>NC_136261.1:182996666-183184166 GCF_964187855.1 Myxine glutinosa
GCCCCGGCAATGCCGCGCTGTAGGATATTTAATTATTTGGCATGCGGGCGGTGTACTTTGAATGTATCTGTACTTGTTTAGTGTGTTTTTAAAAAGGCTTTTGTTAAAAGAAATATGGCGGCAGAACCACGTGACCGACGACGTCATCATTATTATTTTTCTCCACCAATTTATCCATAGATGACGCTCAAGAAATTTTTATCTTGTTCGGATGAAGTTTTGTACTTGTCGAATTATGACATCATAATGGAGGCACCTATGACATCATCATTAACATATGTTATTCCCCATTGAAAATTCTTTATAATGAGCCATGTCTAAACTTTGTCTATGTAACGCTTTCGGAGATATAAGTTGCAAAATTTTTCGTTTTTTTTCCCCCAAGATGGCGCCCGTACCACATGACCTATGAGGTCATAATTATCATGGAAAATTCTGCATGTGGAAGTGCACCTATGGTGAAAATGTTCTGTCAATCGGACCAACAGTTGCAGAGAAAATCACATTTATTCTGTGCGGACAAAGAAACAGACAGACAAACGGATCCAAATGCAATACCCTCTCCTCTGGCGAGGGTAAAAAAAAAACCTCAATTGATATCTAGTATTTTAAAATTGTAATTTCTACAATGGTAAACTGTGAAGTAAAAACCTCAATGAAAATTTACTTTAAAAAGTTAACACATCTGTAAAATAAAAAAGAACCTAAATTGATATCTTGCAGGAGGTCGGTGATGCTTGCCTCTAACCATAAAGCTTCTATTTATTATGTTCTTACATAAGAAGCACGGTTTGTTATTGCTTCCACAATGTGTAAGCATACCCTACTAGTATCTTCTATAAACCAGATTCAAGGAATTTTGGCATCTTACTATAATTCACCAAATGTCCGTCCATCTGTTCGAAGGTACCGTAAAAACTGCTGAACCGATCGCAAATATATTTTGTGTGGGTAATCTTGGGATCTCCAGGAGTAAAATAGGCTATAAAGTTTTCCCAATTTCAGCTTTAGTCTCCAGCATTCTCAGGGTTGGACTCCCGCATAACATTCGTGTTCGCATAACGTTCATTGTGACGATGTTCTCATTGTGACGATGTATGTCTTCACGGTAGTGTTTGACGTGACGGTGTGAACGTAATTTTGTAATGTTTTTCGTTTCGTAATCCTTTAATGAACGTTTAATGTTTAATGAACGTTTAATGTTTAATGAACGTTTAATGCCCTTCGATGTCCGGGGCCGCTACACTGGACGAGCCAGCGTGTACCTTGCCCTTCGCCGTCAGGGTCGGGTAAACCGCTGAGCCCCATCCGTGATGGGGACTGGGGCTTGAGACAGTGGCCTTCATTAAAAGTAAAATAAACGCTGTCTCCATCGATCTTGCCAAGGCCGTAACGTTTAATCTGTACATGAGAGAATTCCACATAGCTATTTGGGCGGTGAATACGCTAACAGATCACTGTCTCCATCGATCTTGCCAAGGCCGTAACACCTATCGGCTCAAAATCCTTTTAACTGTTGATTTGGTACAGTTACATGTATTGGGAATTTGGTACACGTATTGGGAGTACATACGACATAGAGATTGTGAACACGATTATCGATCACGATTCACGATCACGATCATCACGATCATAGTGTATCGATCACGATTTGAAACACGATGGAATAATATTTACCGATATAAACAGTGATGTGGCTTTTATTGAAATTCTAAAGATACTGTTTAGATTTTGATGATTTGCGTGTGATATGATTCAACGGATGTTTATATGAATCGTTTAAAATAAAAAAACCCTTCAATTTCTGATATTTTGCCTTTTCATTTGGGCTTCCCAATTGGAGCCCCGCCCATAGGGTGGGTACCGTTGCTAGGTACTGTTTATTCTACGTACCAGGAGAGAGTAGATCGACTCCTGACGAACTCTTCCTTTATAAACATGTGGCTCTGAAGTAACATGGCAGCGTGTGCAAAGCGAGTGAGAAACAGGTGTAGCGGCCGCTTCCGTGTTACAGATTCGGCGCACACTCTTCACACATAAACGTGCGACTGAGAAAGACGTGTAGCGGCCACTTCCGTTTTGCAGAATTCAATCTTTTTTCAAAATGGGCGCCATGTACTGTTTAGCCATGTACTGTTTAGCCATGTACTGTTTAGCCATGTACTGTTTAGCCATGTACTGTTTAGATTTTGATGATTTGCGTGTGATATGATTCAACAGATGTTTATATGAATCGTTTAAAATAAAAAAAGCCTTCAATTTCTGATATTTTGCCTTTTCATTTGGGCCTCCCAATTGAAGCCCCGCCCATAGGGCGGGTACCGTTGCTAGTTTGTAGAAATTTGCACTTTGGGTAAGAGTTGTTGTATTCTGTTGAAGTGGAATACATGGAAGCATGTACACAGGCTGAATAAGCGATTGCCCACTTTGTGCACGTGAAGTATTTTGCCCTGGATTTCCCTATGTACATTTGGCTATTTTTAAACGTCTTTGTAAAAAAGGCATTTCCATGCAATAAAAAACCTCTCCAAAACTGAATCGTACAATCTCCCTTTTCTATTGACATTGATTCCCATCCTAGTTGGGCTCGGCTACTAGGATTTTCCTCCTCCAGAGTAGTCTTTCAAGTTAAACTTCCTTACACCAACCACATTCATATCTACCGATATATCTGATATTTTGCTTCCCTTTACTCCACCTCCCTTGCATTGGTTGCTCAAGGACACTTCTTATTAGATGACATCCTTCATACCTAACACGTGACCAAACCATCTAAGCATCACAATTCTAATCTCTTCCATGATAATCCTTACTTCCAACCAATTTCTGAAATCATTTTCCCCCTTTCCCGAAATGAAACCCCAGCCAACCATCTTAACATTTTCACCTCGGTTCATTCCAACATCTTTTACTCGCCGACCATGCTTTGGCACCATACATCATCACAGGTCAAATTGGAACGACACTCTGTAGAGCGCATACCTCCGCCAGGCCGAACCGTTTACGTTTTGTATCCCAATGATAGGCCAGATCTGGATTCGGACCTCAACCAAAATTGAATCAATTCTTCCTTGTCACCTACCCAACTCATCCACAAAGTTTGGTCCGAAGTCATCCACAACTTTTTGAAATATCATGCTATACGAGTATATAGTTTTTGGTCTAATCACTCAATGGTTACAAATCACTTAAAGATTAAAAAACCTCTCTGATCCAGATTCCAATCTTCACCAAATTATAATTATTTCTTCCTTGTCACACACTTAACCTGTTCACCAAGGTTTGTCTGAATCCGTCCATAACTTTTTAAAGATATCATGCTATATATCGTTTTTGGCCCTATCTCTCAATGGTGAAGAATCACGAAAAAATTTTCTCAGATCCAGATCCGGACCCTGATCCTCACTATAATCTAATCATTTTGTCCTTGTCACATACACAACCTCTCCACCAAATTTCATCTCAATCCGTCCACAGCATTTTGAGATATCCTGTTCACAGACAGACAGACAAACACAGACCGGAGTAAAAACCTCAGTGGCGAAGGTAACCATGGTCTTATATCTTTTCACTTTCAATCAAAAGGGCATGATATTTGATCATTTTAGGATCATTTTTTGTCACAGATCTGTCTGGCCACTTCCTGCAATTTTATCCATTCTCCTTTCACCCTTTCTCCCTCTTAGAATTCACATCCTACTCATCATAAGTTTGGTGACATTCATCTCCTTTTCCATAAGCTTCCGAGCTATCTCACCAATCTCACCTGCAATTATTTTCCAAAATTCTATAATCACAAGGTTATCCTCTTTTCTGCCATCTGTGGAGAGTGCTAAATCACACTGTTTTTCCAGGGCTTCAAGCGAGCGGTGCACCACCATTTTATGTCATTCTCCATCCATACCTGCAATCTTTTCTACCCCATTAACCACACCTAGCCCAACCTTTTTTTAATTGCAGGGTGCTGTGTTTCCTCCATCCAACTCTTTCCTTTGCTTGTGTCCAACTATGGCCACAATTGATACTTTGCCTTCTTGTTTAATCCTGTAGCTCTTCGTTGAGACCATCTTTTTGTATACAAAATATATTCACACATATGCATTGATGCATAAATAAACTTTACATACACTGCCCAACTCAGCATCAAGGGAAGTATGCTCTCCAAATTAATTCACAAGAATATATTGAATGCAAAAATAGCTCAAGCAATTATATAATATAACAAGAAAAACAAACCAAGGCTCTTCCCTCCGGGATTTTAAACAGGTGGTATGCCACCATTTAATTTCATCCTCCATATCCACCCATGACCTTTTCTACCCCAATTAACCCTTCCGAACCCAACCATCTTATTTGCATGTCATTGTTTTCTCGCCTCTCCTCTTTTTCTATTCTCCTCTATGTTATTGTTTTCTCCCCTCTCCTCTTTTTCTATTCATGTGCCCACATTCCCCCACTGTCAATACACTGCCTTTTTACCCTCTATCACCTCGCTCTTCCATTAGTGTAGATCTTGACTTTAAAAAACATCCACAATGACCCTATTCACTAAAGCTTCAACAGGTATTACTTTGCCATCCAAACCAATTTTCTCTCCTGCCTGACATTAAATGTATCAGTCCTGCTACAATTACTACCCCTCATTTATGTATTCCTTTGCTCTTCACTTTTCTTGAAATTGATGTTTGCTTTTGTCAACTCCGACAACTCTACCAACTCTAAAACCGTCTCTCCATATTCAATTCTCATACCAAAATCGACCTCTTCATGGACTCTTTAATTGCCATCTATTTTTTCTTTCACATGTACATTTCAGATAATCAATAAAATTTATATCAAATTGAAGAATGAAATTGAAAAAATAAATCAAATTTTTTCCCCTAATGATCTATTTTTCCCTTTTGGGAATTCCCCTTATTAGGTCCTCTATGGTGTTTCTGAAGCCATCTTTTTCTTCCTCGCGATATCTTACCAGGGGTGGATAACAAGATATGACGTTTAGGATCTTTCCCTCAATGATCAACTTGAACCCCTTAACCCGGTAATAATTCTTTTGAATTCCACCACTACCTATACAATTCTGCACCGAGCATCACTTAAATTGCACTTTCTTCGGAGTAAGATAAATTATAACCTCCCCAAGTTCTTTATTACTCATACCGTTCCATTGAGTCTCCTGCAGACATATAATTTGCATCTTTCTTCTTTTCATGATATTGTGGCGGACACAAAAGCCCACTGGCGTGGTGACATCATTCCGCGCACCAAGTGGGCGGTGGCCACGCCCGAGGGGTAGGCGTGGCCTCATGATACACACCGGGCGCCCAGCCCGGAGCGGTACAGTGTTACAGTGAGCTCTTACAATAAAGACGTTTATATGTTACCGCTTGTCCGCTTCCTCCTTGCTCACAAGCAGCGCGCGAAACGCCGCGCTTTACTGGTGACCCTCGACGTTGGATCTGCCGGAGCGATCCTTCCACACGCGACGCCATTGCCATGGCCAACTTCGTCAAACTTCCGGAATTTTGGGAGGCTCAGGCCGAAGTCTGGTTCGTCCAGGCCGAAGCCCAATTTCAGCTTCGGCGCCTCACCGGCGATGACACGCGCTATTGCCACGTCGTCGCCTCCCTCGGGCCCGGCACGGCCGCTCGAGTTGTGTCCGTCCTTCGCCACCCACCGGACGGCCACAAGTACGAGGCACTCAAGCGGCTACTCCTAGCCACGTTCGGCCTCACGGACGACGCACGGGCCGACCGCCTCCTGGATCTCCCCGAGCTCGGTGAGACGTGCCCGTCGGTCTGAATGGACCATATGCTGTCACTGTTGGGCGACGAAGCCCCCAGTTCGCTATTCCGGGCGCTTTTCCGGCGCCAACTTCCAGCACAGGTTCGCCTCGCGTTGGCCGGGACCGGGCTAACGGAACCCCGAGCATTGGCAGCCGAGGCGGACAGGTACTTCGCCACTTCGGACACGCGGGCGAGAGTCGGCGTGGCCGTCACGGCCCTCGAGGCTGATGTTCAGCAGCATGTTCCACAGCATCAGCTTCTACAGCATACGCAGCATGCTGATACGCACCTCGTGAACGCCGCCACGCCCCGCCCACCGCCGCGGCGAAAACCGCCACCGCGGGGAAACCCGCCAACTACACCGGCCTGGCGGAGCCAGCCGCGCTCCTCCAGCTCCACCACCTGATGCTGGTTCCACGCCAAGTTCGGCCACGAAGCTCGGCGGTGTCATCCGCCGTGCTCCTTCAACGGGTCGGGAAACGCCCGGGCCGGCGCTCAATAGTGGCGATGAGCGCCGGCCGTTCGAGCAGCCTGCTGTTCATAACGGACACCTTCTCCGGGCGCCGTTACCTGTGCGACACGGGAGCGCAGGTGAGTGTCATTCCCGCCGGCACGTCAGACAAGCACGCCGCGGGTGGGGGCCCCGCGCTGCTTGCCGCGAACGGGACGCCCATCCGTACGTACGGAAAACGCTGCGGTTTGGAGGGCAGGTTTTCCGATGGACGTTCGTCACCACCGACGTGCCCATGGCACTGCTTGGCGCGGACTTCCTGTGCGCTAATGGGCTCCTGGTCGACGTGAAGCGCAGACGTCTTGTCCAGGCCGAGACGTTCAGCTCGCTCGCTTGTGCGTTGCCCAGCTCAACGAGCGGCTTGCCAAGCGGCTTGCCGAACGGTTCGGTTCCGGCCACGTTGGTCTGTACGCTTCCGGCAGCGGACGCATTCACCCGCCTCCTCGCCGGCTTCCCGGCCCTCACGCGGCCCACCTTCTCGGCGGGGGCCGTCAAGCACGGGGTGGCCCATCACATCCCCACCGTCGGGCCACCGGTCTACGCCCGGGCACGCCGCCTCGAGCCGAACGAAGCTGGCGGTGGCAAAAGCGGCGTTCGCTACCCTGGAGCGACTCGGCATCGTTCGGCGCTCAGAGAGCGCTTGGGCGTCGCCGCTGCACATCGTGCCGAAGCCCGGCAGGGGATGGCGACCGTGCGGGGACTATCGCCGTCTCAATGACGCCACGACTCCCGACCGCTACCCCGTCCCCCACATTCAGGACTTTTCCGCCCGTTTGGCGGGCAGGTCCTTCTTCTCGAAGGTGGACCTCATATGCGGCTACCATCAGGTCCCCGTCAGGCCGGAGGACGTCCCGAAGACGGCGGTCATCACGCCATTCGGTCTCTTTGAGTTCCTGCGCATGCCCTTCGGTCTGAAGAATGCGGCTCAGGCGTTCCAGCGACTGATGGACAGCGTCCTGCGCGACTTGGATTTTGTCTATGTCTACCTGGACGATATCCTCGTCGCCAGCGCTTCCCGCGAAGAGCACCTACGCCACCTCCGCACGCTCTTCGAATGCCTGGGCCAGCATGGCCTGATAGTGAACCCCGCAAAGTGCCGTTTCGGCGCCGCCACAATCGATTTTATGGGGCACCGTGTCACCAGGCACGGAGCCGTCCCCCTGCCGGCCAAGGTGGAGGCGGTGAAGGGGTTTCCGCGCCCCCGCACGATCAGAGGGCTGCAGGAGTTCCTGGGCATGGTGAACTTTTACCATCGGTTCCTGCCCCGTATCGCCCAGCTCCTGCGCCCCCTGCACGAAGCTCTCCGAGGTAAGCCGGGCAAAGGCGACGTTACCTGGACCGAGCAGATGGAAACGGCGTTCACGGGCACGAAGCTCGCCTTGGCTAACGCCACCATGCTCGCGCACCCGGCGCCCGATGCACCGATCGCCCTCACCACCGATGCCTCGGACTACGCGGTGGGCGCGGTGCACGAGCAATGGGTGCGTGGAGCTTGGCAACCGCTGGCGTTCTTTAGCCGGCAGCTTCGCCCGCCCGAACGCCGTTACAGTACCTTCGACCGCGAGTTGCTCGGACTTCACTTGGCGGTCAGGCACTTCCGCCATCTGCTCGAGGGCCGTGCGTTCACTGCCTTCGTCGACCACAAGCCGCTGATCTTCACGATGGGCAAGGTCACCGAGCCGTGGTCGGCCCGGCAGCAGCGTCACCTCTCGGCCGTGTCCGAGTACATGACGGACATCCAGCACATCGCGGGGAAGGACAACCCGGTGGCGGATTGCCTTTCCCGGGCCGTCGCCCACGCAGTCCACCTCGGCATCGACTATGCCCGGATGGCAGCGGACCAGGCCGCTGACCCCGACGTCCAGGCCTTGCGGACCGCCGTCACGGGCCTCCGCGTCACCGAGGTGCCGTTCGACGGCACGGGCGCGGCCCTCTTGTGCGACGTCTCCCTCGGGCGTCCTCGCCCCATCGTGCCCACGGGCTGGCAGCGCCAGATGTTTGACGCCATCCACGGCCTGTCCCACCCAGGCGCGAGGGCCTCCCAAAGGCTGATCGCCGACAAGTTCGTCTGGCATGGCCTCCGGAAGGCCATCCGCGGCTGGGCCAGGACGTGCCTCGCGTGCCAGCGCGCCAAGGTGCACCGGCACACCCAGGCCCCGTTGGCCCCGTTCACGGTGCCGGAACGCCGGTTTGACCACGTCCACGTGGACCTGGTGGGACCTCTGCCCCCCTCGCGGGGTTTCACCTACGTCCTCACCATGGTGGACCGCACCACCCGGTGGCCGGAGGCCGTGCCCTTGGCGTCGACAACGGCGGCCGATGTCGCGCAGGCTTTCATCGCCACCTGGGTCGCCCGGTTCGGCGCCCCCTCAGACATCTCATCCGACCGCGGCCCCCAGTTCACCTCGGAGCTCTGGGGGGCGGTTGCGCAGGTGCTCGGGGTCCGGCTGCACCGAACCACCGCCTACCACCCCCAGGCTAACGGCCTGTGTGAGCGATTTCACCGCTCATTGAAGGCCGCGCTCCGGGCCACCCTCCGCGACGGCGGCTGGGTCAACAGGCTCCCCTGGGTCCTGCTGGGCCTCCGGACGGCGCCCAAGGAGGACCTGCGCGCATCCGCGGCGGAGTTGGTCTTCGGGCAACCGCTGCGGGTGCCGGGCGAGTTCCTCCCCGACTCCACGGCACCATGGTCCGCGGCACAGCAGCGCTCCGCTCTGCAAGAGACCGCCCAGAGGTTCGCCCCGGTGCCAACGGCATGCCACGGGCACCCAACGACGCACGTCGCCCCGGAGCTTCGCACGGCGGAGTACGTCTTCGTCTGCCACGATGCCCATCGGACACCACTGCGGCCCCCGTACGACGGGCCTTTCCGCGTGCTGGAGACCGGGGCGAAGCACTTCACCCTGGACATCGGCGGTACTCCTGACCGCGTTTCGGTAGACCGCCTCAAGCCGGCCCACCTCGATGTGGATCATCCACCGCCAGTGGCCCGACCCCCACGTCGGGGCCGCCCTCCTGCGGGCGGACCCCCGGCACCGCCCAGCCCCGCCGCCACGCCGCCCCCCGGTCCTGCACCCATCCCAGGGGCAGCCAGGGGCATCCCACCTGGCATCCCTGCACCCCGGACGCCGCCGATCGCCAGGGGGCGCTTCGGCCGGGTCATTCGTCTGCCCCGCAAACTGGCCCTCCAGGTGCGCGGGAATTCTGGGGGGGCGCGTGTGGCGGACACAAAAGCCCACTGGCGTGGTGACATCATTCCGCGCACCAAGTTGGCGGTGGCCACGCCCGAGGGGTAGGCGTGGCCTCATGATACACACCGGGCGCCCAGCCCGGAGCGGTACAGTGTTACAGTGAGCTCTTACAATAAAGACGTTTATATGTTACCGCTTGTCCGCTTCCTCCTTGCTCACAAGCAGCGCGCGTAACGCCGCGCTTTAATATGTATATTTTCACTCCACTTGCCTGTGTTGCACTCGTGGGTACACTCGGATTGTTTAATGATGGTACACTCGTGGAGCTGGGCTTGCAATGACGAGAAGCTGTGATCGTTTGGGGTATATCTTATGTGAAATTCCGGGCCGGCTGTGAAACCAGATTTGCTCTTTTCTTTCTTCCTTCCTTTCGACTTTATTTTTATTCCTTTGTTAAAAAAAAACAAAAAAAAAAACAAAGAGCTTCCTTATCAACCTTCTCTCTCCCACCAGAACTCTACATAATTGAATAGAGAAAGAACCTCTTGGAGAAAAAGAAAGAAGAGGAGGAGAGGAGGAAGAAAAGTGCATCCTGTTGGGGGAGAAAGATGAAAACGAATGCAGAACGCGCGGTCCAGGTTTTGACGAGAAACTCGGCCTGTGTGAGCTTTTTGGAGGCTTTGATTAATCTCTCTGAGGGCTGCCTGTTGGAGGCACAGTGCCGGAGAGATTGGGGTGGAGGAGGATTTCCTCGGTGCATGTGGGATCGTGAGGAAAAGTGAGAAAGGGAGCAGAAGCATTTGCTCCTCGTCAAGTATCGTTTAAAGCTAAGCCGACCGGAGGCAACGTGTGGCTTCAAGGTTTTGCAGAAACTGTTTTGGGCAAGTCGTTTATGGAGTTTGAAGACACCCACTGAGAAAGAGAAGAGTGGAGGGGAGGCACCATCCTCGGGACACGTATCTGGGGCGAAGCAGCCAGAACGCCACCTGAAACAGGCCTGAATTTCCCTCCCTCCTCTCCCGGTTTTATTTTACATTTTCTTTTCTCTTTATATATCCTGGTGTGGCGGACACAAAAGCTCACTGGCGTGAGGGCATCATTCCGCGCACCAAGTGGGTGGCGGCCACGCCCGAGGGGTAGGCGTGGCCGCGGGATATACACCGGGTGCGCAGCCCGGAGCGCTCCAGTGCTACAGTTGAGCTCTTATAATAAAGACTCTTGAACTTACCGCGTTGTCCGCTTCCTCCTTGTTATACAAGTAAGCGCGCGTAGCACCGCGCTTCACTGGTGAATATTCCTTTGGTATTTTGCTTACTCCTCCCTCCCCTTTGGGATCAGCTAGGGATACCGGGTGGGTCGTTTAATTGTCTTGTCTTCTTCCTCCTCCTCTTCTTCTTCTTCTTCTTATTTCGTGTATCATCAGATGGCCAGCTCAGTGTCGTGCAGCCATGCCCTCGTCTCTGGTCCTACGCCGAAGAGGCCGGCTTCTGAAGGTGGTCTGTATAGGGAGCAGGTGGTAATTATGTGTTCGGCAGTCTGCTCAGGCTCGCCGCACTCGCACGCGGCGCTGTTTGCCAGGCCCCACATCTTCAGCGATGATTTGAAGCGGCCGACCCCCGTACGTAGATGGTTCAGCAAGGTCCATTGCAGGCATGGTAGGTCTTCTCCTACGACGCCACCTCCTGGGTCCCAGATGTAGCAGTGGATGCGGGTGGGCCCGGCCGTTTCCCACACCTGCTTCCAAGATGCTGCCAGCCATGCGCTTCTAGACAGGTCCTCAGGGATAGAACTGAGCATCTCTTGTGCCGCCTTGTTGTAGGGATGGCAGGACTTGAGTCTGCTTGGAGGCGCCACTATCGTTGTGGTGTTGTGCAGGATGTGCCAGTCGTGTTTCTGGGCATTCCTTGCCAGGGCGAGGGTAGCAGCCTCCCGTCGGGGACATTGTCTTGTCTGTTTTGTCTTGACGCCTGCCTGTCCTTCTTTAATTACTTAATCTTTGCCGCTGCATATCAGCGGGATTTATTTTCCTTATGATTTATCTATTCCTTGGTGATATACCCTGTGTTTTTTCTTGATTTTTAGTAAAGGATTTGCATTTATTCCACTGTTTTGAATTTCCATTGCATTTCTGGATTGGCATACTGTGTGTTGAAGAGTGGGGTGTGTAAAATTGCGTCAGCATTTGGATGACAACTTCGCTCGGTGACTTCTGACTGCTCATATGGCGCGACCCGCCCACGGGGAACGTATTGGCCTCTCGAGCACATTGAATACGATCTCCGGAGCAATAGGCAGTACCCCGAGCCATTCACGCAGGGGCCAGGTCGTAACACCTGTCAAACTTCCAACAGTTCAATTCTCAACTGTGCTGTTCTCCATTCCTCCTACTCGTAACCTTTTCCACAGTCATGGTTTACAAAGGTGGGCGGTCCGCTTCGAAAGTCCGCTTATCCGCTTATCCGCTGCAGCGGACTAACGTTTTCGAAGCGGATAAGCAAATCGGAACAACCCCCGGAAACCGAAGCGGATAAGCGTAAGCGGACTACCGAAAAATTAAAGCGCATCGCGATTCGCCAAATCAGCTGTTAGCCTGAGCCGTTACTCTAGAATTGTGAATATTTATTTAAGTGAATAATAAGTGAAAACTGAATATTTTATTGGACGCTAGAGCGGCAATAACGTCAAGATGGAGAGATTTCTGACTCTCCAGCCCAGCGGCAGTGCCAGGGACATGCACACGAGCGACGCAAACCAGCAGTCCCAGCACAGCGACATCCACAACCCGGCGGTCAACATGATGGGGGACGTGGAGGACAGTCAGGAGATCTGCGCCCTGACCCCTCAGCTCGCGCGCAGCGCCCAGCAGGGACCCCAGCCCGGCTCGAGCAGTACGGACTACCTGTTCGCCATGGAGGAGGGGGCAGCAGGAGGAGAACCTCGAGGAGAAGATCAGGGAAGAGGTCAACAACTGGTCGAGGAAGCCGCTGAGGGGGAACCCGGGGCTCTCGCCCAATCTCTTCCCGCTCGAGTTCCGTGATGCTTGGGTAACTCTATTTCTCAGGCATAACACGCCGCTCCCGAGCTCTGCCTAGGTCGAGCGCGTGTTCAGCTACGGGTCGGACATCCTCAGGCCTAAGAGGTCGGCCCTGGCTGCACCGAACTTCGAGGCCCTCGTCTTCATGAAGGGCAACCTCCAAATCCTCAAGAAGGCCCACGAGGTGGAGGAGGAAGATGAGGACTAGTCAACAGACTGCTAGTCTGTTGACTAGTAGACTCTCTTGTCAAAGAAAGGACGGGCAAATTGATTTTTCTTTAATGTAACTTGCATATATTAAAATTATATTTAAATTAACTGTAGAGTAGAGTAGAGTCGAGTGGAAAACTTTATTTCAATAAATTTTGAATAAATTTTATTTAAATAAAAATGTATATTTTTGATCTTAAAAGCTTTGTTTGTCTTTGTAGTAGTTAGAAATGGCTATTTAGGCTTAAACAGCATTAAATTCCCTTTAGAAACGTCAAAAATCGCTTTAAAAACGTCGAAGCGCTTTAAAAAAATCGAATCGAAGCGGATAAGCGGATAACCGGTAAGCGGACTAAGATTTTCGGCCGCTGAAGCGGATAAGCGAATCGGACTACACGGGCTGGCGGAGCGGCTAAGCGGTAAGCGGACTTAAAATTTTCCGAATCGCGCCCACCTTTAATGGTTTATGCTGTTGTACCCCTCATCCATTTATCACAGCAGTCTGGAGAGCCTGCTGTCCAACTACTAAGTGGAATACCTTAGCCAGATGTGTATGTCAAAATACAAAATTCATTGATTAATTTACCGCTGGCTGTACAACTATCAGGGATGTCTATTCACGGTGGTTGTACCCCCGAACGTGCAGTAAGTCGGGGGCCAAATCTTCCCCATTTTTCCCTGCTGCCCGCATTCGTCAGGGCAGCGCGTTCACAGATTACTGATCGGTCCCCATGGACCGGCCCTTTCCCTCTTGTCTGTTTTCTCTTCTCTCTCTCTCTTTCTCGTGCGCCCCCTGCTGGCTGTCGGTGTGTTTGGATGTGGCAAGATGGTGGCTGTGCCTGTGTGGTGAGGTACGAGCTGCTCTGACTTTCGATCTTTCTCTCCCTTTTTCTCGTCGTTTTCACCTTTTCTTTCTCATTTTTTGTTTATCTTCACATTGTCTACTCTCCATCTGCCCCCGTCACTCCCTTTCATTTAACCTGATACCACAACCCTCATCCTCCCATCCCAGTTTCCTCCCCCAGGTCTTCGCCCGTTCTCCCCTTCCTCTGCACGTTCCCCTCTTACTCCACAATTTCGCCCCCTTCTCCACACATTCCCCCCATCCTCCACCCTTTCCCCCCTTCCCCTGCCCGTTCGCCCCATCCCCCGTCCATTCTCCCCCATCCCCCGTCCATTCTCCCCCATCCCCCGCACACCCCCCCCTTTCTCCGCACACCCCCCTTTCTCCGCACATTCCCCCCTCCTCCGCACGTTTCCCTCCTCCTCTGCACGTTCCCCCCCCACCTTCGCACGTTCTCCCTCCTCCTCCGCACGTACCCTCCACCTCTGCATGCCCCCCCCCTCCGCATGTCCGCCCCCCTCCACACGTCCCCCACTGCTTGTCCGCCCAGCCTCCGCCAATCCCCCCTCCCCCTCCGCACATCCCCCCTCCCCCTCCACACATCCTCCCCCTCCGCACATCCTCCCCCTCTGCACGTCCTCCCCCTCCGCACATCCCCCCTCCCCCCTCCGCCCGTCCGCCTCCCCCTCCGCACGTCCCCCCCCTCCGCACGCCCCCCCCCCTCCGCACGTCCCCCCCCTCCGCACTCCCCCCCCTCCGCACGTCCCCCCCCTCCGCACGTCCCCCCCCCCCGCACGTCCCCCCCCTCCGCACGTCCCCCCCCCCCTCCGCACGTCCCCCCCCCCCGCACGTCCCCCCCCCCCGCACGTCCCCCCCCCCTCCGCACGTCCCCCCCCCCTCCGCACGTCCCCCCCCCCCGCACGTCCCCCCCCCCCGCACGTCCCCCCCCCCCTCCGCACGTCCCCCCCCCCCCTCCGCACGTCCCCCCCCCCTCCGCACGTCCCCCCTCCCCCTCTGCACGTCCCCCCTCCCCCATCGCACGTCCCCCCACCCCTCCGCACGTTCCACCCCTTCCTCCGCACGTTCCCCCCACCCGATGTGTTGCGGTCTCTATTTTATTTTTTTCCCATTTTTATTTATTTTTCCTCTGAGATACAGAGAGAAAGAGAAAGAGAAAGAGAAAGAGAAAGAGAAAGAGAAAGAGAAAGAGAAAGAGAAAGAGAAAGAGAAAGACCAAGACCACGCCTTTCGGTGAGATCGCGGGGTGGGTGGTATTCCATCGGCACTCTGCCGAGTTGCTGTGGTTTGTCGCCCTTTTCCTCATTGAGAGGTGTGTTTTACCGCGTTCGTTTTCTCGTGCTGGTACATGCCGAATGGCGTTTTTTTGCGGTTTATTCCCCCTGCTTATATACAGAAAGCTGTACCCGACCTCTCCCTTTTTCCCCGGCCCCATCCCCTCCCTTTCCCTCGGCCCCAACCTCTCCCTTTTCCCCCGGACTTAACCCATCCCTTTCGTTTCCCCCCAGAGTCCAGACCCAACCCCTCCCTTTTCCCTCGGCCCCAAGTCCCAACTCAGCGTAGAGCCGTAGACCGTGTAATTTGAATTAGTAAAATGTCGACATGTTCCCCGTATGCGGCTTTCACACGGAAACATGGCGTGTGGTGTGTCCCTCCCGATGAGGTTAGTGTGGAACACATTGTTATTGCTATTGGAAATATCATTGGTATGGAAAAGATCCGTGCAGCGTCACGAATGAATAAACGTATCGTCGTTTTTTTAGCCGAGGAAAGCCTCGTACATGAGGTTGTCGCGGCTGGTCTGTCCACAGGCAATGGACACTTCGTTTTGGTTTCCCCACTCGATACCCCAGCTGTTAAATCCTTAAAATACGATCGAACGTCCCCCCTTTTCTAAACAATGAGTCACTGTTAGCAGAACTATCGCGGTATGGCACCGTCGTGTCCCAGATCAAGATGGCGCCGCTGGGCTGTCGGAATGAACAGGCGAAGCACGTCATGTCTTTCCGACGTCAGGGTCAGGTATACATCGTACTTCCCACATCCAACGTGGATAAAGTATTAAATGTGGTATTTAAATTCCGTATCAAAGATCACGACTACCAAGTGTACGCGTCAACCGAGACATTAAAATGCTTCAAGTGTGGAAAGTTTGGACATTTAAAACGCTTCTGTCCCCAAACTGCACCCTCTGTGACTGAGCAGACAGCCTCTCCGGACAATACTGTTCCCCCTCTACCTCTCAACACTGATGAACAAACTACCCCAACTACTGTCTCAGATCCCCCTCTACCTCAACACTGATGAACAAACTACCCCAACTACTGTCTCAGATCCCCCTCTACCTCTCAACACTGATGAACAAACTACCCCAACTACTGTCTCAGATCCCCCGCTACCTCTCAACACTGATGAACAAACTACCCCAACTACTGTCTCAGATCCCCCGCTACCTCTCAACACTGATGAACAAACTACCCCAACTACTGTCTCAGATCCCCCTCTACCTCTCAACACTGATGAACAAACTACCCCAACTACTGTCTCAGATCCCCCGCTACCTCAACACTGATGAACAAACTACCCCAACTACTGTCTCAGATCCCCCTCTACCTCTCAACACTGATGAACAAACTACCCCAACCACTGTCTCAGATCCCCCGCTACGTCTCAACACTGACAAACAAACTACCCCAACTACTGTCCCAGATCCCCCTCTACGTCGCAACACTGACGAACAAACTACCCCAACTACTGTCCCAGATCCCCCGCTACGTCTCAACACTGATGAACAAACTACCCCAACTACTGTCTCAGATCCCCCGCTACCTCTCAACACTGATGAACAAACTACCCCAACTACTGTCCCAGATCCCCCGCTACCTCTCAACACTGATGAACAAACTACCCCAACTACTGTCTCAGATCCCCCTCTACCTCTCAACACTGATGAACAAACTACCCCAACTACTGTCTCAGATCCCCCGCTACCTCTCAACACTGATGAACAAACTACCCCAACGACTGTCTCAGATCCCCCGCTACCTCTCAACACTGATGAACAAACTACCCCAACCACTGTCTCAGATCCCCCTCTACGTCTCAACACTGACGAACAAACTACCCCAACTACTGCCCCAGATCCCCCGCTACTTCTCAACACTGATGAACAAACTACCCCAACAACTGTTTCAGATCCCCCTCTACGTCTCAACACTGACGAACAAACTACCCCAACTACTGCCCCAGATCCCCCGCTACTTCTCAACACTGATGAACAAACTACCCCAACTACTGTTTCAGATCCCCCTCTACGTCTCAACACTGACGAACAAACTACCCCAACTACTGTCTCAGATCCCCCACTACGTCTCAACACTGACGAACAAACTACCCCAACTACTGTCCCAGATCCCCCTCTACGTCTCAACACTGACGAACAAACTACCCCAACTACTGTCCCAGATCCCCCGCTACCTCTCAACACTGATGCACAAACTACCCCAACCACTGTCTCAGATCCCCCTCTACGTCTCAACACTGACGAACAAACTACCCCAACTACTGTCCCAGATCCCCCGCTACCTCTCAATACTGATGAACAAACTACCCCAAATACTGTCTCAGATCCCCCACTATGTCTCAACACTGACGAACAAACTACCCCAACTACTGTCTCAGATCCCCCTCTACCTCTCAACATTGACAAACAAACTACCCCAACTACTGTCTCAGATCCCCCACTACGTCTCAACACTGACGAACAAACTACCCCAACTACTGTCCCAGATCCCCCGCTACCTCTCAACACTGATGAACAAACTACCCCAACTACTGTCTCAGATCCCCCGCTACCTCTCAACACTGATGAACAAACTACCCCAACTACTGTCTCAGATCCCCCTCTACCTCTCAACACTGATGAACAAACTACCCCAACTACTGTCTCAGATCCCCCGCTACGTCTCAACACTGACGAACAAACTACCCCAACTACTGCCCTAGATCCCCCGCTACTTCTCAACACTGATGAACAAACTACCCCAACTACTGTTTCAGATCCCCCACTACGTCTCAACACTGATGAACAAACTACCCCAACTACTGTCTCAGATCCCCCACTACGTCTCAACACTGACGAACAAACTATGCCAACTACTGTCCCAGATCCCCCGCTACCTCTCAACATTGACGAACAAACTACCCCAACTACTGTTTCAGATCCCCCACTACGTCTCAACACTGACGAACAAACTTCCCCAACTACTGTCCCAGATCCCCCGCTACCTCTCAACATTGACGAACAAACTACCCCAACTACTGTCTCAGATCCCCCACTACGTCTCAACACTGACGAACAAACTACCCCAACTACTGTCCCAGATCCCCCGCTACCTCTCAACATTGACGAACAAACTACCCCAACTACTGCCCCAGATCCCCCGCTACCTCAACACTGATGAACAAACTACCCCAACTACTGTCTCAGATCCCCCTCTACCTCTCAACACTGATGAACAAACTACCCCAACTACTGTCTCAGATCCCCCACTACGTCTCAACACTGACGAACAAACTACCCCAACTACTGTCCCAGATCCCCCGCTACCTCTCAACATTGACGAACAAACTACCCCAACTACTGCCCCAGATCCCCCGCTACCTCAACACTGATGAACAAACTACCCCAACTACTGTCTCAGATCCCCCTCTACCTCTCAACACTGATGAACAAACTACCCCAACCACTGTCTCAGATCCCCCGCTACCTCTCAACACTGATGAACAAACTACCCCAACTACTGTCTCAGATCCCCCTCTACCTCTCAACACTGATGAACAAACTACCCCAACTACTGTCTCAGATCCCCCGCTACCTCAACACTGATGAACAAACTACCCCAACTACTGTCTCAGATCCCCCTCTACCTCTCAACACTGATGAACAAACTACCCCAACAACTGTTTCAGATCCCCCTCTACGTCTCAACACTGACGAACAAACTACCCCAACTACTGCCCCAGATCCCCCGCTACTTCTCAACACTGATGAACAAACTACCCCAACTACTGTTTCAGATCCCCCTCTACGTCTCAACACTGACGAACAAACTACCCCAACTACTGTCTCAGATCCCCCACTACGTCTCAACACTGACGAACAAACTACCCCAACTACTGTCCCAGATCCCCCTCTACGTCTCAACACTGACGAACAAACTACCCCAACTACTGTCCCAGATCCCCCGCTACCTCTCAACACTGATGCACAAACTACCCCAACCACTGTCTCAGATCCCCCTCTATGTCTCAACACTGACGAACAAACTACCCCAACTACTGTCCCAGATCCCCCGCTACCTCTCAATACTGATGAACAAACTACCCCAAATACTGTCTCAGATCCCCCACTATGTCTCAACACTGACGAACAAACTACCCCAACTACTGTCTCAGATCCCCCTCTACCTCTCAACATTGACGAACAAACTACCCCAACTACTGTCTCAGATCCCCCACTACGTCTCAACACTGACGAACAAACTACCCCAACTACTGTCCCAGATCCCCCACTACCTCTCAACACTGATGAACAAACTACCCCAACTACTGTCTCAGATCCCCCGCTACCTCTCAACACTGATGAACAAACTACCCCAACTACTGTCTCAGATCCCCCTCTACCTCTCAACACTGATGAACAAACTACCCCAACTACTGTCTCAGATCCCCCGCTACGTCTCAACACTGACGAACAAACTACCCCAACTACTGCCCTAGATCCCCCGCTACTTCTCAACACTGATGAACAAACTACCCCAACTACTGTTTCAGATCCCCCTCTACGTCTCAACACTGATGAACAAACTACCCCAACTACTGTCTCAGATCCCCCACTACGTCTCAACACTGACGAACAAACTATGCCAACTACTGTCCCAGATCCCCCGCTACCTCTCAACATTGACGAACAAACTACCCCAACTACTGTTTCAGATCCCCCACTACGTCTCAACACTGACGAACAAACTTCCCCAACTACTGTCCCAGATCCCCCGCTACCTCTCAACATTGACGAACAAACTACCCCAACTACTGTCTCAGATCCCCCACTATGTCTCAACACTGACGAACAAACTACCCCAACTACTGTCCCAGATCCCCCGCTACCTCTCAACATTGACGAATAAACTACCCCAACTACTGCCCCAGATCCCCCGCTACTTCTCAACACTGACGAACAAACTACCGCAACTACTGTTTCAGATCCCCCTCTACGTCTCAACACTGACGAACAAACTACCCCAACTACTGTCTCAGATCCCCCTCTACCTCTCAACATTGACGAACAAACTACCCCAACTACTGTCTCAGATCCCCCACTACGTCTCAACACTGACGAACAAACTACCCCAACTACTGTCCCAGATCCCCCGCTACCTCTCAACACTGATGCACAAACTACCCCAACCACTGTCTCAGATCCCCCGCTACATCTCAACACTGACGAACAAACTACCCCAACTACTGTCCCAGATCCCCCGCTACCTCTCAATACTGATGAACAAACTACCCCAACTACTGTTTCAGATCCCCCACTACGTCTCAACACTGACGAACAAACCGCCAACTACTGTCCCAGATCCCCCGCTACCTCTCAACATTGACGAACAAACTACCCCAACTACTGTTTCAGATCCCCCACTACGTCTCAACACTGACGAACAAACTTCCCCAACTACTGTCCCAGATCCCCCGCTACCTCTCAACATTGACGAACAAACTACCCCAACTACTGTCTCAGATCCCCCACTACGTCTCAACACTGACGAACAAACTACCCCAACTACTGTCCCAGATCCCCCGCTCCCTCTCAACATTGACGAACAAACTACCCCAACTACTGTTTCAGATCCCCCGCTACCTCTCAACACTGATGAACAAACTACCCCAACTACTGTCCCAGATCCCCCGCTACCTCTCAACACTGATGAACAAACTACCCCAACAACTGTCTCAGATCCCCCTGTACCTCTCAACACTGATGAACAAACTACCCCAACTACTGTCTCAGATCCCCCACTACATCTCAACACTGACGAACAAACTACCCCAACTACTGTCCCAGATCCCCCGCTACCTCTCAACATTGACGAACAAACTACCCCAACTACTGCCCCAGATCCCCCGCTACTTCTCAACACTGACGAACAAACTACCCCAACTACTGTTTCAGATCCCCCTCTACGTCTCAACACTGACGAACAAACTACCCCAACTATTGTCTCAGATCCCCCTCTACCTCTCAACATTGACGAACAAACTACCCCAACTACTGTCTCAGATCCCCCACTACGTCTCAACACTGACGAACAAACTACCCCAACTACTGTCCCAGATCCCCCGCTACCTCTCAACACTGATGCACAAACTACCCCAACCACTGTCTCAGATCCCCCTCTACATCTCAACTCTGACGAACAAACTACCCCAACTACTGTCCCAGATCCCCCGCTACCTCTCAATACTGATGAACAAACTACCCCAACTACTGTCTCAGATCCCCCGCTACGTCTCAACACTGACGAACAAACTACCCCAACTACTGTCTCAGACGACATCGTACCAAAGTCAACGACCGCTGATAATACGAACATCTGGGATGGGTTAACGCTAGTTTATTCATTAAGGAAGAGAAAAACACCTCAAAATTAATTTACACCTCGTAAAGAAAAGGTGGTAGTTCTCGAGTCAGACACTTCGAAAATGCCGCTATCCGACCAAACTACTACCAGCAACCGGTACGAACTGCTCGCGCATGAGAATGTAGATCCCCAGCCCTTACCCGAGACTTGCCCCCACAATGCAATGGAGGAAAATGATAATCCTCCTCAAGGGAAAAGTAAAAGTAAAACTGTTACGTGTCCTCCTTGTGTGAATGATGACGAAGTGCATCAAGACCCGACAGTAAAAATAGGAGGAATCCCGATAGGAGAAAACCCGATCGTACCTCGAGTGGTCCCCCCTCCCCCCCATTCCTGGGCACTGAAAATATTCCAACCCCAACACTACCTGTGCCGGCTGTTTTACATAACATGCCTGAGCATACTGGTAAAACTGACAAAGAACCTTAAACTGTTAAACCTGTTACGGTTTCCCCCATCCCCCCACACTACCCGAGGCTCCTTTAATTCCGCTACCCACTGCTGCTCCTATTAATATGGAGCAGGATGACACCTGCACACCACAAGTTATCTCAGAGCCCCAATAACCAGTAATTGAAAGTTTCCCGGACAGTTGTTCCGACGAAAGTCCAAACTAAGAGATGCATCTCCAATCTCATTAAAAAAGCCTAACACTGAGCAGGATGGAAGTATTCCCGGTGGAGGGAATCGATTTGCTGCTCTACAGGCTGTGCAAGATGAGGAGGGTTCCAATGGTGCTATGGACCAACTGGAGCAAGATAATGTAAGTGAGCACATGAACTCAATTGAGAGTTGTCCGAAGGTTCTCGGGAATGACTTGCGGACGTTGTAGAGGATCGTGAGGAACAGTGTGGGGTTCTTGAAAGTGGTGGGGGGGGGGGGGGCAGGGGGGGAGGTAGATGATGTAATTGGGATAGCCTCCCTGGTAGATGATCCTACGGTGCCTGAATCATTGTCAGGTAGCGGAGAGGGTTCTGTGGTTCCTCTATCTCTCGGTGTGGGTAAACCACTGTTGCCTGAATCCAAGTTAGGCAGTGGAGATACTAACGTGGCTCTTCATCCTCCCTGTGTGGATGAACCATTGTTACCAGAATATATGTCAGGTGGCGAAAATGTAAATTCGGTTCTGTAAACCCCCGGTGGGCCCCCAACATATTATTTTGAGCAAAGTGGGGAGAGTAACGAGGGGGTTCTAGTTTCAGAGGTAGAGGTATTTGGTGACACCATGGGGCGTAAGGGTGATTCAGCCTCAGAGGACTCGGAAATTGATGATGTAGAAGTGCCGTTTCAGACCGATGAGGTGAAAGTCACCTCCTCGGATGATGAGATAATAGCCTTTCTAAAAGACTCCTATCATAAACTAAACGTTGATTTGAGGATTTTTTTTTCAGACCTTCCAGGACTTATAAATCGACTTAAGGAAATTACTCAGAATCCGGATGACTCGGTTTTTACAGATACGAATAAAATCCGGTTTAAGAAATGGGTTAAAAAAGACCAGATTTATTTAAAGAAAACCCAGAAGGATTTGAAGTCCTAACTCCTCCATCTTCATGGCAGAGGTGTGTTTTGGGAGTATAAATATTGTTATGTTTGTGGGGTAGTGATGACTTTAGACCAGGTAGATTTGTATAGGTAGCATGCTCCGATTGTTGTGTAGAGACCTTGATTTAATAAGTACTTGTGTAGCCCGGATGTCGGATAAAGTTGTATATTTGTCCCCATCACGAGGGGGCGGGGCAGGTTAACTAACTCAGGGATTATGTTAATTCCCTGTATGTCTTACCCTTTGTGATTTATCCTTTGTCTTTTATAGCACCGCATTAGACACATAGCGCAGGAAATGCCCATTAACTACACTAAATAACAATAAAACCAACCGGAAGCCAGTTCTGAGCACTGCCAATGGGACGGCAACCAGCTACATCACCACGAAGGTCGAGCAGGCTGAAGACACGCCCCGAGGAGCCATGATTGGCCAGGGCGGAGTTAGAAGGCACTTGCTGATTCGTGAAGAGAAGGATGAGCAAGAAGCAACTCACTGATTGGCAAAGCACGTCTGACCAGCATTCTCCCTCTTGTGCCTCTTATGCCTCTTGTACTCGTTCTGGATATGGAAGTAGACAGTTGTGCGCTGACAATTCTCCCCCTTTCTTCACATTCTGAACCTCGGTGCGGGCGGTAGTGTACTGAGACCGTGCTGGGTATTGTGAGGAGGCCGAGTTGCGAACGAAGAGCTGGGCCTGTGGCGTTGGCCTGCGGGGATTGGAGAAGAAGCACCGATGACGTCAGAGCGGGACGTAAAAAACACATCTGATGAGCATTCTCCCTCTTGTGCCTCTTGTCCCTTTTGTGCCTGCGCGTTCTGGATGTCACAGTAGACGGCTGTGCGCTGACGATTTTCCCTTTTCTTCTTCACGTTCTGGACATAGGTGCGGGCGGCAGTGTGCCGAGACGTTGCTGGTGGACGAGAGGTGGAAGAGCCACGGATGTTGAGCTGCAAGTTTCCAGGCAAGAGGGATGAGTGGATGAGCACTGCAGCATGAAAGGATGCATCGAGGCCTACCTGGCACCCAGGCGTGTCCCCGCGCACGGAACTCCAGGGCCTTGACGATTCCTGACGAGACTCCATAAGCTGATCAGAGATAAGTGCACTAAATAATCACACTATTATTTTATCCAGTTTACCTTTCCCTTCGTCTGTGTTTAAGTCTGGTGTGGGGGATGTCCCGGTTAGGAAATTAGTTTTAGCGTCACGTTTGTCTTGTTACCGGCATTCCGTTTAATAAACCTGTTTATTTTTGTACATTTTAAATCCGGTTTGTGTGAGTTATTTTTTTGCAGCTTTGGGAACTGCCGGAGGACCACAGGTAAGACCCTTCATCGCTTCCTTTCCCTTTCTTCCCCCGCATATATCAAGTCTGCATTTGATCAGTGCCTCAGGGTTAAAGCTTGCTCGGCTATTTGTTCCTGAGAAATATTTAAATCGCTAGGAACACAACTATTAATGGAGGTGTAGCCTTAGGGCGTGAACTCCAGGTTAAATTTTTGGTAAAGAGATTGAAGCTTGGGATTGTCCTGCTTCAGGAAACTCACAGTACCCTGAATTATCATGCCGATTGGAGGCAACTACTGAAAGGACAACTTTTTTTCAGCGATAAAGATTCCATTACTGTAGGAGTTGCTTTCTTTTTGCATCCTGCTCTGCAAACCACCTCTGTCGTGTTCACTGAGGTTGTGCAGGGATACCTCGCCACTTTGTCCTTTGTGTTGGATAGCTATCGGATTTTTCTTGTGAATGTGTATGCTCCAAGTAAAATCAAGGAGAGGAATGGCTTGTTGTTAGAATTGACTGAGATTTTAAGGAATATTGGATCCCATAATTTTATTGTGATTGGGGGGGATTTTAATTGCACTTTAAACCCTGCGTTGGATCGCAATAGTGCGGAACCTCACCCTGAGTCAGCTACGCCTTTAGCAGTGGCAGTTCGGAGGTTTTTATTGGATGATGCATGGAGGGGGGGTGGGAGGGGTTAGGTCTTCTTATTAGAAATTAAATATAGATATGCTCAGTAATACTTACTTCCAAGAAGCTGTTTGGTGGTGTGGCAGGACCTCGTTTGCAGAAGAGATAGTTTTGTTAATTTGCGAACTTGGTGGGACAATGCGAAGGTGCAAATTGCGGTGTTCTACCAACAGTTTCAAATGTTTACCTCAAAGCAAGGAAGAGTAGAGAAACAAGTTTTGGAAAGAGAGATTACAAAATTGCAAGGAAATTTAGCAAAACAACCGGATCTGCAGAAGCACAAGCTATTGGTGGAGAAGCAATCGCTTCTGAAAGAGATTGTAAATTATAAGTCCATGGGTGCTATGATGATTAGACTAAGGATGGATCGCTTACACAAAATAGATGCACCTACCAAGTATTTTTTTAATGTGGAAAAATAATCTGTGCCACAAAACCAAATGGGATGCCTCAGGAGTCCGGGGGAAAACATTTGTTTGTCACGATGGCAGATAAAGAAGGTAGCTTCTGAGCACTTTTCAGAGTTATTTTCTAATGAGGAAGTGCAGGAGAGTGCAACAACAAACAACAACATGCATTTTATGGCCATTTTCCCTGCTAGAGCGGGGGTTAGCCTTGTGGTCCCCATGACGATCTTCTCCATTTTGCCCTATTTTCTGCATCTCTCCTTGTTAACCCCCTTGCCCACATTTCTTCTCCCACCATCTTCAGCCAAGTCTTTCTCGGTCTTCCCCGTCCTCTACTTCCTTCTACATTCATTTCCATCACTCTTCTCAACCAGTCACTTTCATCCTTCCTCAACACATGACCAAACCATCTCAACCTGTTCCTCTTCACAGCATCAATCACAGGCTCTATTCCCATCATCTTTCGCAATTCATCATTTGTCTTCCTCTCTCTCAACGACACTCCGCACATCCACCGAACCATTCGCATTTCCACCCTTTCCAGCCTTCGTTGCTGCTCTACATTCATGACCCATGTCTCGCTCCCATAAATCATAACACTTCTCACACATGCAGCATACACCTTTCCCTTCAGCTTCAACGACACTCCCCTCCTCATCAGCACGCCACTCCGTTCCCGAAACTTCTTCCATGCACATCTCTCTCGAGCAACCGTTGCCGAGTCTGATCCACCTTCTCCATTCAGCATGTCTCCGAGGTAGCAAAATGTTTTCACACCTTCCAGCTTCACGCCATCTCCAAGATCCCACTCAACATTTCCTCCATCTGCAGCTCCCTCTGTGCACACATTATATTTGAGTGTAGCTGCTACACTGGTTAATGACCCTCTCAGACCACTACATTTTTGATGAACCCACTCAGCGCACATTGTACATTGAATAGAGTTCACTCGGACACCTTTCCTGCACACAGCACATGGCCACTTCGCAGTTCTTTCCACCTCACCACATGCTTTATCACTTGCCATCACCTTCGTCTTTCCTATATTCACCTTCAGACCTTTTGTCTCCATACATTCCTTCCAATTGTTCATCTTTTCCTTCAGTCCATCCATACTTTCCGCAATCAACACCAAATCATCTGCATACAACAACTCCCACGGTAAACCCTCCTTTACGTTCTGAGCCAGCACCTCCATCACAGCTACAAATAGTAGTGGACTTAGTACCGACCCCTGATGCACTCCCACCTTCACCTCAAACTCACCACTGTTCCCGTCCTTCGTCCTTACAGCTGTGCGTGCTCTTTTGTACATTGCCATCACTACTCTGATCAAACATTCTACCACTTCTAACTTTCTCAATGCCCATGTCAATACTTCGCGTGGAACCCCATCGAATGCTTTCTCCAGATCAACAAACCCAAGAAACAACTTCCTCCTCTTCTCCATGTACTTCTCCTGCAACTGCCTCACAATAAAGAGCACGTCTGTCGTTCCTCTTCCTGGCATAAATCCAAACTGCATTTCGTCGATCTTCACCTTCTTCCTTATCCTCCTCTCCAACACCCTTTCCAATACCTTCATTCCATGCTCCAATAACTTTATCGCTTGGTACGAGCCACACTCCAGAGGGTCACCTTAGCCCCTTGTATAGAGGGACGAGGGTACTCAGTTCCCAATCCACTGGAATGCGGCCTTCTTTCACCACCAGATTACAGATCTCTGTCATTCTCTTCACACCCCAACTTCCTGCTGCCTTCAACATCTCCCCCACAACTCCCGTCGGCCCTCCCGCTTTACTACTCTTCATTGCTTTTATCGCTTCCTCAACTTCCTTCTCAGTTATCTTCTCTGCCAGTCCTAAAACTGGGTTACTCTCTATGTTGCCATCCCATTCATTCTCTGTATTCAACAGCATTTCCATATATCTTTTCCATCTTCCTTTAATGCCATCTGGGTCAACAACGATTTGTCCCACTTCATCCTTCAAACAACTCACCCCCATCACATCACACCTCTCTTTCGCTATCTGCTTTGCAATCCTGAATCCCGCTCTCTGACCCTCTTCCGAATCCAAGCGTTCTCCGAACATTTTCCTACATGCCTCCTGCGCCTTTGCTACTTCTTTCTTTGCAGCCTTCTTGGCTGCCTTATAACTTTCATGCTCTGCTTTTTCTGCTCCCGTACCCTTCGCCTTCTGCCACTCCTTGAACTTCTTCCTCTTGTCGTCAATCCTCTTTCCAACTTCATCATCCCACCACCATGTTTCCGAGTGCCTCGGTGGTCCTTTTGTCCATCCACGTACCTCAACAATGGCTCCCAACAGACTATCTTTCATTGACATCCAACCACGTTCAAGCTCAACCACATCATCCTCTACCCTACTCAGCCTCTCTTTTAATGCCTCCCTTACTGTCACCTCTTTCAACATCCACACCTTCATTCTCGGTTGGTACTTCACTCGCCGAGCTCTCCTCACACCTTTCACCCTTTTGTCGCAGACAACCAAGTGGTGCTGTGAAACAGCCTCCTCCCCCGGGATCACCTTTGCGCAATCCTGTGCTCTTTTGTACATTGCCATCACTACTCTGATCAACCATTCCTCCACTTTTAACTTCTAACCTTCTAACTTCCTCTTTGAGGCAATGTTTTTATCTCGCCTACGCACCATCAGGTAGTCAAAGGTTGTCGTCGACCCACCTGACATGTATGTAACAAGCTTATTATCCCCTTTCTGGAACTGAATATTAAAAATCAACAAATCAGCTCCATCAGCAAACTCCAAAATCCTTTCACCTTCTCCATGTCTCACACCATATCCGTAACCCCCATGAACTCCCTCAAAACCGTCCATACTCCTTCCCACATGTCCATTTAGGTCTCCTCCTACCACAACAACTTCCTCATCTTTCACGTTTTCCATCAGTTTCTCTATCACACACCAGAACTTGTCCTTCTCTTCATCGCTCCGATCAACCTGCGGAGCATATCCCGAGATGACGTTCACCAAGAGCTTTCCAATCATCATTTTCCCCATCATCAACCGATCACTCACTCTAGTCACACTCACCACACTGTCTACAAACTCCTCAGAAAACAGGACACCAACACCATTCACGCCCTCCGGGCACCCTTGCCACACATCCTTGTATTTCTGTCCCTGCCTACCCTTCACCATTCTCACACCACTTCGTTTCCATCTCGTCTCTTGCACACAACATATGTCCACTCTTCTTCTGACCAATACTTCCGCCACTTCTCCTGATCTCCCTGTCATTGTCCCTACATTCCATGTCCCAAAGCTCAGAAAGTGATCTCCACTTCGGGCTGTACCCTGCCCATATGTCGTTGTAATTGTCATGGTTCTCTTTTTGAGGCAATGTTTTTATGGCCGGATGCCCTTCCTGACGCCAACCCTCTTTGTCGCCTCTTACGACATGCAGGGATACGGTGTACCTATTCTAACCAGGGTACACACCGAGATAAAGCTTTGAATAAAACCACAACGGGTTTAATCCCGAACAAATAAACGGAGAATGAAATCAATAATAACTATATGCAATAAAGTAAAATAATCCGATAAAAACTAAGGCGTCAAGTCACAAGCACAGACGGGGCGAGGGACACAAAATGGCGACTTATCTCTGCTCTTTCAGATGACACAAGCTGCCCAAGAGAAATCGGTGCAGGAAGTGCAGGAGAGTGCAATGGAGCATTTTTACAACGGAGCTGCCTCAGCTAAGAGACGAGCATTAAGTGGATCTTGGAATTCCATTGACATTACATGAGCTGGAACAGTCACTGATGTCTATGACTACAGGAACAACACCAGGTCTGGATGGCCTACCAGTTGAGTTTTATTGGACTTTATGGACACTTGTAGGCCCTTGCTTGCTGGAGGTCCTTGAAGAAAGCATTGAAGTTGGTGAACTTCCTCTCAGCTGCCGTAGAGCGGTGGTGACACTCCTTCCGAAGAAAGGAGATCCACAGCTCATCACGAGTTGGCAGCCTGTTTCGCTTGTATCAGTTGACTTTAAGATTTATGCGAAAGCACTGGCACGACATTTATCCCCTTATTTAGAATACTAGGGCATGCCCGTACTATATCTATATCTAAAATTATATCCCCCCCCCTCTATTTACATGAAATGGTTTGGTCCAAAGCGAACGGCTTGCGAGTACGGTGACAATCCCCCCCCTCTATTTACATGAAATGGTTTGGTCCAAAGCGAACGGCTTGCGGAGTTTGGTAAAGAAATCGCCATAGCGTGCACAAACGCGCAGGAAAGCGAAAGAATCGCAAATTAGTTTTAATTAGTTTTAAAACATAGTTTAACGCCAACATAGCGGCAACATAGTTTGCCAACGTGAAATAAATGAATACGCTCTCAAATGTGCCGTCCGAGGCAGAGTCTGTTCGCCACGTTCGGCACACGTGATAACTCGCTGCTCTCTGATTGGTTGAATCGTTTTTTGGACATAGCTCGGTAACTACTTGTCCGATTAATATGAAACCTTGAAAAGGCACATCCTCGGGTCCCCAGCAATATACCTGGCAAGTTTCAAGTATATCGGACCCGTGGTTGTCGAGAAACAGCGGTCACAGACAAACACACAGACATACACACATACACACACACACACACACACACACACACACACACACACACACACACACACACACACACAGAGATTACTGGAATTATAGATAGATTTGATACATTTTGATCAAGGGTTTTGTGTTATGGGTCATCAGATTCATGACAATATTTTTCTTGTTCAGGATATATTGAATGTATGTATAAGAAAAAATGAAGAAATTTGATTAACCTGTCTTTATCAGGAAAATGCTTTTGATAGGGTGCACCACAGGTATTTCTGGAAAAGTTTGGTCTCGGAAATGGTTTTGTTGCTTACATTAAACTGTTATACAGTCAAGTTTATTCATTATTTCAAGTCAATAATGAACCGATCCCACCTGTAAAGGTTGAGAGGGAGATTCGGCAGGGCTGCCCTCTGGTATTTTATATGTCTTGAGTATTGAACCCCTATTGATAGTGCTTCGGAAATCTCTAGAAGGCTTAAAAGTGTCGGCAGAGCATGAAGTGAAGGTATCGGCCTATGCAGATGACGTTTGTGTTTTGGTGAAAGATGCCAAAGACGTTGAATTGGTTGACGAGAACTTGAAGCTATTTAACAACGCGACGACAGCTATCGTAAATTGGGGCAAAAGCCAGGCCTTGTGGATGGGTCAAGCAAGTGGACCCTTGCCTTCCTGCCCACTGCAACTCAAATGGAGTTTTGAAGGTATTAAATACCTGGGAGTGTTTCTCGGTAATGAAAATGTGGAAAAGAAGAATTGGGAGGGTTTGGTGGATGCCCTTGAACAAAGATTGGCAAAGTTGAGAGGCTTGCTCGTTCAACTTTCTTATAGGGGATGCGTGTTGGTGCTCAACAAACTGGTGGCATCCATGCTGTGGCATCTTTTCAAGGCGTCGCGACCCCCAGAAAGTCTGGTGAAAAACCTACAGAGGATTCTAATTTACTTCCTTTGGAGCGGCAAATACTGGGTTTGTCCTGGAGTGCTGAGTCTTCCCTTGGACAAAGGAGGTCAAGGCCTTGTGGACTTGATCAGTAAGATTATGGCCTTTTGTATGATGGCGATTAAGCGTCTGATACATGGACCTTTGTACCTGGCTTGGAGGCTTCTGGCCAACTCTCTTTTGAACCAAGCTGGTGGCCTGGGCTACTCACGAGATGTTTTTCTGATTGATGTCCAACACCTGGACCTCACACAACTACTGTCCTTCTACGCCAGCATGCTGAATGCTTGGCAAGCATTTAAAATAAGCCGCTGGAAGACATCATACTCAAAAGAAATGTTCTTGCGTGACCCCCTCTTTTACAACCCACTTTTCAAAAGTATTCTGAAGGATCAAAGTTTTGTTGGGAATAACCTCCGGATAGTACATGACCTGCTGAACAGGGCAGGAAATTGGATGAGTGCTGCTGCTCTGGCAGAAACTGTAAGCATCAGGTCAGCAAGACACGTCTCTCTTCTGCTATGTGGTGTATTGAAAAAGTTCCATGACAAGAACCTATATGGGGACGAATTGGCCTCTAAGGAGGAAGTGTTCCCTGTACTTGTGCCAGCTGCCCCTCCTTTTCCAGATCTTGTGCTTTTCCCAAATAATTATACAACCCACTCGGTCTATAAAATCTCAACTACTCTCCTTTGGAAGGCCGCATGCTCATTATCCCCGGATGAATGGTGGAACGTGTATCAGACTTGATCTGCTTAACAGAGACTTTCCTCCCTCAAGATGTCTCTGATTCCTTAATATCTCTTCCTGGTTACTCCCTCCTCCGGTATGATAGACCTGAGCCTCGGCCTGGTGGTGGGGTGGCTATCTTTATTAAAAACTCTCTGCCTCACTCTCCTTGCACTGCCCTCTTTCCTCCTCACCCCCAGGAGTACCTCTGGCTACGGCTTCCTCTCCGCTCCCACCTTTTGTTCATATGTGTTCTGTACCGTCCCCCAAACAGTGATGACTCCATCTACATTTCACTGTCTGACAACATGGACCAACTTCTATCCACTCATCCCAACTCTCTCTTCCTCATATGTGGTGACTTCAACTGTCATCATGCCACCTGGTTGGGTGTGGGTTCCTCTCTCACCAGTCATGGCACCTCAACAAAGGACTTCTGTGACTCGCTGGGATTGACATAATCTGTCAATTTCCCGACCCGGATCTCAGCCAATGGAGTATCTTCTCTTCTAGACTTGATTATGACAAACTTCCCTGCTAATGTCTGCTGCTCTTCTTCTGCTCCAATCAGTTCTTCTGATCATGTGCTTGTCAAAGTGGACATCTCTCTGGCCATTCTCAGAGAGCCTCCTCAGCATCGACGAGTCTGGCATTTCACTCAGGCCGACTGGGACGGTCTTCAAGCAGCCATCAATCGTCTGGATTGGTCTCCCATCTCCACTTCCTCTGACATCAATTCTTCCTGGGAATTCTTCCAAAGCAAACTGATCTCTCTCATGCACAGATTTATCCCATCTCGCCTTCAGTTGTCTTACCCTTCCTCCCGTCCATGGTACACTGAATCTTGTGGTGAGGCAGTTGCCCTGAAACAACTTGCCTTTGCCTCTTGGAAGGCTAATCCAACTGAAGGCAATCTCAGTTCCTTCCACCAAGCTCGGAACAAGTGTGTGTCTACCCCCAGGAGTGCCAGGAAGCACTATCTCTCCTCACTCAAGAATGAACTCTCAAACCTGTCTCCTTCCTCCAAATCCTGGTGGCATCTGGTCAAATCCGTTTCTGGTGTTTGTTCCCCCTCAATCCCCTCCCTTACCTCAAATGGCCACACAGTTGACATCGCACGTGACAAAGCCGAATGCCTCAACTCTGTGTTTGCCTCAAAATCCTTAGTCCCAAACCCATCTCTCTCTGTTCCCACCTTTCCCAGTCGAACCCAACTGCTCCTGAACTCTGTGTCCTTCTCTCCTGACAAGGTGGAGGAGTTTTTGTCAAACCTCGACTCTGATTCTGCAACTGGACCAGACGGCATCAGCCCACGGGTCCTAAAATCCTGCTCTGCCGCTCTATCTCACCCTCTCTCTGTTCTTTTCACCCTATCTTTTGCTCAAGGTCATCTGCCAGCATCCTGGAAATCAGCTAACATTACCGCTTTACACAAAAAAGGTGCAAAAACAGGTCCTTGCAACTACAGACCAATCAGCCTGCTCCCAATTATCAGCAAAGTCATGGAATCCATCATTGCTTCGGATATGAAATCTTTCCTCTTCTCCAATGGCTTGATCTCTGATCATCAATTTGGTTTCAGACCAGGTCACTCTACTCTGGACATGCTGCTTCTGCTGTCTCAACAATGGATGGAGGTCCTCAATGCCAAACAGGAAATCAGAGCTGTCTCCCTTGACATATCACGTGCCTTCGATACGGTCTGGCACCCAGCTCTGCGCACCAAACTCTCCTCCTATGGTATCCATGGAAATCTCCATGTATGGCTTGCGGACTTCCTCTCTGGTCGTAGTCAACGTGTGGCCCTGAATGGATTTCTCTCATCTCCCCTTCCTGTTCAGGCTGGAGTTCCCCAAGGCAGTGTGCTGGGCCCTGTGCTTTTTCTGGTCTTTATCAATGATCTCTCCGACTCTCTGGAAAATCCTCTGTATCTCTTTGCTGATGACTCCACTCTCTGCCGCTCCATTCCTCTTCCCTCAGATCGGCAGTCTGCAGCCTCCTCACTCTCTGAAGACCTGGACAAAATCACAGACTGGTCAAACAAGTGGAACATGTCTTTCAATCCTGAGAAATCTCACTCTCTTACTATGTCTCTCCGAAAAGATCGACTGGACAACCCTCCCATCTACTTTCTCAACAATCCTCTCCAAGAAGTTCTGTCGCTCAAGCTTTTGGGTCTCACTATCTGCCATGATCTTTCTTGGGAAAACCACATTTCCAAGCTGGCCTCCAAAGCCAGTCGCCGACTGGGCATCCTCTATCGTGCGAAGTCCTTCCTCGGCACACCTGAGCTCCTCACCACATACAAGGCTTTCATCCGCAGCTCAATGGAATACTGTTCTCCCCTATGGGCTGGTGCTCCTGCCTCACACCTGGCTCGGCTTCACGCTGTTGAATCCAAAGCTTTCAAAATCATTGGAATCTCCCGCGATTAAGCTATCTCTGAGGCTGAGGGCCTTTCACTCACTCACCGCAGGCAGGTAGGTGGTCTTTCTGTCTTCTACCGACTCCTCTCCGGCCTTGCTCCCCCAGCTCTCTCTGTGCTCTGTCCCCCAAATATTCCTACAGGTCGCACAAGATCTGCCAGCAACCCTCTGATGGTTAAACTGCCGAAATCTCGGCTCTCTGCTCACCTTCACTCTTTCATTCCTCTTTTCTCCCGCCTCTGGAACAAACTCCCACACTCCCTTCAATCCCACTCCTCCCTCCAGGTCTTTAAAACAGCTGTTCACCACCATCTCTTATCTTCCCCCATCCAAAACCTTGATCTTTTCTACCCCCACTAATTCACCCCAGATCCACCTTGTTTGAAATTCCAACTTCTTTCCTGGAAGTCCTGGCAGTGTCCATATGTTTATACCTCTCCCTCCCCCCCCCCCCCCCCCCTTCACATGCCTCCCCCCAAAGCCCTCTCCCTCCCACAGATCTCTCGATGTCTCCATGTCTCTCGGTCCCTGCTCTCAAATGTTGTGTTTGTGTCCTTCCCCCTCTCTCCCCATCTTGTCTACCGCTCCCGATGTTATTTGTTTTATGTGTCTGTCTTTCTGTGTGATTAATGTTCGCTCTTTCACGAGCCTCGATCTTGTATACAAAAAAAAGAAAAAAAAGAAGAAGTTTGCGTGAGTTATTGTGCGACATTCCTAAATTGAACAATAAATGCGCCTGCTTGTTACCAGATGTTTCTCCCTCTCAACCTCAATGGGATAGTTTTTATCAAAGGCTTATATCCAAAAGAACTGGGGACCTTCAGTGGAGACGAGCTCAATGGATTGTACCTACACATCATCTGCTACACATTATTTCTGAATCGATACCTGATGATAGTAAGGGCATTTTATGAGATATTTCACAAATCTGTTAACTAAATTGTTACCAAAAAATTTCTTCACCAATATGTTTGTAAAGGTGTGTAATAACATGTGTTAAAATGTTGAAGTTCAACTCCCGTGGGAAACCCAGAAAAAAAGCTGTTGAATTCGCGTACCGAAAAATTATTTTCGAGAATTTTTATTTTTTTTAATCGGCCCTTAAGTAACTTATGAGGGGTCAAATAAGGGTTTTTCATGATTCTGAGTTGATTGTTAACATTTATATTTTCACTTTTACATTTACACACAAAGTAGCTTTTATTTCACATACATATATAATACTCAAGAGTTATTTCTCATTCACAATGTCAGAAGTTTCAACAGTCATTGTCTATGTCTTCTTCAGACTCAACAACATCATGACTGCAGTTACTGCATGTAATGCCATTACAGACTCCACAGGCCGAGATGCACAGACTCCACAGACCCTTGGCATACTGATGATGGCCTGCAGCGGCAAAGATGTGAAGCATCTTGGTAACAATGCAGGACAGATGCCCATTGTGGTCTGCAAGTCACTCGGTTCTGATAAAGACCTTGATCACATCTACCATGTGGTGGTACTCCACCCAGAGTGCAGGTGTTCTTCCTCCTTTTGCGAGTCGTTTGAAGGTTTCTTCAAACCTTTGCTCAAACAATGGCACTACTGGGTCTGAGTGTCTGGCTCCCATCTTCCCATCAGCCACCTTCTCCATGAAGGTCTTCATGTCACCACGCTCCTCCTCAGTGAAGGCAAGTTTCATGATGTGTTGATAGATGGCTGCATCGATGAGGAGGTGAACACGGATTGCCTTGTCAAAACATCCTCCATCCATGATGTGGTTGGCTGTCGTACTTCCAGGATAGATCAACTGGATCACATCTAGTAGTCCAGAATCTTCCATGATGTTACCCATTGATCCAAGATAAGACTTCAGCAGGTGAAAACCACCCAACCTTGGAATGACGGGTAGATTTGCCTGCTTTATTATATTCACAGCCTTCAGCCAAATCGGAAGATCAAAGGTCACTATAGCGACCCCAGCGTGCCGTATGCACTCTTTCAGAGTGGTGAAGATGGTGTTGAGGTCATTAGGGTCTCCTTCAATAACTGGGAGGAACTCGATCTGTGTGCTCTGCTTTGCATCATTAGCATGGATTCTCTTCATCCAGCCATTCCAGTTGGAGTGTGGGAACTCAGGATCGTTGGCTTTGATCACCCACCCCGCTGCCCAGAGTGTGTCACCTGGAGTGAGGAGTGGCTGATCATGAGCCAGGGAGGAGGAAAGCTCAGCGAGGGGGAGAAACATGATCGCGTTCGTTCCTATCTGTTTCCTGTTCGTAAATGGAATAATCTTTACTTCAGTTCCTCTCAGGATCTTAGCTTTGTCGAGTGCCTTCAACTTCACCCGGGGGAAAGCTGCTGTTGTCTGTGGATCTGGCAAAGGTGGTGCCGGAGAGGTGACTTCGATCCAACCCATTGAGTGAAAGGGAGTGTTTCCGTGAATAGAGACAATGTTTAAATCTATATTGTCTCCAACAAACTGAGTGACTGCATTGTTTGTTTCCCCAACCTCCATAAAGACCACCTGATCATTACTTGACAATTCACTTTCACTGGCTGGCACTTTGGCTGTCATCACTGATTGATCCTCAAGCACAGCATCAACCGCAACCTCATCATTGATCTGTTCATCGGTTTCCTCCACAATGGTGTCAAGAGTGCCAGAAGTATCTGGAACATCATCTCCACTCCTACTATTAAGGAAGCAGTATTTGTAGTTTTGTGTCTCCGTGTAAGACTCAGTGTATCCCAGCCGGTGGAACTTGTTGAGCATCCATTTTGACCCAAATCTATGATCAAGTTGTATGGCAAGCCCCATTTGGTGTGGCAATACTCCAGACCAAGGTCGACAGGCCTTAATAAAATTCTGCCCCCAAACGGCAACTCTTTCGTCTGTCTTGACAATCGGTCTCAAGAACATCTGAAGGCTTGCAGGAACAAGTGTCAGCTGACTATCGATGTCAGTCATACTGTGTGTGGTGGGGTATGACTTTGGACCAAAATCAATCAAGGCAATATCATTGGATATGAACTTGAGTGCCGTCTTTATGATCTGAGTCTTCTCATCTCCATGGTCAAGATTAGCATGAAGCTCTCGCAGAATATTGTCGGTGCCATCTTTGAGACAGAGTACATCTGCCCTTCTTTCCTGTGTTGTGAAATACCAGGTGTCTTCGTATTTCTCTAGAAGTTTTATCTTTAGCCAATGCTTTGAATAAGAAAGGCTCTTCTCTGGTGACTGATCAAACTCCTGCAGCTTTTCATGGACTTGGTCCATGTTCATTACCCCATGTTCTAATTCTGAGTCTAACCATTCACAGAATTCAATAAAAACTGCCTCTCGCTCCTCATCAATACTCCTCTGTCCTCTCTTCCTTTTTCCTTCCTCATCAGTCTTGGACAAACTGTCACCTCTCGCAAACATAAGTTTGCATCGCAAATGGTACAGTGTTTCTTCTGCTACCAAGTCGTTGATCCCTTCCAGGCGTCCAGTGACTTCAGTGCCCCAGTCATCCCCGCGACTCCGTGCTGTCTTCAGCAAGCTTGCCTTCTGTGTATCTGCAGTCAAATTATCTGGCACTCTGTATTTCTTTCTAGCTTGTGCTGGATTATTTTTGTAGAGCTGGGCTGGTTGGTTGCAAAGAATGCATACATCCTTATACAGGAGGTCAACTGACTGTGATCTTCTAGAACTGCAGCCAGTTGATGAACTGAACTCACAAGTAGTGCGTTTTCTCTTCAACTTTGATGACTCTTTCTCTGCCTTTGATGCTTGAGCTGACTTCTTGGTGGTTGCAACAAAGTTGTTGTACAGATCATTTTTACACTTCTGGTGGTACCTCAGTTTTCCTTCCTTTTGAGCCTCCTTCATACGTTCCACAACAGTAACATTTTCGACAGTTTCTGCTCGTTTCAATAAAGTTGAGTATCCCTTTGGAGTTGCCTGTATGAGCCTTTCAGCTGGTGTATCCGAGCGTGCACAGATGAAGCAATTGAGCACAGGTGGAGTAACGTCTTCATCCATATTGCTAGACTCCATGTCCTGCAAAGTAGAAAATGAGATATATTTAGAAATTATTTTTCCACAAAGGAGTGTCTGTGGTGAAATATAAATGTTAACAATCAACACAGAATCATGAAAAACCCTTATTTGACCCCTCATAAGTTACTTAAGGGCCGATTAAAAAAAAAAAAAATTCTCGAAAATAATTTTTCGGTACCCGAATTCAACAGCTTTTTTTCTGGGTTTCCCACGGGAGTTGAACTTCAACATTTTAACACATGTTATTACACACCTTTACAAACATATTGGTGAAGAAATGTTTTGGTAACAATTTAGTTAACAGATTTTCATGTTTCCCTTACTATGAATATCCTTTTTGTGGTGCATCTGAAACTCTTTTCCATGCATATGGCGAGTGTAGGTGTTTAATTTCCTTATTTCAATTACTGAAGGAACTGTTTAGAAATTTATCACTGTGCTTTAATTTTAGAGTTTTTATTTTTGGTGTTAAATACTTGGCTTGCTGAAGAAAAGAAGCACCTTTGGCCAGTTTTTTGTCATCCCAGGCAAAGATGGTGAACTATAAGACTCGGAAAGTGAAACTGGAAGGCTCATCTGAGAGAGATTGTAATTTATTTGTACTTTTTAAGAAGCTTGTGGTCACTCGGATTAAACTCGTTTCGTTTCTATAAACATCAGGGTAAGTTAAAAGAATTTGAGCAAATGTAGATGGTGAATTCTTTGTGTAGTGTGGTTGATGGGGATATCGTGTTTGATTGGTACAAATAGTCTATTTTTCATCTGTACAGTGCATTCAGAAAGTATTCAGATCCCTTAACTTTTTTCACATTTTGTTATGTTGCAGCCTTTTGCTGAAATCGTTTAAATTCATTTTTTCCCTCATAAATCTACACTCAATACCCCCATAATGACAAAGAGAAAACGGGATTTAAGAAAGTTTTGCAAATTTATTAAAAATAAGAAACTGAAATATCACATTGACATAAGTATTCATACCCTTTGCTATGACACTTGAAATTTAGCTCAGGTGCCTCCCATTTCTCTTGATCATCTTTGAGATGTTTCTACACCTTGATTGAAGTCCACCTGTGGTAAATTCAATTGATTGGACATGATTTGGAAAGGCATGAAATCCCACATACCCACATAATCCCACATGAAAGCCCACAGAATCTTGTTTCTCACAGTCTGAGTCCTTTAGGTGCTTTTTTGCAAACTGCAAGCGGGCTTTCATGTGTCCTTTACTGAGGAGAGGCTTCCGTTTGGCCACTCTGCCATAAAGCCCAGATCGGTGGAGTGTTGCAGTGATGGTTGTCCTTCTGGAAGTTTCTCCCATCTCCACACAGGATCTCTGGAGCTCAGTCAGAGTGACCATCAGATTCTTGGTCACCTCTCTTACCAAGGCCCTTCTCCCCCGATTGTTCAGTTTGGCCAGGCGGCCAGCTCTAGGAAGAGTCCTGGTTGTTCCAAACTTCTTCCATTTAAGAATTGTGGAGGCCACTGTGCTCTTGGGAACCTTCAATGCAGCAGATTTTTTTTTGTAGGCTTCCCCATATCTGTGCCTCGACACAATCCTGTCTCTGAGCTCTGCAGGAAGTTCCTTCGACCTCATGGCTTGGTTTTTGCTCTGATATGCATTGTCAGCTGTGAGACCTTATATAGACAGGTGTGTGCCTTTCCAAATCATGTCCAATCAATTTAATTTACCACAGGTGGACTCCAATCAAGGTGTAGAAACATCTCAAAGATGATCAAGAGGAATGGGAGGCACCTGAGCTAAATTTCAAGTGTCATAGCAAAGGGTCTGAATACTTATGTAAATGTGATATTTCAGTTTCTTATTTTTAATAAATTTGCAAGACTTTCTAAAATCCTGTTTTCTCTTTGTCATTATGGGGTATTGAGTGCAGATTTATGAGGGAAAAAATGAATTTAAACGATTTCAGCATAAGGCTGCAACATAACAAAATGTGAAAAAAGTGAAGGGGTCTGAATACTTTCTGAATGCACTGTACTTGTCCAGGATTTTCTCTATCATTTGGTTTCCACGTGTTTCTTGTGTTTTGGGTGTGGTTTTGTACCTTTATAATAAAAGATAAAACAGTCAGTCTCTCCCCCTCTCTCTCCCCCTCTCTCTCCCCCTCCCTCTCCCCTCCCTCTCCCACTTTAACTATGTCGTAGCCTTGACTTTGTGAAAGTGAGGCGACACCATCCTGGATGTGGGGGATCTCTGGGTCGCTCCTGGGAGATCGATTGGCTGTCTCCTTGCCGCGGGCTTGTTTGAGAGAACTGCCCAGGGCTATACAACAACAACAACAACAACAACAACAACCGCTGGCTGCCTTTCATGATTATCACCACAGTTCTAAGCAGTGGCCCTAGCTTCTGACCATCCATGGACTCACTGACAAGACAATAAAGAGCGATCTTGTTTTAAGGCCCCAAACAACCACCTTTCAAAACGTTAGCCTCTATTTTTACACGAGGTCCACGCATGCAAAGGTCTGGGTGATAGTTTGCCTCGGACAAGCTTTACGATACACTGGCAATTGAGGTATTTCTTTGAGGCAGAGTCTTAAAATGCTGGCTCGCAGAATTCCCCTTGTGGGTTATCGTCCTTGGTAATTTAAGGAGAAATCTCTCAAACTTTCTTCTAAAAACATAGATAATGGACTGAATCTGAAAAAGCTGGCTCAGGAAATCCCCCTTATGGGTGCTTGTCCTTGGTAATTTAAGGAGAAACCTGTCCAATTTTCTTCTAAAAACAGATAAGGGACTTCAAGACTGAGTTAGCTGTACATGCGTGTTAATGAGCAAGGACAAAATCAACTGGGGTTCCTCCTAAATCAGTACGATAAAAAGTCCACAGACTGACACAGGTCCCGAATCGACCTTCCTGCCTTTATGTTTGTCCATTTGCCTTCAGCACATTTGAAACATACCATTATCTCTGCTCACAGTTGCTGTTCAGTAGTGCTTTATGGCCAGCTCCTCTATTCCCTTCTCTATAATGCTACTGCCCTTGATTTTAAATCAGGCTGTGGTGAAGCTTTAACAAATACCCAAAATGTTGTGTAATAATAAATGTTAATTATAATTAATAACAATAATTTGATGTTTTATTACTCTTTTTTGTTATCAAGGGATATGTGAAACCAAGAACCCGCACATGCACTTCTACAGTAAATGGATGAGGTGTGTGTGTGTGTGTGTGTGTGTGTGTGTGTGTGTGTGTGTGTGTGTGTGTGTGTGTGTGTGTGTGTGTGTATGTGTGTGTGTGTGGCATACGTTTTGGGTCTATTAATTACATTCGTCTATTGCTTAATTACGTATTACGTGCTATTGAAATGTACCTTTCAATTATTTAGACTGCTGAGACCCCTTGACCTTTGAAGACCCTTTAAAACGCAAAATATCCTAAAGACCCCAAAATACCCAGAGGACCCAAAAGTCCCCCAAGGACTCAAAAGACCCCGAAGTCCCAAACGTCCCTGAGGACCTAAAACACCCAGGTGACCAAAAAGTTTCTGAGAACCCAAAATACCCTGATGACCCAAAAGTTACCAAGGACCCAACAGACCTAGAAGACCCCGAGGACCCAAAAGATCCAGATGACCCAAAAGACCCAGTAGACCCAAAAGTCCCCGTGGACCCAAAATACCCAAAAGTCCCTGAGGGCCCAAAACACGCAGAAAACCAAAAAGTCCCTGATGACCCAAAATACCCACAAGACCCAGAGTACCCAAAAGACGTTGAAGAACCAAAAGACGCAATCGTCCCCGAGCACCTAAAAGACTCCAAGGACCCAAAAGACCCACCCGAGTTCGGCAGGCAGGTGTGCTACAAGGGGATGAAGACCAATGAAAATTTGGTCCAATGAACCAATAGGCCCCCCCAGTGATATGAAGAGTGAGTGACTTTTGAACTTGCTTCATGTGCTAATGGCAAATGCAAGCGTTGTTGCCTTTTCTCAATAAGTTAAATTCACCTGAGCGACAGATGACATTGTATACTGTGCATATTATATTGTAATTTGATAACTTTAGGTTTATGTTGAGACAAACATATTTTTCTTAAAAATATGCATTACATGTTTTCCAACAGCAGCAATGTCCAACTAGGAATTGATGATTAAACTTATTTATATAAAATTGTATTAAAAGTACAAGTTATTACTGTGATCATCATTGTTTTATATATTTGAATCTCAACACTCATGGGCAGGCTTTTTAAAAGGACAAATTTAACAAATGCCGCAGGATTTTAACTGGTGTCAAGTTCCTTCTCGAGATAACGATGATGGTTGATGTGATGCTGACAAACCGAGTAGTTACCATCCTTATTTTGTGTTAAGGAAAACTCGCGCCTTAAATGCATGCTTTTCCCCTTGATTAAAATATCAGTTTTGATCAGGTCAGAGTGCGAGCAGATGAAAATAACAAGCTAATGGGACTTTATTCTGGATGCTGTGAAATTATTTTGTTCACCTATATCTACAGCTAAACGTGGAGCTATGAGGGAGTGAACATTTGATTTGAGTCAATCAAACTCTTCAACATTTTATTAAGCATGCCATAAACTAAGCTAATTCATTTGTGCGAATCCCAGGCAATTACCCGCAGATTATTAACATTATATTACTTTCACCATCAAACATTGACACAAATTTCAAGCATTTTCCAGGTGAATTTCAATGGCATTCACATTGTTTCATAGCTTTAATATTTCAGAAGCCGAGTGCAGGCTTAACGGTTTAGGTTAACATCTTAGAGTCCTGAGTTTGAGCCTCTTGTTGTGCCATTAAATACCACCAGGTGGGTTGACTCAGCCTATCATTCTTCTAAGATCTGCAAAACGATTACCAGCTTACCGGGAAGAATGAGCCACTCGAGTATCCTGCGTCACAGTGGCGACCTGAGCAGCATTGTTTCCAATAGCCAGAAAACTAATTCAGCAGTCCTATGCATCTGCGGATGCAATTAGAGTGGTTTTCTTCTTCTTCTTCTTCTTCTTCTTCTTATTCTTCTTCTTCTACCTTTTCTTCCTCTTCTTGTGGGGTTGGCCAAAGCCAAAGTTTTGGCCAACATCTTTTACAAAACAGCTGGCCAGACCTGACATTCGACTAAGTAGTTAGTGCAGGGATTTATAATTTGTTCTTGGTGCCAGCAATCGCTCGCATACTCTTCATGAAGGACACCATGGTATCTTTAAAGTCCACAAACTAATGCTGGCAGACAAGATGCCAGCTTAAAGTGCATCCGAGGAATGGCAAGCACATTGATGTAAAGCCTGCAACCAACCAAGACCAAGGAAGCCCATTTTTACTTCAATAGTGAAGGCCTTCAATACGATCTGGCACCCCGCTCTGCTCACCAAACTCTCCTCCTATGGTATCCATGGAAATATCCACGCATGGCTTGCGGACTTCCTCTCTGGTCGTAGTCAACGTGTGGCCCTGAATGGATTTCACTCATCTCCCCTTCCTGTTCAGGCTGGAGTTCTCCAAGGCAGTGTTCTGGGCCCTGTGCGTTTTCTGTTCTTCATCAATGATCTCTCCGACTCTGGAAAATCTTCTTTATCTCTTTGCTGATGCTCTACAGCTCCATACCTCATCCCTCAGATCGGCAGTCTGCAGCCTCCTCACACTCTGCAGACCTGGACAAAATCACAGACTGGTTAAACAAGTGGAACACGTCTTTCAATCCTGACAAATCTCACAGTCTCACTATGTTTCTTCGAAAGGACCGTCTGGACAACCCTCCCATCTACTTTCTCAACAATCCTCTCCAAGAAGTTCTGTCACTCAAGCTCTTTGGTCTCACAATCTGCCATGATCTTTCCTGGGAAAACCACATTTCCAAGCTGGCATCCAAAGCCAGTCGCCGACTGGGCATCCTCCGTCGTGCGAAGTCCTTTCTTGGCACACCTGAGCTCCTCACCACATACAAGGCTTTCATCCGCAGCTCAATGAATAATGCTCTCTCCTCTGGGCCGGTGCTCCTGTCTCACACCTAGCTCTGCTTCACGCTGTTGAAACAAAAGCATTAAGAATCATTGGAATCTCCCGTGATGAAGCTAACTCTGAGGGGCTTTCACTCACTGACCACAAGCAGGTTGGTGGTCTTTCTGTCTTCTACAGACTCCTTTCTGGCCTAGCTCCCCCAGCTCTGCCTGTGCTCTGTCCCCCAAATACTCCTACAGGTCGCACAAGATCTGCCTGCAACCCTCTTATGGTGAAACTGCCAAAATCAAGACTTTTCTCACCTTCACTCTTTCATTCCTCTTTTCTCCCGCCTCTGGAACAAACTCCCTCACTCTCTTCAATCCCACTCCTCCCTCCAGGTCTTTAAAACAGCTGTTCCCCATCTCTTATCTTTCCCCATCCAAAAACCTTGATCTTTTCTACCCCCATTAATTCACCCCAGATCCACTTTTTTTGAAATACCGACTTCTTTCCTTCAAGTCCTAGCAGTGTCCATTTCTTTTTACTTCTCCCACCCCTCCTGCCAAGCCATCTCCCTCCCTCAGATCTCCCGATGTCCCTGTTCTCTACTGTTGTACTTGTGTGCTTACCTCTCTCTCCCCATCTTGTCTCCTGCTCCCTTTATCATGTGTTTTTTTGTGTCATTTTGTTTTTTTGTGATTAATATTAGCTTTTACACGAGCCTAGATGTTGTATACAAAAAAAAAGAAAAACAAAAGCCTTCCTCTGTCTTCTACTCACACTACTAACCTTTCTACTCCACGGATGCTTTCCAGTCATGAATGCAAGGGTTACACTTATTCCAGCAGCCCAATTCGCTGCAAAATGCGAAGCACTTCACTGCACTCTCGATGCTAACATGGAGGGTTTCAGGAAACTGAGGGCAAGGGAAGGCAATCTAGCCGGAATCTGGGTGTTATCGGGAACACGTTATCATGTTGAGTGCAAAAAATTAATCGTAGCATTATTAAAAACCTGATATGCTAAAAAAATCTCTCTACCCTTTTCACCCTGTCATTTGCGAAAGGTCATCTTCCATCATCTTGGAAATCTTCCTCTCTGGTCTGGTCATCTTCTGGTCATCTGGTCATCTTCCTCATAAATTGCTCTCTCTCATGCACAGATTTATCCCATCTCGTCTTCAGTTGTCATACCCTTCCTCCCGTCCATGGTACACGGAATCTTGTGGTGAGGCTGTTGCCCTGAAACAACTTGCTTTCGTCTCCTGGAAAGCAAATCCAACGGAAGGAAATCTCATTTCCTTTCACAAAGCCTGAAACAAGTGTGTGTCCACCCTCAGGAGAGCCAGGAAACAATATCTCACCGTTCTCAAGACCGAACTCTCTTATCTGTCTCCCTCTTCCAAATCCTGGTGGCGTCTGGTCAAATCTGTTTCTGGTGTTTGTTCCCCCTCCATCCCCTCCCTCACCTCAAACGGCTTAACGGCTGACTCCGCACGTGAAAAAGCTGAATGCCTCAACTCTGTGTTTGCCTCTAAATATTGTGTCCCAAACCCATCCCTCTCTGTACCCACCGTACCCAGTCGTACCCAGCTGCTCCTGGACTCTGTGTCCTTTCCTCCTGACAAGGTGGAAAAGTTTCTGTCAACCCTCGACTCTGATTCTGCAACTGGTCCTGACGGCATCAGCCCACGGGTCCTAAAATCATGTTCTTCTGCTCTTTCACTCCCTCTTTCTATTCTCTTCACCCTCTCTTTTGCTCAAGGTCATCTGCCATCTGCTTGGAAATCAGCCAACATCACCGCTTTGCACAAAAAAGGTGCAAAAACAGATCCCAGCAACTACAGACCAATCAGCCTTCTCCCAATTATCAGCAAAGTCATGGAATCCATCATTGCTTCAGATATTAAATCTTTCCTCTTCTCCAATGGCTTGATCTCTGATCATCAATTTGGTTTCAGACCTGGTCACTCTACTCTGGACATGCTGCTTCTGCTTTCTCAACAATGGATGGAGGTCCTCAACGCCAAACAGGAAATTAGAGCTGTCTCCCTTGACATTTCACGTGCCTTCGATACGGTCTGGCACCCTGCTCTGCTCACCAAACTCTCCTCCTTTGGTATCCATGGAAATCTCCACGCATGGCTGGCGGACTTGCTCTCTGGTCGTAGTCAACGTGTGGCCCTGAATGGGTTTCTCTCATCTCCTCTTCCTGTTCAGGCTGGAGTTCCCCAAGGTAGTGTTCTGGGCCCTGTGCTTTTTCTGGTCTTCATCAATGATCTCTCTGACTCTCTTGAAAATCCTCTCTATCTCTTTGCTGACGACTCTACTCTCTGTCACTCCATTCCTCATCCCTCAGATCGGCAGTCTGCAGCCTCCTCACTCTCTGCAGACCTGGACAAAATCACAGACTGGTCAAACAAGTGGAACATGTCTTTCAATCCTGACAAATCTCACACTCTTACAATGTCTCTCCGAAAGGACCGACTGGACAACCCTCCCATCTACTTTCTCAACAATCCTCTCCAAGAAGTTCTGTCGCTCAAGCTTTTGGGTCTCACTATCTGCCATGATCTTTCTTGGGAAAACCACATTTCCAAGCTGGCCTCCAAAGCCAGTCGCCGACTGGGCATCCTCCGTCGTGCGAAGTCCTTCCTTGGCACACCTGAGCTCCTCACCACATACAAGGCTTTCATCCGCAGCTCAATGGAATACTGTTCCCCCCTCTGGGCTGGTGCTCCTGCCTCACACCTTGCTCGGCTTCACGCTATTGAGGCCAAAGCTTTCAGAATCATTGGAATCTCCTGCGATGTAGTCAACTCCGAGGGCCTCTCACTCACTCACCGCAGGCAGGTTGGTGGTCTTTCTGTCTTCTACCGACTCCTCTCCGGCCTTTCTCCCCCGCTCTCTCTGTGCTCTGTCCCCCCAATATTCCTTCAGGTCGCACAAGATCTGCCTGCAACCCTCTTATGGTTAAACTGCCAAAGTCTAGGCTCTCTGCTCACCTTCACTCTTTCAATCCCCTTTTCTCCCGCCTCTGGAACAAACTCCCCCACTCCCTTCAATCCCACTCCTCCCTCCAGGTCTCTCAACTCTGTGTTTGCCTCTAAATCTTGTGTCCCAAACCCATCCCTCTCTGTACCTTCTTATCTTCCCCCATCGAAAACCTTGATCTTTTCTACCCCCGGTAATTCACCCCAGAGTCCTTGCAGTGTTCATATGTTTTATTCCTCTCCCACCTCCCCCCAAGTCCTCCCGATGTCCCTGCTCTCAAATGTTGTGTTTGTGTCCTTCCCCCTCTCTCCCCATCTTGTCTGCCGCTCCCCTTGTTTTTTGTGTGTGTTTGTGTGTGTGTGTGTTTTTTGTGTGTTTTGTGTGTCGGTTTGTCTTTTTGTGTGATTAATGTTAGCTCTTTCACGAGCCTCGATCTTGTATACAAAAAAAAATAAATAAAATCTGCCAACATCACTTCACTACATAGGTATGTGCAATAACTGATCCCCTCAACTACAGACCTATCAGCTTACTTTCAATCATCAGCAAGGTCATGGCATCTATCATCGCAGTTGATATAATATCCTTCCTTTTCTCCACCAACCTCATATCAGATCACCAGTTTTGTTGTACACCGCTCCTTTCCTATGCCACCTCCAGGCATTGCAAATCGTCATTGCCGGGCACCGAAGGGGGCTTGGCAGTGACGCACGCTGAAAGAGAGTACTCAGTTTTCACTCTGGTTTCTTGTTGTACACCGCTCCTTTCCTATGCCATCTCCAGGCATTGCAAATCGTCATTGCCGGGCACCAAAGGGGGCTCGGCAGTGACGCACGCTGAAAGAGAGTACTCAGTTTTCACTCTGGTTTCTTGTTTGTTTGGTTGTCCGGACGATATCTCAGCCATCCTTTGAGCTAGGAAGCTGAAATTTCGGCACAGTAGTGAGCAAGTCCTTTGTCAAATACGGTATTTTTTGTTTTTTGAATAATCAATTAATTGAGGAGTTATTTAATTATTAGCGTTTAATTAAGTACTTATTTAATTAATTAAATTTCATTTCTCTTCTGACCATTATTAACTCAGGCACCTTTTGAGTTAGGAAGCTGATATTTGGACATGCCAATGACCAGGTGATTTGGCTGCAAAGGATATTTTTGATTTATTAATTAATCAATTAATCGATTAATTATTTAATTATTCGATTAATGACAAAAAAATTTTTTTTTTTAAAGTTACAGATTCTGATGAAATAGTGGTAGTTTATGTGTTCTCTGACCAAATTGATTAATAATTTAATTTTTTTATGATTATTATTTATTTATTTTCATTATTAATCATTTATTTATTTTCTTTCTCATTTGGCCAATATCTCAGGCACCTTTTGAGCTGGGAAGCTAATATTTGGACATGAGTGACCAAGTGATGTGGCTATCAAGGATATTTTTGATTTATTGATTAATCATTTCATCTATTAATTATTTATTGATTAATCGATTAATTATTTATTGAGTAATCAATTAATTATTTAATTTTTTATAAATGACTTATTTAATTAAATTTCTAAAAGATACATCTTCGGATGAAGCACTAGTGGTTTAGTTATGCGATTAGCCAATTGATTATGAAAATATTTTGTGATAATCTTTTATTGATTTTAATTATACAATTAATCAATCAATTAGTGTACACGTCTCCCTCCCAATGCAGCCTCAATGAGCTGCACTGCGGTATTGCCGGGCGCCTGAGGCGCCCCGGCAATGCCGCGCTGCAGCATATTTAATTATTTGGCATGGGGCGGTGTACTTTGAATGTATGTGTACTTGTTTGTTTGTTTTCTTGTTTCCTTGGTTGTCCGGACGATATCTCAGCCATCCTTTGAGCTAGGAAGCTGAAATTTCGGCACAATAGTGAGCAAGTCCTTTGTCAAAAACGGTATTTTTTGTTTTTTGATTAATCAATTAATTGAGGAGTTATTTAATTATTAGCGTTTAATTAAGTACTTATTTAATTAATTAAATTTCATTTCTCTTCTGACCATTATTAACTCAGGCACCTTTTGAGTTAGGAAGCTGATATTTGGACATGCCAATGACCAGGTGATTTGGCTGCAAAGGATATTTTTGATTTATTAATTAATCAATTAATCGATTAATTATTTAATTATTCGATTAATGACAAAAAAAATTTTTTTTTTAAAGTTACAGATTCTGATGAAATAGTGGTAGTTTATGTGTTCTCTGACCAAATTGATTAATAATTTAATTTTTTTATGATTATTATTTATTTATTTTCATTATTAATCATTTATTTATTTTCTTTCTCATTTGGCCAATATCTCAGGCACCTTTTGAGCTGGGAAGCTAATATTTGGACATGAGTGACCAAGTGATGTGGCTATCAAGGATATTTTTGATTTATTGATTAATCATTTCATCTATTAATTATTTATTTATTAATCGATTAATTATTTATTGAGTAATCAATTAATTATTTAATTTTTTATAAATGACTTATTTAATTACATTTCTAAAAGATACATCTTCGGATGAAGCACTAGTGGTTTAGTTATGCGATTAGCCAATTGATTATGAAAATATTTTGTGATAATCTTTTATTGATTTTAATTATACAATTAATCAATCAATTAGTGTACACCTCTCCCTCCCAATGCAGCCTCAATGAGCTGCACTGCGGTATTGCCGGGCGCCTGAGGCGCCCCGGCAATGCCGCGCTGCAGCATATTTAATTATTTGGCATGGGGCGGTGTACTTTGAATGTATGTGTACTTGTTTCCGATCTGGTCACTACACCATGGACATGCTGTTTCTACTCACCCAACAATGGATGGAAGCCCTCACTAAAATCAAATCAATTCGTTCTTGTTACACACCTAACCTACCACCAAGTTGCGTCCAAATCACTCAATAACGTTTTGAGATATCGTATTAAATACCGGTTTTAGTGCTATCACTCAATGGTGAATATAATCATTTTAAAATTATTGGATCCAGATCCGGATTTGTATCTTCACCAAAATTTAATCAATTCTTCCGTGTCACACCCCCAACCTGTTCACCGTGTTTCATCCGAATCCGTCCATAACTTTTTGAGATATCGTGCTTGATTTAATTTGTTTTTGAAATATCGTATTGGTTTCAGCGCTATCACTCAATAGTGAAGAATCACTCGATGGGGAAGAATCACGAAAAAAAATTGTACTATCCAGATACGGATCTTCACCAAAATCTAATCATTTCGTGATTGTCATGTACCCAACATGTCCACCAACTTTTGTCCAAGTCCATTCACAACTTTTTGAGATATCCTGTGCACAGTCAGACAAACAAACAGACATAGGTGAAAACATAACCTCTGCCCACTTTAGGTAATGAGAACATTTTGCATTGTTGTATATTTTGGGCGTTTTGATTGCCGATAATCTCAAGCTTTTTTTTTTGTTCTTTCTCTGTTACAAAGGATAAAAGTATTAATGTTGGGGATTTTATTCATTCCTGCTTTATTTGCATTGACATTTTTAAAATACCAAAATATTTGTCTGTCTGCATTTGTTTGTTCACTGTTGTATAGGGAGGGAACTTAAATGTGTTATTGAGCTTCCTATATTATATATATAAAAAAGGACACTATAACGTTGGGTATTAAGTACATAGTCTACATCGCAACTCCCAATCCCCAACCCCCAACCATCCCAACCCCACCACTTTTTCAGCAGGGGTGATGCGTTTATAGCAAGCAGTAAAGGTGTTGTACTTATCTGCTGTTAGGTTGTGGACATTAAAGATCCCATGGTAACTTTAGAAAAAAGTTTGCATCCATGTAAGTGCATTCAGTAAGTGTTCTGTTGCCAGAACCCCAAGCAAATGCCTCACTTGATGTTATCTCTGTAATTGCTGCAGGTGACCAAATGCAAAGGGTCTTCACTTATGCCTTAATTGTGACCTTTTCCATCAGGTCATGGACTTACTGATGAGTGATGACGATCCACTTCATATTTCAAGAAACATTGATTGTGCAGTTGTGATATGGCCATGTTTTTGTCTGCAGCAAGGGTGATGCTGCAGTATCTGCTGGATCAGCCACGGTGGCGTAATGGTTGGACGGTCTGCAGCAAGGGTGATGCTGCAGTATCTGCTGGTTCAGCCACGGTGGCGTAATGGTTGGACGGTCTGCAGCAAGGGTGATGCTGCAGTATCTGCTGGATCAGCCGCGGTGGCGTAATGGTTAGAGCGTCCGCTCTGGGTCTGGGAAGATCAGCGGTTCAAATCCTGGCCGAGTCATACCCAAGACTTTATAAATGGTACGTGCTGCTTACTTGCTTGATGCTCAGCAATTGAAAAAGGATAAAGCATGCCAATGGGCTAACAACCATAGGTTGGTAATAATAGGGCAGTGTTTGATTTTCCTATTGCCTCTTTCAGTGTCAAATTTATTAATGTGGTTAAAGGACTCCCTTTTTGCCTTAGCTCAGTGCATTTAGTCCGTGATAGATTTGTACAAGGGTTGCCCGCATTTGTATGAACACTTGGGTCACACAGGTTATAGACACATGCCTGGTTCCTGTATATTATTGCTCTCACCTCGATGTAAAGCCCCTCAGACTGAAGTTATGGTCCAGTGCAAAACAAGCGCATCAAAAAGCGATTCCATGACTATGATTTTCATTCGCCTGTTCCGAGTTCTTCGCACACTCGCGCATTACGAAATGCCCCGCCGAGGGGCCGCTAAATTGAAATGGGCATCATTCATTACGGGCCTCATTACGGCTGTGCGCCGCCGTCGAATGGACATTGCGTTAGCGCTTTTTTTTTCTTTTTCCTCCGCACAAATTTATGTCTTCTCTCGACCCGTTAACGGCGCAGCTTGATTAAAATTATCGAGGAAGCGCTCGGGCTGGAGCTACAGTAAGTGGCGCGTGGGTCTAGAGCGCCGTGCAATCGGGATGCTCGGCGCAGATTTATGAAAATTGGCCCCGAGCTTTGTGTGTGCCCAGGCGGAACCGGACGGGAAAGCAGCACTTTGGCCAAGAGTCTTCAGTTGTCATCGTGCAAACATAATTAATGCTCGTTCCCCTTGTGGATGGGACAGCCAGCTCAAGGTTAAAAGCGATGAAATCCCAGCCAGCACACTGACGTTAGAATGAGCGCAAGAGGATTTTCGATGTTGGTCCAACGTAGGTAAAAGCGACATCTATTCACCAACGTTCGGCCAACGTTGGTCCAACGTCAGCCACATGGTGTAAAGGAGATGGGAAAGACGTCTTGCAGAGCACGATACTTGCAAAATCCACAATTCCCCAAAATGAAAAGTTACCATGGATACATCAAATTGTCCATATCATTAAGATTTAAATCGACGATGTTACCCAAAGCTCTGGTCAATTGGATTAAGCTTTATGATTTTTCAGATAAAAATTAATATTGGAAGTTTTACCGTGCATTGACATTTGACCTTTTGATCTCAAAAATAGTTGATTTCCCAATTCAGTGATGCACTGTAATTGCTCTTTACTTTTCAAGTTAATAGAATGAAAAGTGACGATTTTTCAGATGAAAATTGATGATTTTAGAAGTTTGACCTTGAGTTAACTTTTGACATTTTGACCTTAAAATAGTTAGTTTCCCAATTCAGTGATGCACGATGTATCACTGAATGGTAACCATGCATCCGAATTCAGTGTCTCTTCTCGTGAAACTAAAGGTGACGAGAGAGTCTTGATTTTGGTACTCTTTAATTCCTCTTTTCTCCCGCCTCTGGAACAAACTCCCACACTCTTCAATCCCACTCCTCCCTCTCGGTCTTTAAAACAGCTGTTCACCACCATCTCTTATCCAAAACGTTGATCTTTTCTACCTCTGTTAAAACACCCCAAATCCACCTCTTTCAATGTCCAACTACCTTGCTGAAATTCCAAGTAGTGTTCATTTGTTTTATACCGTGTACCCCATCCCGCCCTCCCCTCCTCCCCCAGCCCTCTCCCTTCCACAGATCTGCTGATGTCCCTGTTCTCTACTGTTGTGCTTGTATGCTTTCCTCTCTCCCCCCCTCTTGTCTCCCGCTCCCTTTATTGTATGCTTTATATGTCCATGCATCTTTTCGTGTTTAAAGTGTTAGCTCTTACATGAGTCTCGACTCTGTATACAAAAATAAATAAATACTGTTTCATTTTCAAGTCAATCGGATGAAAAATGTCAATTTTAGACATTCGACCTCAAGATGACCATTGACCTCAAAATAAATAGGCTTCTTCTTTATAACCAATTCTACCATCTGGTGACGTTTTGTGCAGATCGGTTTTAAAATTGTGACCTGTAGGCGATAGACAGACAGACAGACAGAATAATGCACAAGACCAACCAATATCTACTATATAATGGCGCTTTTCAATTGCACGGAACGGCACGGCACTGTACAGTACGGTTCGGTATGGTACGGTAGTCCCTGTGTCGTTTTTCCATCGCACAACAGAACCGTGAAAATAAGCGGAATTATCTGAAGTGACGAAAAAAAACGCGATCACGTCACCAAAGGTGGATGGAGGTTATGTTTTCACCCGTATATTTGTTTGTCCGTTTGTGAACAAAATATCTCAAAACGTTGTGGAAGGATTCGGACGAAATTTGGCAGAGATGTAGCGTATGTGACAAGGACGAAATGATTTGATTTTGGTGAAGATCCGGATTCGGATCCGGCTACTAGAATCTTTTAAGTGATTCTTCATCATTGGGAGATCGGGCCAAAAACGATACAAAGCAGGATATCTCAAAACGTTGTGGACGGATTCAGACGAAACTTGTTGGACAGGTTGTGCGTGTCATCAGGAAGAATCAGTTCAATTTTGGTGAAGATCCGGATCCGGCTACTAGAATTTTAAAGTGATTCTTCACCATTGGGAGATTGGGCCATAAATGATACATAGCAGGATATCTCAGAAAGTTGTGGACGGATGATTTTGATTAAATGTGATTCTGTATTGTGATTTTCTGGTCTAATCTGGGATACAGAACGTAAACTGTTCACCTGGCGGAGGTGTGCTCTCCACAGTGTGTCGTTCTAGTTTCTCATGCGACACTAATCTGTAAACAGCTCCGCAAATATGGAGGAACTTGAAGCTATGTTTTATTTCTTCTTCGGGTTTTGCTTTGGCTTTATCTGAACATGAGTTTTTTTTTTTAGCGAAATGCAAAAAGAGAGAGGACGTGTTTGAGGAGGAAGTGTTTGAGAAGAAGCTGAAAGATGCCAGAAAAAGACAGCTAAAAAGAGAAAGAAACTTTTGCAGACAATTATGATGACCGACAACAAAGATTTGGGCCTTGTTCGTCGGTGCAAACAAAGAATACAGGTACAGTATGTTACGTTAGACTTCATATATAGCTAGTAACATCACGACTACTTTTCACTTTCTTCCTGAATTGACGATTGTGAATGACCAATCATCGGTCTGCAGTATTGCTAGCTCCACCCATAGGCCCGGGTTCGGCTCGATTCGTATCTATCCATAGCAGGAACCAAATTTAGCACGGGTACTTAGGTACGGTACTGGTTGCTTGGCAATGGAAAAACGAAAAATCGGATTTTGGTTGCAGTAAGTTACGGTACCGCGGTGGAAAAGCGCCACCCATAAGAGAGCTGTTGGTCTGTGTCGTCATTTTTCTCAGAGATCGCTGAACGGATCTTCGTCAAACTTTCAGAGGTTCATCAGTGTCTGCTTGGGAGTGTTTTAGGCCAAAAAAAAAAGAGTTCGGTTTTTTGAATCGTTTAAAAATCGCTCTATGGTGCTTATTTCATTAATGACAGTTATATACAAGTACACATTCACATAGATAAATACAAAACAATCACCAGACATTTCAACACAAATAATCAAACAATTCCCGAAGTTGTCAAAGTTTGTGGTAAGGCTTCCTGAACGTCATCATACTTAACTCAGAAACTTGATCAACGGCACATTCAGCAGCATATATTCAACAAAAAGGTAAAATGATTATTTGACATTTGTGATAGATTCTGATTTGGATGTAATTGCTTTTCCATTATATTTGCCCTCATTTCAAATATGTTAATGTTTCTTTTTCGCTTGAGCAACGCCGGGTACTCCAGCTATGAACGCTTACATACTTTACTCGGGGTACAAATGCAAATACAACTTTGTCTGGGGGGAAACATAGGCTATGTGGCCGGGGCCTCTTGCGGGGGTGTGAGGGACCGGGGGAGGGGCGTGAATTCTCCATGTAAATGAGTACCGTCTGACGCCACCTGGTGATGGTGATGGGTATTACAATTTCCTTTTTTACCTGGGCAGCACTGAGGTTAAGGCACTCTTTGCATGGTAAATTTTGCCTCCTTCCCTTCACCCCTCCGAAAAAAAACGGAGGGGCCCGATAAAGCTTACTTAAGATGGATATACACCTCAACACGCAACCACATTGTCGGCAATGGTGAGGAAAACCCATTCGGGGGAAAAAACCCCCTTGGTGATGGGAGCAAATTCATGTGCTACAACCTTCATTGTGTAACCCTTAGTCATCCTGTCAAGTTTGGTTGAGATTGGATGAGTAACGACGGAATGTAACGCGGTCAAAAAAATCATCAGACAGACAGACAGACGCCAAATTGCGTATTTTAGTATGATAGTGAATTACTAGATATAAACATTTCCCCATACTTTTCATTTGTTCACCGAAATTCCACTATTAAGCAGCAGACATATTTTCATTGAATTTCCCAGAGTGTTTTGGTGGAGGCAGAAGCCAAGTAGCTTTCCAACCTTTGTCTTACGACCCTTAGTCCCACTGGCAAGTTTGGTTGAGACTGGATCAGTAACAACCACATACATCCACCACAGACATGCAGAGAGACAGCCAGACAGACACCAAATTACGTATTTTAGTATGATGAGTGGAGTTTAAAAAGTTAAACATATGAGGTAAAACGTTTTCTTACTCATTATATCATCATCAATGTACCATAGGTTTGACAAAGAAAGTATCGGTGCTGCTGAAACGATATGGCAAGGGTTATGCTGGGTGGCAGGTTTGCCATTGCCTTCCCATTGGTCAGGATAATAATTTGACCAGGATGTTGGTAAGTTATCACCTACTCTTTAGGTAAGACACCAAGGGATCTTTACTCTCCAACAACGACCAGTGCTGGCAGACGGGTCCGCTACGTTAACATCCATCCGAGGCAACACCAGGATGATAGTTTACAGCTGGTTCTGGATTCAAACTCAGGCTCGACAGTTCAGAGGTGAATGCCTATACCTCTCGGCTATCGTTCCAGTCTATTAACTATACATATTGCAAAATTACTATCTTTTTGGCCGTTTCTTGCATTATCGTATTTGGTAGAATCTTTCATTTTGCCTCCATGTGTGTAAAAATGTAATGGAAAATGGAAAACTCGATAATGATTAAATCTAGTAATTACCAGTTTGGGATAATTGCTTTCCTGTCATTTTAGTTTTCGAACAGTTAAGTCATTCCTGCCAAACCCTTTAAAGGTTATACACTTTGTGCATTCCAACAAAACAAAATAATAACTAGGAGGTTATATCACTTGTAGCAACATGAAGGACTGAGGTTTGAATACACCGTTTGTGTTCTTCTGTTCATCACTTACTTCACGACCTAATTGGGCAATGCGATGAGTCTGACAATGACTAAACATATCTTCATTAAGTTTTCAACTTGTACATTGCCTTCAGAAAGTATTCACAACCCTTGAATTTTTTCACATTTTGTCACATTCAACATTCTGGTTCGAGAACAATCATGAAAACACAAACCAAACTCATAGTGCTCTTCATGTATGACAAGATAGTTCTCATGTATGACAAGATGATCCCATCAAGTATAGACATTGCAAGCGGAGTATTGCGACCGGACATGGTGCTCAAACACAAAAAGGAAAAGTCAGCACTGTTGATTGAGATTTTCAGTTCCCAATGACTTTGGACTAAATGCTGCAGAAACCAAGAAAATGCTCAAATACCAGGAGCTGAAAAATGAGGTCAAGAGGACATAGAAATCGAAGAAAGCTGAAATGGTACCCGTGATAGTCGGAGCAACAGGGATGATCAGGGAAACTCTTATTGGGTACTTAAAAATCATTCCGTGGAATATCACAACAAACGAGCTACAAGCGGAGGCTGTCAGAGGTTCAGTGAGGATTCTAAAACGAGCCCTTGGAACGAATATATGAGGATGACGTTTCACAACCTGGTTCATGAATATTGATCCTTTACTGTAAAATGAGGTGGAGATTTTGAGCTCTGGGAGAACTTCCTCCCACCTCTTAAAATCCACAAATGGAGATATTTAACAACAAAGGTACAAAGAGAAAACAACAAAGGATGATACTTATTAACTCCAGATATTTCAGCTTTTCATTTTTTATTATTTTGTAAAACTTAATTAAAAAAAGAAATTCCACTTTGACATTATGGGGTATTATGTGTCGATCAGGGACCAAAAAAACCCTCAATTTAATCCATTTTAAATTCAGGCTGTAACATAACAGAATGTGAAAAAAAGAATGTGAAAAAAAGTCAAGGGGTGTGAATACTTTCTGAAGTCACTGCAGATTTGATACTGTATTTCTGTATTAAATTTTTAATTGTTCTGCAAAAAAAATTCTGAAAACCAAAATTCCACTTTGACATTATGGGATATTATTATGTGTCGATCAGTGAAAAAATTTTTTTCACTGTAATGCATTTTAAATTCAGGCTGTAACACAACAAAATGTGAAAAAGTCAAGGGTGTGAATACTTTCTGAAGTCACTGAACACCGTTTTCTTTCTCATCACATTGAAATGATGGCTTCTGTTGTTCCAAGAAGATTTTGCACATTGTTCAGTCAATCTCTCGTGAGGGCAAAAATAAATAAAATTGATGGTGGCATGTTTTAAAAATGAGGCTTTGATTTTCAAATAACTTAAGAGTAAGTAATCTCTGACAAATTTAGGAGCTGCTGGACATTTTGATCTCTACTGTACTGGCAAACTCGTGGCTTTTACCTACATGCAAGGTGCACTCACTCAATATGGCTGATGTGGTCCATTCATACCTATCGGCATTTTCACGAGTGTACGGAGACTGTAAAAAGAAGCCTTCTTACTCGGTATGTCCCAGAAAATCTTGGGAAAATTTACCGCGAGGCGTCAACAACTTTGTACGTTTTTCTTTTACACCACAAAGTGTTCTTTTAAAACTTTTCATGTTCTTGGCTTGCGTTAAAGAGGTGGGGCCAAAGGTAACATATTTAACCAATGTGAAAGACATTCAGGTGTACAAGTGGTTTAATACAGGTAGCCCGGTTTCATGTTCGTGGAATGAGTCACACTTGTTAAGTAAGACTGAAGTAATCTTTTTAGTAAGGGCATTTTATGAGATATTTCACAAATCTGTTAACTAAATTGTTACCAAAAAATTTCTTCACCAATATGTTTGTAAAGGTGTGTAATAACATGTGTTAAAATGTTGAAGTTCAACTCCCGTGGGAAACCCAGAAAATAAGCTGTTGAATTCGGGTACCGAAAAATTATTTTCGAGAATTTTTATTTTTTTTAATCGGCCCTTAAGTAACTTATGAGGGGTCAAATAAGGGTTTTTCATGATTCTGAGTTGATTGTTAACATTTATATTTTCACTTTTACATTTACACACAAAGTAGCTTTTATTTCACATACATATATAATACTCAAGAGTTATTTCTCATTCACAATGTCAGAAGTTTCAACAGTCATTGTCTATGTCTTCTTCAGACTCAACAACATCATGACTGCAGTTTCTGCATGTAATGCCATTACAGACTCCACAGGCCGAGATGCACGTGACCCCATTCTTCTTGCAGCTGCATCGCCGGTTGCTGCAATCTCCATGACAATTACAGCTCGTGAACTGCAATAGCTCCTCAGGAGCCGTGGGGTCCAGTGTTGGAACTGGCTCATACCCATGCACACCTATTGTCCATCCATAGTCACTGGGGTTCAGAGACATGCTCTGTAGAAGGATCCAGTCCCGGGTCTGCAGGTAGGATAGAAGTTTGGCTGTCGTACTTCCAGGATAGATCAACTGGATCACATCTAGTAGTCCAGAATCTTCCATGATGTTACCCATTGATCCAAGATAAGACTTCAGCAGGTGAAAACCACCCAACCTTGGAATGACGGGTAGATTTGCCTGCTTTATTATATTCACAGCCTTCAGCCAAATCGGAAGATCAAAGGTCACTATAGCGACCCCAGCGCGCCGTATGCACTCTTTCAGAGTGGTGAAGATGGTGTTGAGGTCATTAGGGTCACCTTCAATAACTGGGAGGAACTCGATCTGTGTGCTCTGCTTTGCATCATTAGCATGGATTCTCTTCATCCAGCCATTCCAGTTGGAGTGTGGGAACTCAGGATCGTTGGCTTTGATCACCCACCCCGCTGCCCAGAGTGTGTCACCTGGAGTGAGGAGTGGCTGATCATGAGCCAGGGAGGAGGAAAGCTCAGCGAGGGGGAGAAACATGATCGCGTTCGTTCCTATCTGTTTCCTGTTCGTAAATGGAATAATCTTTACTTCAGTTCCTCTCAGGATCTTAGCTTTGTCGAGTGCCTTCAACTTCACCCGGGGGAAAGCTGCTGTTGTCTGTGGATCTGGCCACGGTGGTGCCGGAGAGGTGACTTCGATCCAACCCATTGAGTGAAAGGGAGTGTTTCCGTGAATAGAGACAATGTTTAAATCTATATTGTCTCCAACAAACTGAGTGACTGCATTGTTTGTTTCCCCAACCTCCATAAAGACCACCTGATCATTACTTGACAATTCACTTTCACTGGCTGGCACTTTGGCTGTCATCACTGATTGATCCTCAAGCGCAGCATCAACCGCAACCTCATCATTGATCTGTTCATCGGTTTCCTCCACAATGGTGTCAAGAGTGCCAGAAGTATCTGGAACATCATCTCCACTCCTACTATTAAGGAAGCAGTATTTGTAGTTTTGTGTCTCCGTGTAAGACTCAGTGTATCCCAGCCGGTGGAACTTGTTGAGCATCCATTTTGACCCAAATCTATGATCAAGTTGTATGACAAGCCCCATTTGGTGTGGCAATACTCCAGACCGAGGTCGACAGGCCTTAATAAAATTCTGCCCCCCAACGGCAACTCTTTCGTCTGTCTTGACAATCGGTCTCAAGAACATCTGCGCTTGCAGGAAGGAACAAGTGTCAGCTGACTATCGATGTCAGTCATACTGTGTGTGGTGGGGTATGACTTTGGACCTAAATCAATCAAGGCAATATCATTGGATATGAACTTGAGTGCCGTCTTTATGATCTGAGTCTTCTCATCTCCATGGTCAAGATTAGCATGATGCCCTCGCAGAATATTGTCGGTGCCATCTTTGAGACAGAGTACATCTGCCCTTCTTTCCTGTGTTGTGAAATACAAGGTGTCTTCGTATTTCTCTAGAAGTTTTATCTTTAGCCAATGCTTTGAATAAGAAAGGCTCTTCTCTGGTGACTGATCAAACTCCTGCAGCTTTTCATGGACTTGGTCCATGTTCATTACCCCATGCTCTAATTCTGAGTCTAACCATTCGCAGAATTCAATAAAAACTGCCTCTCGCTCCTCATCAATACTCCTCTGTCCTCTCTTCCTTTTTCCTTCCTCATCAGTCTTGGACAAACTGTCACCTCTCGCAAACATAAGTTTGCATCGCAAATGGTACAGTGTTTCTTCTGCTACCAAGTCGTTGATCCCTTCCAGGCGTCCAGTGACTTCAGTGCCCCAGTCATCCCCGCGACTCCGTGCTGTCTTCAGCAAGCTTGCCTTCAGTGTATCTGCAGTCAAATTATCTGGCACTCTGTATTTCTTTCTAGCTTGTGCTGGATTATTTTTGTAGAGCTGGGCTGGTTGGTTGCAAAGAATGCATACATCCTTATAGAGGAGGTCAACTGACTGTGATCTTCTAGAACTGCAGCCAGTTGATGAACTGAACTCACAAGTAGTGCGTCTTCTCTTCAACTTTGATGACTCTTTCTCTGCCTTTGATGCTTGAGCTGACTTCTTGGTAGTTGCAACAAAGTTGTTGTACAGATCATTTTTACACTTCTGGTGGTACCTCAGTTTTCCTTCCTTTTGAGCCTCCTTCATACGTTCCACAACAGTAACATTTTCGACAGTTTCTGCTTGTTTCAATAAAGTTGAGTATCCCTTTGGAGTTGCCTGTATGAGCCTTTCAGCTGGTGTATCCGAGCGTGCACAGATGAAGCAATTGAGCACAGGTGGAGTAACGTCTTCATCCATATTGCTAGACTCCATGTCCTGCAAAGTAGAAAATGAGATATATTTAGAAATTATTTTTCCACAAAGGAGTGTCTGTGGTGAAATATAAATGTTAACAATCAACTCAGAGTCATGAAAAACCCTTATTTTGACCCCCTCATAAGTTACTTAAGGGCCGATTAAAAAAAATAAAAATTCTCGAAAATAATTTTTCGGTACCCGAATTCAACAGCTTTTTTCTGGGTTTCCCACGGGAGTTGACCTTCAACATTTTAACACATGTTATTACACACCTTTACAAACATATTGGTGAAGAAATTTTTTGGTAACAATTTAGTTAACAGATTTTCATATGTTTCCCTTACTATTTGCACATTTGCGCCGTTGCTTTTTGTTTGGCCTTAGGCTTGAAGGAAGCTTTCATTCACAGCTGAATTATCATACTTACAAGTACAGTGAGTTGTTGTTGTTGTTGTTGTCGTTTTATACTGTAGCCCTTGACAGTTCTCTTGAATAGGTCCGTGGCACAGAGCCAGCCGATCGATCTCGCAGGAGCGACCAGGACATCCCCCACATCCAGGATGGTGTACTCCTGTACCCACGGGGTCAGGGCCACGACAGAGGTAGAGAGAGGGGGAGATGGTGGGAGGGTGCGAGAGAGGGTGGGAGGGTGAGAGAGAGGATGGGAGGGTGAGAGAGAGGATGGGAGGGTGAGAGAGAGAGAGGGAGAGAGAGAGAGAGAGAGAGAGAGAGAGAGAGAGAGAGAGAGAGAGTAAGAGAGAACGAGAGAGAGAGATAGATAGATAGATAGATAGATATAGACAGATCAGAGAGAGAGACAGATCAGAGAGAGAGATGGAGAGAGGGACAGATCAGAGAGAGAGATGGAGAGAGGGACAGATCAGAGAGAGATGGAGAGAGGGACAGATCAGAGAGAGATGGAGAGAGGATCAGAGAGAGAGAGAGGGACAGACCAGAGAGAGAGAGATGGAGAGAGGAACAGAGAGGGACAGATCAGAGAGAGAGAGATGGCGAGAGGAACAGAGAGAGAGAGAGAGAGGGACAGATCAGAGATGGAGAGAGGAACAGATCAGAGATGGAGAGAGGAACAGAGAGAGAGAGGGACAGATCAGAGAGAGAGAGATGGAGGGAGGAATAGAGAGAGAGAGAGGGACAGAGAGGGACAGATCAGAGAGAGAAAGAGCCGGTCCATGGGGACCGATTGGTACTCTGACCGTGACCGCGCCTCCTGACGAATCTGGGCAGCAGGGAAGAATGGGGAAGTTTTGGCCCTGGACTTGTGTTGGGGGGTACAACCACCATGAAGAGGCGTCTCCGATAGTACAAATTTCATACTTTCTGAATCTGTCAAATTTTAAATTTCCAATCAATTGTAGTGGCTCCAGGTATAGCATCGAGGTATGCATATTCACCTCTGAGCTATCTAGCCCGAGTTCGAATCATGACCCAGTTGCAAGCTATCACCCTAAAGTTTCACAGGCAGTCTGGTACATCAATGTGTGCCATATGGGCGTTAAACTGGGTGTCCCATCTGCTGGCCTTAGCTGGTGGATGTTAAAAATGCCATGGTGTCCTTCACGAAGAGTAGGTGAGCTATCGCTGGCACAGAAGCCAAATTCCAAATTCCTACAACTCCCAGGCGGGTCAGAATGGTGATCATCCAAGATTGTAACCCCCTAGCCAATAAACTCTTTAGGAGGACCTGATGCTTTGTACACAGCATAGTTTTACAAGACAATAAGTTTTAAGTACCTGCAGTTAGTTTCTCCTTGCTAAAAGGTCATTTCGCCCATGACAATGTTGGGTAAACGCACCAGAGGCAGATATATTGTTTTCCTGTTCAAAGTAACTGCACCTGCACATCATTCAACATGGTTATTGTATGTCATCATTGGATAGAGTTATCCTGAGCTGGCACGCTGATCTCTTCGTTGTCTTGTCTAGGTTTCATTCTTGACCCAACTACAAACTATCGGATTGGTGATTCGCAGTCAGGACATTGCGTCCCAAAATATGCTGTCCCTCAGATGGACGTTAAGCTTGGAATCTGTCTGCGAGCATTAGCTGAGGGAAGATGAATATCTCGCACTGTATTTTGACAGAGTTGGTGAGCTATTGCCAGCCCAAATTCCTGGCCAAATTCCAAAAATATAGCCCTAACATATAGGCAGCTGCACTGCATCAGCACCAAAGCAAAGCTCCCGATCAATGATCCTACCAGCATATAGCTTCCAGATAAAGAAGAAGAAGATTTTATAGAGGGGCTTTTTAGTTGTCCCCCGTCGCACCGTGGAGCGAAAGGGGGACTATGGTTTTCCCCTCTGTTTGTGTGTCCGTCCGTGCGTACGTGCGTGCGTGTCTGCGTCCGTGCGTGTGTAAGCGAAGGACCGCATTCGAATTTGGTGTGTGGGTGCAACCCACGTCAAAATCCAAGATGGCCGCCACCATGTATGTCTGATGACATGTACAGTCACGTGAAAAAGTAAGTACACCCCATGTAAAGTTTTGACTTTTTCAACATATTTCAACATACAGCTATTTGATCTTAATTTCAACAATATTGATAGATAAAGGTGATATAATATAACAAATGTCATGAAACATTTACATTTTGTAGTCCATTGTATAATTTAAATAAACATAAATGCAAATTTCGCATGTGGAAAAAGTAAGTACACCCTTGGCTCTAATAGGTGGTATTGCCCCCTTTGGCAGAAACAACCTCAAGTAGGCGTTTCTTATAACTCTCTACCAGTCTCTGACATCAACTGGGAGAAATTTTTGCCCACTCCTCCATGCAGAATTCTTTCAGCTGTGGGATGTTTGAGGGGTTTCTTGCATGCACAGCTCGTTTCAAATCCCCTCACAACATCTCGATGGGATTTAGATCCGAGCTTTGACTTGGCCATTTCAGAACCCTCCATTTCTTTCTTTTCAGCCATTCCTTGGTGGATTTACTGGTATGTTTAGGGTCATTGTCATGTTGCAAGGTCCACCTTCGGTTCAGCTTCAACTCTCTGACAGATGGCCTCATATTATCCTCAAGCACCCTCTGGTACAATGAAGAATTCATAGTGGATTCTATGATGGTGAGCTGCCCAGGCCCTGATGCAGCAAAGCTGCCCCAAACCATAATATTTCCACCACCATGCTTTACTATTGGTATCAGGTTTTTGTGGTCAAATGCTGTCTTTGGTTTTCGCCAAACATGTCTTCTGGTACTGTGGCCAAATTGCTCGACCTTTGACTCGTCTGTCCAGAGCACATTGTTCCAGAAGTGCTGGTCTTTGCCTAGGTGTTCATTGGCAAACTTTAGTCTTGCCCTGATGTTCTTTCTGGACAGCAAACGTTTCCTCCTGGCACACCTCCCATGTCGATCAAATTCGTGCAGCCTCTTTCTGATGGTAGACTCGTGCACTTTGACATCAACAGTGGCAAGAGCTACCTGTAGGTCCCGTGATGACATTGTGGGGTTCTTAGAGACTTCTTTCAGCATCTTGCGGTCTGCTCTCGGGCTGAACTTGTTGGGACGGCCTGGCCTGAACAAGTTGGCAGTTGTTTGGAATCTTCTCCACTTGTAGATGATCTTCCGAACAGTCGAATGATTGATTTCAAATTGAAGACCATAGAATTATAACCAGGCTAAGTCACATTTTAGTCATTTCGAGAAAAACGTGAAAAATATTTTGAAAAACGGGGGAAAATAAAATAAAATGTGACTCAGCCTGGTTATAATTCTATGGTCTTCAATTGTTTGGAGATTTTAAAATCCCTTCCCAGACTCGTAGGCATCTATAAACTTCTTTCTGAAGGCCGGTAGATTCTGAAGGTCGGTAGAAGACGGAAAGACCACCAACCTGCCTGCGGCTCAGAGAGCTCTTTTGATCTAGGCATGGTGACGCCACACACTTCAACAACAAAGAGCAAACCAAACTAAATGTCTGAGGTTTAAATAAGACAGGTTCCTCCAAGATCCTCTCTAACGATGTTCTAATCATTTGCACCTGAGCTGGTGCACCTGATTCTAATTTTAGGTATTTGAAGTGGTGATAAATGTAGGGGTGTGCTTACTTTTTCCACATGCGAAATTTGCATTTATGTTTATTTAAATTATACAATGGACTACAAAATGTAAATGTTTCATGATATTTGTTATATTATATCACCTTTATCTATCAATATTGTTGAAATGAAGATCAAATAGCTGTATGTTGAAATATGTTGAAAAAGTCAAAACTTTACATGGGGTGTACTACTGTACTTACTTTTTCACGTGACTGTATGTCTGAACTTTGTGAGCGGAATATCTTGAAAAATAAGCGAAGTACCAACTTCTAATCTGGTGTGTGGGTGTATCGAGGCATAAGGAAGAACGCTATTGAAAATTGGGTCGCCACGTCAAAATCCAAGATGGCCGCCTCCATGTATGTCTGAACCTTGTCAGCGAAATATCATATCATAGCATGTTTTCTGCGTCTTCCACTTTGTCAACTCACATCACTTCCCCGACGGGGGACCTCGGCGTAACGCTTGTTTTGCCTGATACCACAACTCTATATTGTTGGGGGAGTAATAATTTTTAGGAGATTTTCGAACGTCGTTGTTCGTATGCAGAGCATCGCAGTGGGTTAGCGTCAGTTTTCTCTGGAGTGTGGCAGTGCTGCTGATGCAGTGCACCCTGTAGGTTGGCCAGGGTGCTCATGATTACTTGCCTCCTCTTTGCAAAGAAAACCGTGGAATCTTTAACATTCAGTAGCTAATGCTGGCAAGACGGGTCTATCTGAGTGAGGGGACAGCACACACATTGATGCCTCACAGTGCCAGTGAAACACCAGAATTCTGGTTCATAGCTAGGTGTGGATTCAAACACAGGTGATACAGCTCATAATTGAGTGGGCATACCTCCAGGCTATCTTGGCAGGCAAATATCAATGCATATCATGTTGAGAATGAGAATGTAAAGCAATGTTTTTTCAGAGATGAATGATGCGCAGTCGATGCTCACTCAGATTGTGTGTGAAATACAAAATGGCCAAAATGTCTTGTTGCCAACAGGGAGCAAATGACATTCCCTCTTGTTGTTGCAGGTGGGCAACTTTGACGGGCATGAGTGAGTACAATGGTGAACATGGGGTCATGAGAATATACTGAATACAAGGACATATGGATATCTGACAGGACGTTCAGATGTCGCACATTTACTTTTGAACTATCTAGTCTGAGTTGACCCAACCGGACAATGCATCACAAACTGTTCCATCAATCGGATAGATGTTAAGCTGGAGATCCTTGAGGACATTCCTAATTCAATCCACCATGGACTAGTTGGGCTATGTCTGCCAAAAAATTATTCATCTACGTGCTCAGCCTTTTTACGTTTTTCTCATCTTCCAATCTGAACCACGACACCTAAAACTAGAACGGCACTCGGTTGAGAGCATACCTCCGCCAGGTTGAACAGTTTACGTTTTGTATCCCACTGATAGGCCAGATCTGGATTCAGACCTGAACCAAAATCGAATCCACTTGTTCTTGTCACCTAACCAACTAATCCACCTAGTTTAGTTATAATCCGTCCACAGCTTTTTGAGATATCATGAGATTGTATATATCGTTTTTTCACGCCATCACTCAATGGTGAAGAATCACTTGAAATTTTAAATAAAATCCAGTATCCAGATCCAGATAGTCACGAAAATCGAATCAATTCGTCCTTGTCACACACCCAACCTGTCCAACAATTTTCGTCTGAATCCGTCTACAACTTTTTGAGATATCTTGATATACAGTATATCGTTTTTGGCCTCGTGACTCAATGGTGAAGAATCACTTAAAAAATTTAAAATTCCATTATTCGGATCTTCACCAAAATCGAATCAATTCGTCCTTGTCACACACCCAACCTGTACCACAAATTTCGTCTTTTTTTTTTTTTTTTTTGTGTACTGAATCGAGGCTCCTGAAAGAGCTAACATTTACTTCACAAACAAATCAACCAGACAAACAAAATATATAAAAAGAGGGAGCGGAAGACAAGATGGGGAGAGAAGGGGAAGCACACAAACACAACATTTGAGAACAGGGAGATGTGTGGAAGGGAGAGGGCTTGGGGGGAGGAGGCGTGGGAAGGGGGGGGGGGGGGAGTGGGAGACCAATAAAACACAAGGACACCAAGGACTTCCAGGACTGTCCTCACGTCCTCCTCTTTTTTTTTTCTTTTTTTTTTGTATACAGAGTCGAGGCTCGTGAAAGAGCTAACATTTATCAAACAAACAAATCAAACAAACAAGCAAACAAAGTATATAAAAAGGGGAGCGGTCGACAAGATGGGGAGAGAAGGGGAGGAAGCACACAAACACAACATTTGAGAGCAGGGACATCGGGAGATGTTTTTGGAGGGAGAGGGCCTGGGGGGAGGCAGGATAGGTATAAAACGCAAGGACACCAAGGACTTCCAGGAAAGAAGTCAAAAGTCACCTCAAAAAAGTGGATTTGGGGTGAAATTAGCGGGGGTAGAAAAGATCAAGGTTTTGGATGGGGGAAGATAAGAGATGGTGGTGAACAGCCGTTTTAAAGACCTGGAGGGAGGAGTGGGATTGAAGAGAGTGAAGGAGTTTGTTCCAGAGGTGGGAGAAAAGAGGAATGAAGGAGTGAAGGTGAGCAGAGAGTCTTGATTTTGGCAGTTTAACCATAAGAGGGTTGCAGGCAGATCTTGTGCGACCTGTAGGAATATTTGGGGGACAGAGCCCTGAGAGACCTGGGGGAGCAAGGCCGGAGAGGAGTCGGTAGAAGACGGAAAGACCACCAACCTGCCTGCGGTGATTAAGTGAAAGGCCCTCGGAGATAGCGTCATCACGGGAGATTCCAATGATTCTGAACGCTTTGGTTTCAACAGCGTGAAGACGAGCTAGGTGTGAGGCAGGAGCACCAGCCCAGAGGGGAGAGCAGTACTCCATTGAGCTGCGGATGAAAGCCTTGTATGTGGTGAGGAGCTCAGGTGTGCCAAGGCAGGACTTCGCACGACGGAGGATGCCCAGTCGGCGACTGGCTTTGGAGGCAAGATTTGAAATGTGGTTTTCCCAGGAAAGATCATGGCAGATAGTGAGACCCATAAGCTTGAGTGACAGAACTTCTTGGAGAGGATTATTCAGAAAGTCCGTCTGAATCCGTCCACAACTTTTTGAGATATTCTGCTCACAGAAAAACAATCAAATCGTGGTGAATACATAACCTGGACGGTGGCAAAGGTAATGGAATACTGCAAAGATATTCCCTCAAGTATATATTTTTAAGGCAACAAAGTTCCTGGGATAAATATTCCCGAAAGGTGTACATACCCAATTAGTTCATACCTAATTAGTAGTACATACCCATATTGTGTGTCATTAGTGTATAAGTCGGTTAAGCATGATTTGGTCATGACATTAAGTAGATGTTGGAGGTGCAGCTATGTTCAACTTGGCTTAAATTCGTCATACCAGGAAGTTACAGGACCTGCTTAACCAACCTGTTTGACTCTCAGAGAAGGCTCTGGAGGATAATACCATGCATCTCTATCGAGAAGGATAGTGGTCCATGGACAATCGGTAGACATGAACAAGCTAGGTTCATTTTGATCCATGTTAGTGTGATAATGTTGAATCATGATGTATTTTATCTGGGTATAAGTAGTTAGGTTAGGTCTGTGGTTAGGAAGTGAAAGATTCAGACATTGGCAATAATAACGCAATCAATAACCAGAGGGATACAAACTACCAGTAGCACTTCTGATCTCAATTGGTATGTCATAACTATCGGGGATGCCTCTTCACGGTGGTTGTACCCCCTAACTCAAGCTTGTCGAGGGCCAAATCTTCCATATTTTTCCCTGCTGCCCGGATTCCTCATGGCAGCGCGGTCATGGTTAGAATACCGATGCCTGCTGGAGACCAACCCCACGACCCCATGGACCGGCCCATTTGCTCTTGTCTTTCTTCTCTTCCTCTCTGTCTCTCTTTCTAACTCTGTCGTGGCCCTGACTTCGTGAAGGCGGGGGATCTCTGGGTTGCTCCTGCGAGATCGATCAGCTGTCTCTGTGTTGCGGGCTTGTTCGTGAGAACTGTCCGGGGTTATAAAACAACAAAAACAACAACAACAACAAAAACTGGTATGTCATTCTTGCCACAATTCGTTTAAAAATAATTAGCTGTAAATGCATGTTTGTTGAAGGCCTACACCTATCCCAGGCGATTCGATATTTAGCGACACTAAGTTATCTGGTGTATGGCATCTTGCAAGGAGGTCAAGCCCAACTATGACAAATTTGGGGTGGACAGACGTTGCTTGATTTCTAAGACAGGGGGTGAAAGGAAATAGTAATACCATTTGAGTCAGAAATCCTCTGGGAAATTGGCAGCCAATCAACTTGCAGCATGAGAGCATTTTGGATCTCATTTTGCACATTGTCCTGTTAAAGGCCAATCCATTCTCCAAGGACAATTGTCTGGTACCGGTATACTCACAAATAGGGAAGTGAAATTGGTCGATCAGAAACAGTCTTTTATCTGTATCTACACTCTACAGGCTTGCAAAATAGTATTTGCATGTGCTGCAGGCCATTGATTCCATACCTTCCTCTTCTTCCTCTTTTTTATTTTTCTTCAAACGAGATCTCTATTGTGTAAACACAAATGAAGAAACACTGCAATTTATGAGGGGCTGGCCTATAGGTATGCACACTCACCCTTAAGCTGCCTAGCCTGGGTTTGCATCCCAGCCCAGCTATAAACTGCCATCCTAGTGCTTCACAGGCACTCGGGTGATTCATCAATGTGTGTACCGTTCTTGTTTGGACGCTAATCTGGGAGTTCCATCTGCTGGCATCACTTGATGGACATGGAAGATCCTATGGTGTCCTTCAAGAAGAGTAGATGAGCTACAGTGCCTTCAGAAAGTATTCACACCCCTTGACTTTTTCACATTTTGTTGTGTTACAGCCTGAATTTCAAATGGATTAAATTGAGATTTTTTTGTCACTGATCTATACATAATACCCCATAATGTCAGTGGAATTTAAAAAAAAATAATTTTTTCAAATTAATTAAAAATGAAAAGCTGAAATGTCTTGAGTTAATAAGTATTCAACCACCTTGCTATGACACCCCAAATTGAGCTCAGGTGCATCAAATTTCTTTTGATCATCCTTTAGATGTCTCTACAACTTGATTGGAGTCCACCTGTGGCCAATTCAATTAATTGGACATGATTTAGAAAAAAACACAGCTTTCTCTACAATGTTCCACAGTTGACAGTGCACGTCAGAGACTCTACCATGAAGTCCAAGGAATTGTTCGTAGAACTCCGTGATAGAATTGTGAGGAGGCCTAGATCTGGTGAAGGGTATAAAACAACTTCTAGAGTGTTGAAAGTTCCTAAGAGCACAGTGAACTCCATCATTAAGAAATGGAAAGAATATGGAACTACAGAGACTCTTCCGAGAGCTGGCCATCCAACAAAACTGAGCAACCGAGCAAGAAGGACCTTGGTCAGGGAGGTGACCAATAACCAAATGACCACTCTGACAGAACTACACGGTTCCTTGGCTGAGATGGGAGAAACTGCCAAAAGGACAACTGTCTCTGCAGCACTTCACAAATCTAGGCCTTATGGGTGAGTGGCCAGAAGCCAGTCCTGAGTAAAAGGAACATGACATTACGCCTGGAGTTTGCAAAAAGGCACAAGACAATACGTCTGGAGTTTGCAAAAAGGCATGTGAAAGACTCTGGGAGCTTGAGACAGAAGATTGTTTGGTCTGATGAGATGAAAATGGAACTCTTTGGCCTGAATGCAAAGTGCTATGTCTGGCGGAAACTTAGCACAGCTCATCACCCATCAAACATCATCCCTATCGTGAAGCATGGTGGTGTCAGCATCATGCTATGGTGATGCTTTTCAGCGGCAGGGACTGGGAGACTTGTAAGGATAAAGGGAACAATTAATGGAGCCAAATACAGGCAAATCCTTGAGGAGAACCTGCTTCAGAGTGCAAAAAGACCTTGGACTGTGGTGAATATTAATGTTCCAAAAGGACAATGACCCCAAGGACACAGCCAAAGCAACACTGGAATGACTTCAGAACAAATATGTGAAAGTCATTCAGTACTCCAGCTAAAGCTCAGACTTTAATCCCATTGAGAATCTGTGGAAAGACCTGAAGATTGCTGTTCCCCGACGCTCGCCATCCAACCTGACAGAGCTTGAGCAAATCTGCAAGGAAGAATGGGGGAAACTCCTCAAATCCAGATGGACCATGCTGATACAGAGATACCCAAGAAGACTCGAAGCTGTAATCACTGCCAAAGGCACTTCTATAAAGTATTGACTCAGGGGGCTGATTAGTTATGAAAAGTAGATATGTCTGTATTTCATTTTCAGTAAATTTGTACTCATTATGGGGTATCTTGTGTCGATCGGTGAAAAATAAAAACCTAAATTCAATCCATTTTAAATGAAGGCTGTAACACAACAAAATGTGAAAAAGTCAAGGGGTGTGAATACTTTATGAATGCACTGCCTTCATCACTTCATCATCACCATGACCATGAACAAATTCCAATTGATTGTCCTAAGCTACAGGTCGCACTGCAACAGCGGTACAGCGGGGTTCTCGCCCATGATGCAAACCAGCAAGCACAGGCTGCACACAAAATGAATGAATGACTACAATTTATAATTTGTTACATGATCGAGTAAACTATAGGTAAAGAAAAATTCAGGTTACACGCGTTTATTCGCATCGGGAGTTTCCCTTTAAGGATGATAAACCTCAGAGTCCAACTCAGACATGAGGAGTACGAGAAGTAGTTTCTGAGAAGAAAGCAGATACCTATTTTTGGGGGAAACCAACCCCCCCCCCCCCCCCCCCCTCCGTACACCCCCTAAGGGACAGATTTTTTTAAATGCCATGAACAAGCTTTGGTTCATCATGGGTGTTGAAGGTTGTGGTCAAGTTTCATTGAAATCGTGTGTATAGTTTCAGAGGAAAAAGCAAGTTCCTCTTTTGGGGGGTCAAACCTGGACCCAATTTGACCCCCAGTAGACCCCCTTAGACCCTGAGTTTTTTTTAAAGCCGTGAACAAACTTTAGTCACAACACAACAAATATCATTTGTGCCAAATTTGGTCGCAATCCCATCAGCGGTTTCGGAGAAGTTTCCAAGTGTTTACGGATGGACTGACGACACGCCATCGCATAAGCTCCTCCGAACTTCGTTCCAGGTGAGCTAATAATAATAATAATAAAAAAACTTTATTGTCCCAAATCCAGGGAAATTCCTCTTCAGTGACACCTAAGTTCAAAACATCATGTAAAAACATAAAATATCAAGAAAATAATAACAAGAGGAGAATTGCTTTGCAAACCATGTCCCCTGCAGGTGTGATATTTTGTAAGTGATGGCAATGATGGGCTTGAAGTGGATTGGCATTTGCATTTGACGGTTGGCCTCACTTACACTTGAACATGCGTTGCTAATTGACACGAAGTCCTGGACAACCATTCATATTAAAGAGAAACAATTTCACCATTAACAATTACTTTTTATATGACACTGGAATCTTTACCCGACCAAAACCTGCCATCAAATTTGGCTCCCGAGCAGTCGAACAATGCAGAGTATGAATGCATCATTAAATTCCGCACTCGGCATGCTGCTCTGGTCATCCATTGCATCGACATCCCACATAATTCAAATGGTGATGAAGCCGTTGGAAGCGCTGCCCGATCATAACTCTCCAGCGATTGCGCCTCAAGTATATGTGGAACCCGCAGAGCGACATCAAGCACATGACTATGCCATCCGTGGCATATTTACAAGGTCAATCCAAAAATTTATAAATATGTATATATATATATAAAACCATTTTGCACTTTATTACGGATCATTTTCTGAAGATATAATCCATCTCTTTTTTTTCGGAATTTCAGTTTCTCAATTACGATTAAAATTATTACTTTGTGGGCTCTGAACTGGCCCATAATTGGGTGAGCGGGAGCCTTTATATTGCGCATATCACAATGGACATCGTGCGGCCCATATTTTTTCTTTTTTTCTTTTTCTGCAGCAGTTAAAATATTTCCAGCATAACATCCCCCATCTCGCAAATATTTGCACACCAACTGGGCCAGGGCTCCAAAACCCTAATGTTGCACAATCCACTCACGCTGCACCCACTCCAACACTTTGCATGAAAATTACCGACCACTCGTTTTCGCGCCTCCATTTTCCATTGGAAATTAGTTCCGCCACAGTGGCCATCGGACTCTGATCCAGAAGTGCTCATGGGCCTGTGCCAAAGCTGATGATAGATATCTGGAGGCTTTCTCCACATTCTGCTGCATCCCAGCTGCTTCCTTAATGTTGCCATTTTGTTGTCCAATTTTTACCTGGGAGACTAAGTCCTGTATGTGGTCTGGTCGTTTTGTTTCCATCTCCATTTCTATTTTCCCTTGGCCTTGTCTTTTGTACTTCCACTTTCATCTAGTTGAATCCTCCATATCTCATCGTCATTGTACATCTCTCAGGGTATGGTGGAAAGAAATCCTTACTTCGTGACTGATCTGTTTCATACTTTGCTTCTCAAGGAACAATCAAATAGATTTTCATCCAAAGTGTCTCATTACCTTCGCCAGAGGAGAGGGTATTGCATTCGAGTCCATTTATTACTTGGCAAAAAAAATAAAAAAAATTGCAAGTATGTTGATCACTCCGGTTTGTGTGTTTGTGTATGTGTGTGTTTGTTTGTCTGTCCGCTCACTTATACTTGCCTACAGGACACAATTTTAAACCGATCTTCACGAAACTTTACCAAATGGTAGAGTTCGTGGTCCGACTAAATCCTATATATTTTGGGGTCAAAGGTCAAAAGGTCAACATAGGCCAAAGGTCAACCACTTTTTTCAAATTTCTAAAATCCTCAATTTTCATCCGATTGACTTGAAATTTGAATAGGATATACATATCGGCTAACTGAATTCAACCACCAACTATTTTTGAGATCAGCATAGGCCAAAGGTCAACAACCATTTCAAATTTCTAAAATCCTCAATTTTCATCCGTTTGACTTGAAATTTCAATCGGATTTACATATCGGCTTACTGAATTCAACCACCAACTATTTTTGAGATCAGCATAGGCCAAAAGGTCAACATAGGCCCAAGGTCAACCGCTTTTTTTTTTAATTCTAAAATCCTCAATTTTCATACGATTGATTTAAAATTTGAATAGGAGTTTCATATCAGCCAACTAAATTCAACCACCAATTAATTTTTGAGGTTAAAAGGATGCTCTACTGAGTGCCATTCCACTTTGTTCTGTTTTGCCAAGTGTCGCTCTATGAGTGATTTTTCATCTGTCTGTTTGTTTGTTACTTGGCAAAAAAAATTTTTTTTGACAAGTACACGACATGACCAAAGGTATGCAGACACCCCTTCTAATTAGTGGATTCGGCTGTTTCAACCACACCCATTGCTGACAGGTATATATAATCAAGCACAGATCTATACAATCTCCATCGAGAAACATTGGCAGTAGAATGGGCCGTACTGAAGAGCTCGGTGACTTTCAACTTCGCACCGTCATAGGATGCCACCTGTCATAGGAAGTCAGTTCGTCAAATTTCTGCCCTGCTTTCTTCTCTGCAACCGTTGGTCCGATTCACAGGAATCTTAACCATTGGTACGCCTCCTGTGGATTTAAAAAAAAAGATTTATGACGTCATATGTCACGTGGTACGGGCACCATCTTGGAAAAACCGAAAAACTTTGTACCTTTAGAACTCCGAAAGCACTGCATAGGAAAATTGAAACATGGGTCATTGTAAAGACCTCAACACGGGGAATAACATATGTTAATGATGATGCCATCGGTGCCTCTATTATAACCTCGTGATTCAACAAGTACAAAACGTCATCCGATCAAGATGAAATGTCTTGAGCGTCATCGAGGCATAAATTGGTGGAGAAAAAAATATAAATAATGACGTGATCGGTCACGTGGTTCGGCCACCATATTTGTTTTAACACAAAAGCCTTAAAAACCATTAAAACACGTCCTGGTGAGGGTTTGCAATCTCTGATTGCTCTTTCTTGTTGGTACTGTAGAACAAGGGTGTCGTATGGCGGAGTGTGTCGACTTTTGAAATAAACATCAAGTTGACATAAAAGATCAATGGACTCTTTTCAACATATTTGAAAAGAATCAATATATTTGAACTTTTCAATATATTTTCAATATATTTTGATATTTTTAGCTATTGGTGCCAGTATCACAATCATATTGCCATATATGATTTAAATTGTAATCTACAGTCGTGGCCAAAAATATTGGCACCCTTGCACTTTTCAAAAAAAAAAAACACAATTTTCTCTAAAAAATAAGTTGAAATTGACAAAAGTATTTTGTCTCCACAATTCATTAATGCACTGATAATATTACAGAACCTTTGTTTTTGATTCAGAACTTAATATATCCTTTTAAATCAGAAAATAAAAACAAATGGCATTGACAAAATTATTGACACCCTTGACTTAATATTTAGTAGCACAGTCTTTGGACAAAATAACTGCAGTCAAGCGCTTCCTGTAGCCATGAATGAGCTTCCAAACCTCTCTACTGGCAGTTTGGCCCACTCTTCTTGTGCAGGTGTTCAATTGGATTTCGATCTGGACTTATTGCTGACCACTTAAGAACAGTTCAGCGTTTTGTCTTGAACCATTCCTGGGTGCTTTTTGAAGTGTGTTTGGGGTCATTGTCCTGCTGCAAGACCCATGACCTTTGATGGAGACCCAGCTTTCTACACTGGGTTGAACATTGTACTCCAAAATGTCTTGGTAATCTCCTGATTTCATGATGCCATGCACACATTCAAGGCACCCAGTGCCAAAGGAAGCACAGCAACCACAAAAAATCACTAAACCTCCTCCAGGTTTAACTGTAGGGAAGGTGTTCTTTTCTATGAAGGTTTAATTTTGTTTTCGGTAAACAGAGATGATGTGCTCCACCAAAAAGCTCTAATTTGGTCTAATCTCTCCAGAGGATATTCTCCCAGAAGGATTTCGGCTTGTTCAGGTGTGTTTCAGAAAACTCCAGTTGGGCTTTCTTATGTCTCTCTCTCAGCAGTGGGGTCCTCCATAGAACCGCGTTTCATCGAGTTGGTGATGGATGGTGCAAGTTGAAACTGCTGCACCTTGTGTATGAAGGTCAGCTTGAATCTGTTTGGCAGTTGATCGAGGTGCTTTCTCCACCATTCAAACAATTATTTGCTGCAATCTTCCATCAAGTCTTCTCTTGCGGCCACATCCAGGGAGGTTGGCTACAGTGCCATGGGCCTTAAACTTCCTGATAACATTGCGTGCGATGGACACAGGAACATCAAGGTCTCACAGGAACATCAAGGTCTCTGGAGATGGACTTCTAGCTTTGAGATAGTCCATGCTTGGCTACAATCTTGTGTCTGACATCCTCAGACAATTCTATGGTTTTCTTACTTTTCTCCATGCTCATTGCCGTACACAAAGTGACACAAAACAGCAGAATGCCTCCTTTTCTCCATTCAAAATGGTTGAATGAGTGATTTTTAAATTGCAGTCACTTGCAACTCACCACAGGTGAGTTCAATTCCAAAGTAAAGGAGAATCACTTGAAATCTAATTATTTCTAACAATTTCTAAAAGGTGCCAATAATATTGTCCGGTCCATTTTAGGATTTCTGTGTGGAATAAGCTAAGATTTAGTGATTTTTAAAAGCTTTTTTTGTTTTGTTCCATTGCAAACAAAATAAATACATTTGTGGATACCGAAAGATTTTTTAAATTCAACAATTTTCTGGAAGAAATGGTGCATTGTTTGAAAAAAGTGCAAGGGTGCCAATATTTTTGGCTGCGAATGTATATAGGAAAGCTCTGTGAAGTGTATGTTTAAAATTATGCAGCAGGTGCTTATATTGTTTATAGAGCATCATAAATCATGTTAAAATCCATTAAATATCCTGCAGGCAAGACCACAGGAATAGTTGTTTGTCTTTATGGGTTTTGAGCTTTTTTGCGAGCAAGGGTTTTGCGAGCTCATCTTTACTGGAGATATAGTGGTTCGTCACTTCCATACTGTGCCACATTATGGTTCTATAAACACCATTTTCTACATGCTATAAAGCATTACCTTGAGCCTTTGGGGGTGAAAAAAGGCACAAGGTCTTGGGAACAAAGATGGGAAATCTTTTGAGATTGATGTCTTGGAAACCAAGACAGCGATTAACAGCGGTTTTTCTACCCACGCTAATTCATCCCAGATTCACCTTTTTTTAAATTCCAACTTCTTTCCTGGAAGTCCTTGCAGTGTTGTTATGTTTTATACCTCTCCCACCTCCCCCCAAGCCCTCTCCTTCACACAGATCTCCCGATGTCCCTGCTCTCAAATGTTGTGTTTGTGTCCTTCCCCCTCTCTCCCCATCTTGTGTACCGCTCCCCTTATTTTGTGTTTTATGTGTCGGTTGACTTTTTGTGTGATTAATGTTAGCTCTTTCACGAGCCTCGATCTTGTATACAAAAAAAAAAAAAAATTATAACAGAGAATGACCAATGGAGTTGCAAACCAGTCCTGTTATACCAACCACCCTGCAGCTGGCGTGGTGCAGAGACGGTGATGGTTAAACAACGGGCAATCAGAGCGGCCTCGGCGTTACGACTCCCATTAGAAAAAATGTAAAACGCATTAGGCAGTGTGGGCTTACTGTTTAATGAAGTGAAATTTGGAGGCGTGACCATTCGTCTTCGATGCAGCTCCGGCAGCCGATACGCGGACCTGCCGCGTGGAAATGAATCGGCGATTTGATATGGGACCCTAGGTTGTACTCTGCACAGTGGGAACTTGAGATATTCTGCAAATGTTGAATTGAAACGACTCACGTTCGTTGCCAAACCGAGAAAGAAATAATTATCTCGGTTTACATGTTGGTGCACATTTTCCCTCCAATTTTATGGAAATGGTAAGGTGTCCCAGGCCCAGATATCGGATTTGTTGCAAGGTCTTGGGAACAAAGATCTATATTTCGTCGTTTCTCTTCTAATTTAAACTTGTTTCTGGCTTAACGGTCAAGGCGGCTGGTTTTAACGTCTTAGGGTTCTGAGTTTGAGCCCCTGTCGTGCTCTTAAGGCAACATCAGGTGTGTCGATTCAGACTGTCATCCTTCCACCATCGGCAAAATGAGTACCAGCTTGCTGGAAAGAATGAGCCATTTGAGTATCCTGCGTCGGAGTGGCGATCCGTCCAGCATTGTGCCCACTAGCCAAGTATAAACTGCCTCAGCACCCCCAGTATGCATCTGGAGACACAAAAGGAGTGGTTCTTCCCATTGTTCCTCTTCTACAAATCTGTTCTATGTTGGGCTCTCTTCCACCAACGTCCAACATACTATGAGATGTCGTGAGAAATCATTGAATAATTTTGTACATAGTATGAGAGTGATTGAGATGTGAACAAAATAAATATTGTAGATGAAATGGTAGATATACAGTAGATATTAGGGTGCATCAAATACCCCGTTTTCGAAAAATATTCTCATATTGATCGAGTCATACTTTTTTGTTACACTAGCCCGAGAAAGCTAAAATATTTGAGTTTTTCGATTTTGTTTAGACCACCCCAACAGGATCGGGTAAAAATTGGATACCCCCACTAATGGGTTGTTTTGACCAAATGTGAGATTTTTCAAATTTTAGAAAAGAAAAAACACTTTCTTATAGTAATTCAGGGTCACTGATTCCAAAAATGGCCTCCAGTTCAAAAATAAACCAAAAATAAAAAATTAGTTCAGTGTTTATGAAAATTGGGTAATCGGATAACCCACAAACAAAAAATGTTCAATTTTTTTTATTATTCCCTCTTCGAAACATGACAAATTTTCGTTATTTTCTCTTTAAAACATGACAAAATAGTGTTACGGTCTGTGACCTTTCTTTTCTTCTTCCTCCCACCCCACCCCCTGAGTTAGACCAAGTGGTTTGGCCCATGGGTATAAAGCCTATGATTGGCTGTGGGGCAGGAGAGGGACCAGGAAGTTGTTTCAGAGGAGAGAGTGTCCATTTTGGAGGAGGGCTCATGGCGGAGTGCCTTTTCGTGTGTTGTGGAGTTTCCAGCTGCAATCTCTCCACCAGAAGGTTGTGCCTGATCAACCCCTGAGGCCGCCTCTCTACCTGAAGGTTGACTTTGATCGAACTCTTGCTGCTGTACTTCTACTGTTGGGGGCTGCCTTTGGACCTACCGCTGGGCCTGCATTGGGGCCTACTGCTGGCCCTGCATTGGGGCCTAATCCTGGGCCTGCCTGGGGGCCTATTGTGGTGCCTGCCTTGAATGCAGTGCTTTTTCGAACTCTCGCTGTAGCTTCTCTAGTTTGGATCCCCAACCTAGCCTTGAGTTGATACGGGAGGATACAGTACCGCTCACATCCTCATCGTCTGGGTCTCTCCTCTTCTAACATCTTCAGGACCACCGGACTTTAGGCTCTTCCTTGGGACTGGCTGGAGTCCGAGGGGTTCCCTCAGGTCGCCCCGGTCCTTTACACGAGCAGCCCTGGCTGCCTACTCCTTACCTCTCGTGCTGGCCTAATCTGGTTTTCCCTCTCTTCTTCCTTCTTTGTTTCCTCTTTCTTTATGTATAGTAATATATTTTGATTGTTATAACCTATAAATAAAGCCGGTTTGATTGAATGCTTGGCTTGGTGTGCTTCAGGCCGTAACAAATTGGGGGCTCGTCCGGGATCTGGATTATATGATACCTGTCTTGGATTTTTTTTCTCATTATTGGGTTTTCTCATTGGAAGATAATTTGACTTTTGTTTACGGTGCTGGTACTTCTATATTTACCGCAGTCGTACACCATGACTGAGGAGATGGATTTTGAAGTGAAGGAATTTGTGGAGAAGAAGGGGCTATCAGTGCAAGATGTAGAACTGTTATGTAAGGTAGAGTTACGAGCTGTAGCTGATCATCTTGGGGTTAGTGGGACATCTGGTATGAAAAAGGCGGAGATTGTTTCGGCTATTGTCAGTCGCATGGGTTTATAACTGTGGGTAAAGTTGAGGAGTGAAGCCTTGGAATTAGCCAGGATAGAATCAGAAGAAAGACAGCTCAGACTAAAGTTATAAGACAAAGAAAAGCAAAGAGAGTTTGAAAGAGAAGAAGAAGAAAAGCAAAGAGTGTGAAAGAGAAAAAGAAGAAAAGCAAAGAGAGTTTGAATGAGAAAAAGAAGAAAGCAAAGAGTTTGAAAGAGAAGAAGAAGAAAACGACAAGGAACAAGAAGAAAGGCAACGAGAGTTTGAGTTAAGAAAATTAGAAATTCAGATGGGACAGGCCCAACCGGTGTCCGTCGATTCAGGTGGGGGTCCGAATGATCTCCCCCATTCCTTTGATGTGGCTCGGAACATTGGGCTTGTTCCCAAGTTTAACAATGAGGAGGTGGAAACGTTTTTCTGTCTTTTGAAAAGATAGCCAAACGTCTTCAGTGGCCCGTACAATACTGGACCCTGCTACTACAAAGTGGGGTCATAGGGAGAGCCCAGGAAGTGTATTCATCTCTGTCGGAGGATCAGTCGGAAAATTATGAGGCTGTTAAAAGGGCTGTGTTGTCAGCCTATCAGCAACTTCCAGAAGCATACAGGCAGAAGTTCCGAACCTTAAAAAGACAGGCTGGGCAGACATTTGTTGAATTTGCAAGGGAGAAGGAAATGAGTTTTGATCGGTGGTGTCGTTCTCTGCAAGTGGATAGGACCTATGGTAATCTAAGGGGGGGTATCTTGATGGAAGAGTTTAGGAACAGTATCCCTTTGGACATTAGGACACACCTTATGGATAATAAGGTTGGTGAGTTGAAAAGAGCTGCTGTTAGTGCAGATGATTATTAACTTACCCATAAGAGAAGCATTGGTCTTCCTCGTTACGGTACTACCTGGTATAACAAGAAGGGGGTTAGTGAGGACCAGTCAAAGGGGGAGTGGACATACCATCGGGGTCCTTTGGTGCGGCCATCTCCGGGTAGACAGTTTGAGTGGTTGAATCAGGCATCTCACAGGGAAACGGCCCTAATGTGTTATTACTGTAAACAGAGGGGACAACTGAAGTCGAATTGTTGGAAATTGCAAAGGGAAGAGAAGCAGGGAGACTCCGTTAGACCTATTGCATTGGTTAGAACCAAAGTGGACAGCCACAATGATTGTGCCCTGTCAGTTAAGGCTGAGGATACTGCTGACCTTATGAGCCCTGTACTGGTCCTTTATAAACCCTTTATATCAAAGGGCCAAGTGTCTTGGGATGGGGAAGCTAAGTCCGTAGATATTCTGAGGGATACTGGGGCAGCTCACAGTAGGCCCTATGCTTTGAGTGACTTGATCCAGGGCATTGCAGGTTGTTATGTCCCAGTCCCCTTACATAGGGTGAACTTGAAGTCTGATTTGGTCACAGGACCAGTGATGGGAGGAATAGTCCCCACTCTCCCCATAGAGTGTGTTGGTTTCCTATTGGGAAATGATTTGGCTGGGGATAGTGTTTGTGTTTCCTAAGTAGTTTCCATACATCCCATAGTTCAGCAAGAGACTGAGGATTTGCAAGGGGAGTTCCCCGGTATTTTCCCTGCTTGTGTGGTGATGAGATCCCAAACGCAGAAAGAGAAGCAGACGGACATAGAGTTGAAAAATGTACCAGATTCTGGTGTGTGGTTGGCGGAGACATTTTTCAGTGATTTAACTAGCGATGAAGGGATAGGGAATGGGGCTTCCTTTGTGCCCGTGTTGAATCATTCTTCACTTGTTAAGGACCAGCAGGCAGATCCTGTACTAAGAGACCTCAGACAAAAGGCTATGACTGAGTTGGAAGCTAAGGAGGTCTCAGAACGTTACTATGTGAAATCTGATGTGTTAATTAGAAAGTGGAGACCCCCTCGTGCTACCGCCAGTGACGATTGGTTTGTGGTACACCAGGTAGTGGTACCACCCAGTTATCGTCTTGAAATTCTACGGATGGCCCATTAAATTCCCATGGCCGGACATGCGGGAATCAGGAAAACTCAGGCTAGTATCATGGCGCATTTTTATTGGCCGAAGTTGCACCAGGACATAGTGGTGCACTGTAAGACCTGTCATACCTGTCAAATGATATTGAAGCCCCAGCCCTCGATGAAACCAGCTCCCCTTGAACCCTTGCCCGTTTTTGAGGAGCCTTTCAGTAGAGTACTGATTGATTGTGTTGATCCATTACCAATAACTAAATCGGGTCATCGGTATTTATTAACCATAATGGACATGTCAACTGGATGCCCTGAGGCTGCCCCTTTAAAAAGGATCACTGCTAAGGTGGTGGTGGGTGCATTGGTTCAGTTTTTCAACCAGATATGGTTTGCCAAAGGAGGTGCAGTCTGACCAAGGTTCGAATTTTATGTCTGGTCTATTTCAAGAAGTCATACACCAGCTAGGAATCAGGCAGTTAAAGTCGTCGGCCTACCACCCCCAGTCTCAACGAGCCCTTGAGAGATACCACCAGACCATGAAAACTATGTTGAAGGAATATTGTATGGAGTATCCTAAAGAATGGAACAAAGGAATTTGTTTTGTGTTGTTTGCCACCAGGGATACCCCAAATTAATCTATGGGTTTCAGCCCATTTGAGTTGGTGTATGGCCATGAGGTTCAGGGCCATCTAAAAGTAGTAAAAGAGAGATTCCTTGAAGAGACTGAGAACCCTAACCTTTGGACTACATATGTACTTTCCGGGAAAGACTTGCCACTGCTTGCAATGTCGCCAAGGAACATTTGAAAGTATCTCAGCGAGTAATGACGGCACGTTTTGACCAGAATGCGGCAGCTCATAATTTTAGGCCCAGATACAAAGTGCTCGTTTTACTACCTCTGCCTGGGGGGCCACTATCGGCGAAATTTAGCAGACCCTACTTGGTCGAAAAGAAGCTGAGTGAGGTGAACTACACGGTGCGGACCCATGACAGGCAGAAACCCCGCCGGGTGTGCCATGCTAATATGCTTCAAAGGTACTATGAGCGTGAGGCCGACCTCAGCCAGCCAGTTGGGCTAGCTAAGTTGGTAGGTCATGTAAATCATCAAGATATTGACTCTAGCGAATCAGACAGCGTCGCTCTACAAGAACCTGAGAGGGAACCCTTGGGGGCTAAGCTATCAAACTCGGAGGTGTTGACACATTTGGACTCTGAATTAGCTCATGTTCCTGAGGATAAACGATTTGATGTAATTGCTCTAATTGGGGAATATGACCATCTATGTGTTGATGAGCCAGGGTGCACCTCATTGGCTTCCCATTATGTTGAGGTAGGGAATGCTAGACCAATCAAACAACACCATATCAGTTAAATCCTGACAAGTTAGCTAAGGTTCATGAAGAGGTACAATATATGCCAGAGCATGACATCATCGAACCCAGTCAGAGCATCTGGAGTTTGCCAATTGTACTCATACCAAAACCCGATGGTTCTGCAAGATTCTGTATAGACTATCGGAAGGTGAATGTGGTAACCCGCACCAATTCATATCCCATCCCGAGAATCGAAGATTGCATAGACAGGGTAGGTAAGGCTGCTTATGTTAGCAAAATAGACTTGCTTAAAGGTTATTGGCAAGTACCTCTGAATGACCAGGCAAAATAAGTCTCGACGTTTGTGACTCCAGGTGGCTTATATCAGTGTAAGGTAATGCTGTTTGGGATGAAAAATGCACCTGCTACCTTCTAAAGGTTAATGAACCAGGTTACTAGAGGTCTTCAAATTGTGTAGCTTACCTGGATGATGTCATACTATATAGTGATACATGGCAAGACCATTTGAATCATCTCAGAGAACTGTTTGTTAGACTTACCGATGCCAACCTTGTTGTAAACTTCAAGAAAAGTGAATTTGCCAAAACTAGTGTTCCCTACCTAGGGAAGCAGTTGTTGGTCAGGGTCAAGTATCCCCTCGACAGGCCAAGACCCAAGTGATTGCCGATTTTCCTGTCCCCACCAATAAGTGAGAATTGCTTCGGTATCTCGGTATGGATGGGTTCTACAGGAAATTTTGTGCGAATTACAGCTTGCTCGGGGTGGGATGCCACCTTTCCAACATGTCAGTTCATCAAATTTCTGCCAGGCTAGAGCTGCCCCGGTCAACTGTAAATGCTGATATTGTGAAGTGGAAACGTCTAGGAACAACAACAGCTCAGCCGCAAAGTGGTAGGCCACACAAGCTTACAGAATGGGACGGCCGAGTGCTGAAGCGCGTAGCACATAAAAATCGTCTGTTCACGGTTGCAACACTCACAACCGAGTTCCAAACTGCCTCTGGAAGCAGCGTCAGCACAACAACTGTTAGTCAGGAGCTTCATGAAATGGGTTTCCATGGCTGAGCAGCCGCACACAAGCGTAAGATCACCATGCGCAATGCCAAGCATTGGCTGGAGTGGTGTAAAGCTCACTGCCATTGGACACCGGAGCAGTGGAAACGCGTTGTCTGGAGTGATGATTCACGCTTCACCATTTTGGAGTCCGACGGATGATTCTGGGTTTGGCGGATGCCAGGAGAAGGCTACCTGCCCGAATGCATAGGGCCTACTGTAAAGTTTGGTGGAGGAGGAATAATGGTCTGGGGCTATTTTTCATGGTCCGGGCTCAGCCCCCTTAGTTCCAGTGAAGGGAAATCTTAATGCTACAGCATACAATGACATTCTAGACAATTGTGTGCTTCCAACTTTATGGCAACAGTTTGGGGAAGGCCATTTCCTGTTTCAGCAAGACAATGCCCCTTTGCACAAAGCGAAGTCCATACATAAATGGTTTGTCTAGATCGGTGTGGAAGAACTTGACTGGCCTGCACAGAGCTGTGACCTCAACCTGATCGAACACCTTTGGGATGAATTGGAACGCGACTGCCCGCCTCACGAATGCTCTTGTGGCTGAATGGAAGCAAATCCACACAGCAATGTTCCAACATCTAGTGGAAAGCCTTCCTAGAAGAGTGGAGTTTGGTGTAGCAGCAAAGGGGGGGGGGGGGGGAGCAACTCCATATTAATTCCCATGATTTTGGAATGAGATATTGGTCGGGCACATACGGCTGTGATGTTCAGGTGTCCACATACTTTTGACCATGTGTATATATATGCAACAAGACAAGACCATATAGTATATATGTAAAAAGACCCAATAATGTCTCTCACCCATAATTGGAGGGAATAATCAATCTGTTTTCAACTCGTCAATTACTCCAGGTGGCTAGGATTTTCAAATAAATTAACTCACATGCTCTTTTAGCTGAAGAAATAGGCCTAAAACAAGCAATAAAAGCTGCACAAGGTAAGCCCTTCTGTTTCAAGCCATACCCCGGTTCCTCTGCAGCTGCAGACATTCACAGGTAGTACATACATGAGAATCCCAATTCTACACGGCCCTTCAGCCGCCAGACAGGGATCATCACTTATTGGCGAATCATCAGTGACACCGTAGACAGCAGGACCACACACCACCGAGGCTCCCAAGCATGTAACACGTGCAATGTCAATACAACAACAACAACAACATGCATTTTAAGGCCATGTTCCCTGCTAGAGTGGGGGTTAGCCTTGCGGTCCCCATGACAATCTTCTCCATTTTGCCCTATTTTCTGCATCTCTCCTTGTTAACCCCCTTAACACCCGCTTAACACCTTTTTCGGGTGACACCGTCACAATTTCGGTCTTCGAGGCCGGCCGATAGGCACAGTGTGACCGGAAGGGACGAGGTTCTCCTGACCACGTGGCCCTTGACTTGGTTTGTCCGCACAATGTGGGCGCTTTCAGGATGAACTTTAGCCGGGGAGCGTTTGGGCGCCCCAGTCTGATACTGCCGCCCACGCGCAGAACAACTTGTGAGTGCACGTGGGTCCCGGCGGTCCCACTGGCCTAGCGCTTCCATGTTTAGACAGCGAACTCCGTCCCCGGGCACCGGCACCTACTCCCGGAAGTTTGAGAGATCAGCAGTGCCGGGCACGGTAGGACACCCGCGGAGCCCCGGTGGACCGGGGTCGCGCGAGCCTATGCGTTAGCGTGCTACGGCGGAATCAACGGCTTCGGCCACGGCCGGGCCGATACTCGGCCCGGTCGCCCGGAAATGAACTGGTTCGACGCCCGCGCTAGAGAGGTCGCGGGCGACTGAGATGTATTAACAAATAATTAATTAATTTGAGACGTCCGATTTCTAGTGTTTGGAAATTTGGAAGAGCTTGACCCTAGCCTTTCCCTTGCGAGGGCAAGGAGGAACTTAACACTTGATACTTAAGCTTAGTTTGAAGTACACCCTGCCAGCGCTCCCGGTGGGACGGCAGGGCAACCAGAAGGGACGAGGTTCTCCTGACCACGTGGCCCTCGATCTGGGAAGCGAGAGGCGTTCCATTAGTGGACGCGCCCCTCACGCCCGACTTTTGGGCGGCCCCGGCAGGCCGTTTGTTTTGACGTTCCGTGACAGGCCCCGCACCCCCACCTCCGGGCCGACCGGGCGACCGGAATGAATCCCGGTGTCCCGATCCGAACCTTCAGAGCGGGCCGGCTGGGGAGTGCCAAGCACCCCGTACCTGCACTTTCCGTCCCTGCGGTCCCAAATACCGGAACCACCCGAATACCACTTTATTTTGACAAAATGAGGTGCGGCCTACAGCCTTAGAAAACTAACCCTATATAAGTCAATACCTCCAACGACACAGGCACGCATTCGTGCCGCGTGACGTGGTGACGTCATCGCGCTTTCACCTTAAAAAGATTTATTTGATATAAATTGATATTTTGATATAAGCCTTAGAAAACCAACCCTATAGAAGTCAAATGGTCCAATAAAGGGTGATGGGAGGGTGATGGGAGGGTGATGGCAGGGTGATGGCAGGGTGATGGGAGGGTGATGGCAGGGTGATGGCAGGGTGATGGCATTTTATTTTCACCACTTCAAATCGACCGAATTTCACCAAATAAGATACCACACTCGCTGCACTGATGTCATTTTTACGGCAAAAGTGAAAACAGATTTTAATTTGGAAATAAAACGAAAGCGTGCACAATGGAATCATTCGTGCCGCGTGACACGGTGACGTCATCGCGTTTCCACCTTAAAAGACTTATTTGATATAAGTTAATCTTTTGATATAAGCCTTAGAAAACCAACCCTATAGAAGTCAAATGGTCCAATAAAGGGTGATGGGAGGGTGATGGGAGGGTGATGGGAGGGTGATGGCAGGGTGATGGCAGGGTGATGGGGGAGGGTGAAGGGGCTTCCCTATAGAAGTCAGTACCTCCAACGACACAGGCGCGCATTCGTGCCGCGTGACGTGGTGACGTCATCACACTTTCACCTCAAAAGACCCATTTGATATAAGTTAATATTCTGATATAAGCCTTAGAAAACCAACCCTATATAAGTCAATACCTCCAACGATACAGGTGCGCATTCGTGCCGCGTGACGTGGTGACGTCATCGCGCTTTCACCTCAAAATATTTATTTGATATAAGTTAATATTTTGAATAACTCGGTCAATATCAGTCCGAATTTCGCCAAATAAAGGTTCCCGTTATCCACAGATACCCCTGCAATGTCACGTGCAATGTCAATAGCAGTTAACATATAAATAACAAGACCCAATGACATCTCTCATGCTCATGCTCTGTATGTGCTACTTGTGAATGTCTACATCTGTAGAGGAACCTGGGTGGGGTTTGAAACAGCAAACGGGGAGGGTGTAAGTGAAAACATGTTAAGAAAACATTCTGGAACCAAGGCCCAGGCATTTTCTGGCCAAATAAATTCAGACTTATTACCTGTGCACTGTTGTTGTTTGACCTAGACCCCATAGGAACAAACCAAAGTTTTTGCCCATTGGGGGATACTCATAATTTCATACCACTTGCTCATAGTCCAGGTGGAGCAGTACTGAACCAGGATCCAGATAGACATGAGCCTGAATGGATAACAGTTAAGTTGATCTCTGTAATTCTGACGTGCTGATTAACATTTATTCTTCTCATTTGGGGTTCTTCCTTGGCTGGGACCAACGATGGACTGAAAGAAACAGACACGTAACATGAAAAATAAAGGGAATCAGTATTCCTTCAGCAAAATCTCATTTTCCTATATAATACAAAAAAAAAACACAAGTCCTTCCAGGATCATAACGATAGTCAGAAATTCTGAACTAACTGCATAAAAGGAAAAACAGAAATCAGAAAGAGTGAAATGGAAAACGAATAAAGATAAATGGCGTTTGGCCTAAAATGTTTTCATTTTGATCAGCACAACTACAAACTGCAGGGTATATCTTTACCAAACAGTAAGGAATTCAAATACAAAATGTCATGACAAAGAATGCCATGAACAAAGTGACAAACAAATGTAGATAGACGCATGGACTCAAAAAATCACCAGAAAGAGGTAAGGGCAGATTGTGATTGGAAATGGAAGGAAAGGGAGAGGTGGGGTGTAATTATATAAATGTGGAGAGAAGAGGGAAGGGGTTGGGGAGGGTTATCTATGAATATGGAGGGAGTTTGTAATATGTAAATGAAGAGGGAAAGGGAGATGTAGAATTACGTCGAATTTTGACGGGTAAGAAAGATATACAAGAAATGGTTGCAGTAGTGGGATCAGCAAAGGCAATATGTCAGTTTGTCTTTATATATAAACTCTGGAATTCAAGATATTTCCGCAAATGTTACCCTTTTCTCTCAATTCCACAAAGCCATTGAAGGTCTGCGCTCGAGGCAAAGGTCTCGCTGACGTCTGGTATTGGACGTGATTACGCCGCTCGATTCCATGAACCTTGGCGCAGCTATGTCATTGGGGGGTTTCCCCTCGTAATCCCGTCGCCGTGTCGAACTGGCCCACCAGGAGGCGAGAGTGGCTAGTCAGGAGGAGTTATTGCACGACGTTCGGGAAAAGGTCAGTAATTCGTTAAACGTTTGTGCGAAGGGGAGAGAGATTGTGCACAAATCACACCCCATGCAAATCCCAGTAAGTCAGGGGAAAAGGCCAACTTGTTTGGGATTTTGACAAATTTATTTTCCTGTATTTTACCTTATTTTTGTGATTGAAGGAAGGCAGAATAAAGCTGTAAAGTTGGATTGAATGCAATCTCAAAGAAGGGGAGTCACGAATATAGGCAGAACAAGGTCATTCAAAAACATTGATATACTTTTATATGAATTTACAAAAGATGGTCGACCATAGAACCATAAGTTGGGATTTGAACCTGGGAGCTCAGCATCATGAGCCACATGTGCTCATATCGGAACCCCAAACTATGGGGGAAATCATGTGGTGTCTATATGGAAGGGGAGATAATGTTGGGAGGTGGTCGAGGAGAGAATGTATTGGAGGCTCGGCTGGTTCCAGCAACATGGGGTGTCCACAGTTGGTGCGGACAGATTAATAATCCAATTACTTTTTTTTAAATGGCAAAAAGTTTAATATCCCGTTACAACATTAAGTTAATTGGGTTTAAAAGAAATACGACAACTTCGCGAAGTCCAGAAGCAAACTTTAATGAAGAAAACTTCAAAAAAAAACAAAATAAGTAAAAACCCGGGAAAATATATTGCAAATGAATGTTTAATGTGTATCGAAGAATGGAATTCGTAATACACACTTTAGACTGGGAGCATATTACCTACCCTACCCCCTCTTTCCATGTCCCTACGATGTCCAGGCAAACCCATCCCCCACATCCCCTGTTCCCTACAGTTTAAACAGATAGCCTCTAATGTTGCACTTTAAAACAGACATACACGAGCAAGGCTTATATTGTCGTAATCACGAATTCCCAGCGAACAAAGTGCCACGAACCACACCTGTGCACTGCATTGGGTTACTTTTATAAAGCAGAAAATAGATGCACCCATTAAAAACACTGTCATAACCAGCACATACCATGCAAGTAAAACCTGAGCCTGGAAGGGAAAACATTATATTGTTGCGTTGGGCAAATGTGAAATAGTTACAGCCAGACGCTATAATGCTTCTTCCAGACATATTGCTACTTTTGGTTACAGGTGCGTGACTTTTCGTGAAACAAAAACCAACTGGGTTTTTACCCATAATCCATAATCTTACCTTGGCTACCCGAGCACATAAGCAAAATTTGGTGGAGATTGCCCCAGTCGTTTTCGATTGTAATTATTATATTTAGATTTTTTGTCATGGATCTACACAAAATACCCCATAATGATAAAGGGAAAATATTTTTTTAGAAATTTTTGCAAGTTAATTAAAAATGCAATACAGAAATATCTAATTTACATAAGTATTCAGCCCCCTGAGTCAATACTTCGTATGAGTGCCTTTGGCAGTGATTACAGCTTCAAGTCCTCTTGGGTACGTCTGTATCAGCTTTACACATCTGGATTTGGGGAATTTCTCCCAGTCTTGCAGATTGGCTCAAGCTCTGTCAAGTTGGATGGGGAACATTGGTGAACAGCAATCTTCAAGTCTTTCCACAGATTCTCAATGAGATTCAAGTCTGCGCTTTGGCTGGGCCATTCAAGGATTTTCATGTTTTTGTTCTGAAGCCATTCCTGTGTTGCTTTGGCTGTATGCGAAGGGTCATTGTCCTGTTGCAACATAAATGTTTGCCACAGTCTAAGATTTTTTGCATTTTGAAGCAGGTTCTCCTCAAGGATTTGCCTGTATTTGGCTCCATTCATTATTCCCTGTATCCTTAAATAACCTCTCAGTCCCTGCCGCTGGAGTCCCTGCCGCATCTCCATAGCATGATGCTACCGCCACCATGCTTCGCAGTAGAGATGGTGCTAGATGGTTGATGAGCTGTGCTTGGTTTCCTCCAGATGTAACTCTTTGCATTCAGGCCAAATAGTTCAATTTTCATCTCATCAGACCTTTTGACCAACTCCAGGCATGCTGCCATGTGCCTTTTTCTCAGGAGTGGCTTCCGACTGGCCACTCTCCCATAAGGCCTAGATTTGTGAAGTGCTGCAAAGACTGTTGTCTTTCCGGCAGGTTCTCCCATCTCAGCCAAAGAACTCTGTAGTTCTGTGAGAGTGGTCATTGGGTTCTTGGTCACCTCTCCCCGATCAAGGTCCTTCTTGCACGGTTGCTGAGTTTGGTTGGATGACCAGTTCTAGGAAGAGTCTGGCGAGTTCCACATTCTTTCTATTCCCTAATGATGGAGATCACTGTGCTCTTGGGAACTTTCATCACTCTATAAATTGTTTTATACCCTTCCCCACATCTATGGTCATCACAATTCTATCTCGGAGTTCTACACAAAGTTCCTTGGACTTCATGGTTCTGCTCTGACATGCACTGTCAACTGTGGGCCATTATATAAAAAGGTGTGTTTCTTTCTAAATCATGACCAATCAATTGAATTGGACACAGGTGGACTCCAATGAAGTTGGACAGACATCTCATGGATGATTCATGGAAATTGGATGCACCTGAGCTCAATTTGAAGTGTCATAGGGAAGCGGTTGAATACTGATTGACTCAAGACATTTTCAGTTCTTATTGTTTTGTAAAGTTTTTTTTTTTAAAGCTCCACTTTGACATTATGGGGTATCGTGTGTAGATCAGTGACAAAAAAAAAATCTCAAATTAATCCATTGTAAATTCAGGTTGTAACACAACAAAATGTGAAAAAAGTCAAGGGGTGTGAATATTTTCTGAAGGCGCCATATATACATAAAAGTCCGTTATTTTAGTATGGTACCAATAGCTTGAGTCACATCATGTAAAAATGGCAAATTTGCTAACATATGGCAGTCATGAGTAACAGCTGTTTGCGGGATTGCTTTTTCAGCTATTGAAATGATTGTGCTAAAGGGGTCACGTGGAAATTGGCCATAAAGCTCATGGAGGAGCTTTATAAATACATTACTTGCAGGACAAGGGCAATGGACTTATTTCTGTTATTAGACGTTATTCTTCTCAATGGGGTTCTTCCAGGAATTGGACCAGCTGTCAGCTGGAAAGAAACTGACATATAATGTCCAAAATAAAGGGAATCAGATATCCCTTTTTTATTATTTATTTTTTGTATACAGAGTCGAGGCTCATGTAAAGCTAACACATTAAACATGAAAACATGCACAGACACATAAAACATACAATAAAGGGAGCTGGAGACAAGAGGGGGAGAGAGAGGGAAGCACACAAGCATAACAACAGTAGAGAACAGGGACGTTGATAGATCTGTGGAAGGGAGAGGGTTGGGGGAGGAGGGGGGAGGGGTACACGGTATAAAGCAAATGAACACTACAAGGAATTTCAGGAATGAAGTTGGAGATTGAAAGAGGTGGATTTGGGGTGTTTTATCGGGGGTCGAGACGATCAAGGTTTTGGAGGGGGGAGAGACATTCAGCAAAATATTATCATCCTATAGAAAACAAAAAACCACCAACCCCCCAAGGTCATAACAATATTCAGATATCCTGAACTAACTGCTTGAAAGGAAAAACAGAAATCAGAAAGAGTAAAATGGAAAATTAATAAAGGTACAACGTGGCATATGTGACTTCATGATCCTGGGATCACAGCATTAGAATTAAGGAATTCCTGGGATTATAACCTTGGCCTCACAGCTCAGATAGAAATGCCAAAAGATTCATCCCAGGTTATAAATGATATCCAACCGCATCAATACCACCATGCATCTATCAATTTGTCCTAAATTAGAGACAGCCATAGTTGAACCGTTCAGAGAGCAGACACAAAGTAGTGAGGATGGTTGAGAAGGTGTGAACAGCTGTACCACCAAAATACATAAAACGTTCTCACATAGACCTAAATATAGTATGAATCTCTTCTGCTAAACCCCTACCAATTGCTATGTTCACGTAAGATTGCAAAATGTCAACACCCAGTCTTGGGCAGTTGTGCCGGGTTTAGCCCCTCTTCGGCATATGAGTGATATTTTTGCTTTAATTCCACTAATTGCAAGAGTAGGCTGGCAGGATAGCTTGGAGGTGTATGCTCACTCACCTTTGAGCTGTTGAACTGTCGAACACAGCTACATTTTCAAACTGGTGTTTCGCAATCATGGTGAGGCGTCATTGTGCGCATCCTCCATCCGAAGGGTTTTTCAGCCGGAGGGACCCGTTTGTCAGCAGTGGACGTTGGCGGATGTTAAAAATCACACGGGGACTTTCTTCAAGATGAGATCGTGAGAGGAGGTGAATTATCACCATCAAATCCAATTCCCTGCTCTCACCTACTGCCAGGGGGCACTGCACCAGCAGCACAGTTACACTTCCCCTGTGAAGATGCAAACCAGCAGCCACTTTCTGCATACGAACGAATTAATGCATTGCAAAAGTATATAGGAGATGGCAATTAAAGCAACCAATATCACTGAACTCTGATTAATAGGTTAATACAACCCAATCTCAGAATGTTACATGAATAGTCAGGTTCACTATGTCAATAAATTATATTTCGTTCAAAATCATGGTAGGTTAGCAAACCTATACATTTTTGGAAAGGTTATAGCATAAGGAAACTAAAAATCAATGTTTACATTTGGAGAGATACCTGTATGGCGGCCATTTTGGATTTTCAAAATGGCCACTGTAAAATACATATTTTGTTCTATTTCTGCCTCTAATTACCCTAAAAACTTTTAAAAATATACTAAACCTATATTTTCAGGGACAAGGAATCCAATGAAAGTATCAAATTAGTGCTATGGGGAATGGTAAGACACGAATCAAAGGTTTTGAATTGCAAAATACTACCTTTATATTCGCGATAAGTTGCATAATCAAATACATGTTATCATTTTGTACAGGCAGTTAATAACATCAAAATGTGTCACAATAATTCATATCACCAAACATACACAGGCAGTCAGCAAAATCATATATACACATGCAGTCAGTATAACTTCACATCTACACAGGCGGTCAATGACAAAATATACACAGGCAGTCAATGGCATCAAACATACACGATTACAGAATATGCCATTTAGAGTTCGCCATCACTGTCCTGTGTGTCGTATCCGACAATATAGTCCGCATCGTTTTCACAGTCCGTTCCACACAAGCAAAGGTCGGTCAAATTGATTGGCAAATCGAATTGGTCGAATGGTCGATCGAATCGAATTCGATGAATCGAATCGATCGAATTGGTCGAATGGTCGATCGAAGCGATTGGTCGAATGGTCGAATGGTCGAATTGGTCGAATGGTCGATCAAAGCGATTGGTCGAATGGTCGAATTGGTCGAATCGAATTGGTCGGAATTGGCAAATGTAAACATTGATTTTCAGATTTTCCATGTAATAACGTTTCCAAAAATGTATAGGTTTGCTAATCTACCATGATTTTGAACGAAAAAACATAGTGAACCTGACTCGAACCCTTGTCTAACTATCGCAGGAATTTGTGTTACAACCTTACCTCCTTATTCTTCATGATGGTTGATTCTCTAACTTGGTAACCCTTAAGTTTGAGTTTTTTTGGAATTTCTTTGTGGCGGGCTTAATCAAAACAGTTATTGCAATTATCTAATTTATTCTTCATAACTCAAAACTTGTTCTTTTCTAATAGTAAAACTTCCAGCATCTATTTCGACACTTAGCTGCTGCCAACTTTTTATTTCATTTGAGATCAATCTTGTAATAAAGCAAAGCGAGATTTTAATGGAGGATGATTATTTCGGTTCGCGGAAATGGGTTTAGGTGTAAAAAAAAAAAAAAAATTCGACTTGGCTTGCACCTTCATTGAGACATTAATCACAGGCACACAAGCACTGGTACCGTAATTGTGAAATAATTTGGAGGCGTGTGAAAAATCCGTCACATGCGTCTGCATATAAGCTGCTCCTAAATAGTGCGGAGAGATGCCATGGCGGAGCAGACCCGCCGTCGATCTGCTGAAAATTGAGGCGATGGTTCAAAAACGTCATTAAGTTCATTTGTATGCGTAAAATCATTGGTCGAGGCAAAGTATGCATTTATAATGATACACATTTGTATGGTCTAATAGTCGCGAGGAATGTATGCCTTGTTATGGCATGTAGACGTTTTCTCTGTTTTAATGATTCGTCAGATTGCATGTTTTACTAAAAAGTCTGGTGGGCAGTTTCTGGTGCGAATTAATCGGTTTTAAGAAGTAAATTCAAACACTATGAAATAATCAAATGGGCTCGTGCATTGAGGGGATCGTAAGGAAAATGTGGTTTCAGGATAGCTCATGCTTACCATGTTCATCTATGAGTCGTCTGCTTCACGGTTTGAAACACATTGAGGTATAATATGACCAAGAAAGCTGCAGCCTTTCTATGATGCCAGAAGGGAAGCTGCATTGAGAAGCACACTGTCATAGACAAACAATTTTTAATGCAGACTCATCTCCAATCGTGGAGACATAACATTAAATGATACACACACACACACCTCTTGTCAAGTATGTGTGTGTGTGTGTGTGTGTGTGTGTGTGTGTGTGTGTGTGTTTGTGTGTGTGTATATATACAGGGGGCTGCAAAAGTAGGTATACAGTAATGAAAAACAAAACGTGCGCACAAAACGTATTTTATTGATTATACAAGCATATCAATAATAACATATCAATAATAAACATATCAATAATAAACATATTAATCCCTCAAATGTTCAAACTGTTTGCCCCCGGCATTCACACACTCCACTAGTCGAGTGTGGACACCCATGCACACTCTGGCACAAAGGTCTTTATCAGTATCAATTTCCTGGCAAGCCTCCCGTATGTACTGAATCATGGCATCAACAGAACGTGGCTTGCGTGCGAAAACCCTGTCTTTTACACATCCCCAGAAAAAGAAGTCCATAGGGGTGAGATCCGGCGAAGGTGGTGGCCAGTCAATGGCTCCCCGACGTCCAATCCACCTGTTGGGAAATTCTTTGTCAAGTAGTCAAGAAATTTGTCAATTTCCACTTCACCTGCAAATAATAGATGTATTATAGAAAAAATTACGAAAATAAAAATATTAAAAATGGTAATAATGATTTTAGTGAATTAAATGAATTCTAGTATTAAATGAATCCGAGCATCACTATTATAATACTGGTAATACTGGTATAATCCTTACTGTATACCTACTTTTGCAGCCCCCTGTATATATATATATATATATATATATATATATATATATATATACAGTCATCCCTCGCTATATCGCGGTTCACTTTTCGCGGCTTCGGTACATCGCGGGTTTTTCTCGCTAGTATATGTAAAATTATATCGCCGATTTTTCGCTATATCGCGGGATTTTGCGGTATAAATGTATTTTTATAATACTATTATTTTAAATATTTTTGTGGTAAAATAAGCATTTTCTAGCCTAAAAAATAAAAAAACGTAAAGAAATAAGAAAAATACAGTATTTAAAACATATTACAAGAAATAAAATACTGTACATACTACATAGTGTACAGTAGAAGGGTAGACAAAGAGTCGTGCGTATGGAAAACGGAGATGCGGCAGCTTGCGCTAGTTACCCACGTAATGGGTAACTGTAATGCTCTTTCTGGCTGTGCAGTACATTCATCATCGTCATCATCGTCATCACCTTCATCGTCATCAGTACTGCACAGCTAATTCATCATCATCTTCATCACGCAAGTTGTAGTATTGAAGAGCCGGGACTCTTGCTTGATACGGACGAAATGACGGGCAAGACACAAACTCGTCCGAGAAGATATTTATTCTCAAAACCAACTCGGGAACACTGAAAAGCCGTTTATCGGGCTGCATTATAAAGCACAACCAGAAACCGAAAGCCACGCCTCTCAAGCGTGGCGTGCTTCGGTGGTCACGTGATCAACAGGTGTAGCTGATTATACCCGCAAAGCGCAGCACGCTTTAGCGGTCACGTGACCAGCCACTCTCGCGCCGGGGATCCCCGCCGGTGACGTCACCGGCTGGAGCAAGGAGATTCTGATGCTGGTCTTGCTTGGGGAACCCATGGGTAGCTACAGTATCTTCAATGGTGAGTACCCATTAGAATTTTATAATTTGTTAAAATTACGTATGTTTAAGAGTGTAAAAAGTGTTTAAGAGTATAGGAAGTGTTTATAAGAGTATGGGAAAGGTTAATAAGAGTGTGGGGAGGGTCATAAAGCTTTAAAATATATATAAATAATAAAATAAAAATATGGTCGCTACTTCGCGGATTTTCGTCTCTCGCGGGGGGTTCTGGAACGTAACCCCCGCGATAAACGAGGGATCACTGTATATATATATATATATATATATATATATATATATATATATACTGTATATATATATATATATATATATATATATATATATATATATATATATATATATATATATATATATATATATATATGTGTGTGTGTGTGTGTGTGTGTGTGTGTGTGTGTGTGTGTGTATCATTTTCCTGTATTTTACCTTTTTTTGTGATGTAAGGAAGGCAGAATAAAGCTATAAAGTTGGATTGAATGCAATCTCAAAGAAGGGGTCACTAATATAGGCAGAACAAGGTCATTCAAAAAATGTGGGCACAGGTGGACCTGGGAAACCCGTAAGTTCAAGTCGATCGGATGAAAATTGACAGTTTTTCAGATTAAAATTTATGATTTTTGAAGTTTGACATTGAGTTGACCTTTGACCTTAAAATAGTTGGTTTCCCGATTCAGTGAGGCAATATGCAAATGCTGTTCAATTTTCAAGTCAATCGGATTTAAAATGGCGATTTTAGAAATTCGACCTCCAGATGACCTTTGACCTCAAAATCAAGAGGCTTCTCAGTTGTGACGACCTCTACAACTTGGTGAAGTTTCGTGACGATTGGTTTAGAATTGTGACCTGTAGGCCGGTGGCAAACAAACAGACAGACAGACAGAATAACAAACGCAACCGACCAATATACTTGAAAAATCTTTGATTTTGCAAGTAATAAGCAAGAAAGAAACCGGAGTGAAAACTGAGCACTCCCTTTCGGTGCCCCCCAAGGGGGCCCGGCGATGACGTCATGCAGTGCCTGGAGATGTAATAGGAAAGGAGCAGTGTACAATACAGAGATATCAAATTTACATAAATATTCAGCCACCTGAGTCAATAGTTAGTATAAGCGCTTTTGGCAGTGATTACAGCAGCACCTGCAACGATTGGGCAACTAACGGGGCGATTACATTGCAACTATCGGTAAGTTGTAGCCCAATGTAAGTCGGGGGCCAAATCTTCCCCATTCTTCCCTGCTGCCCGGATTTGTCAGGGCAACGGGGTTACAGTCAGAGTGCTGATCGGTCTCCATGGACCGGCTCTTTCCATCTTTTCTCTCTCTCTCTCTCTTTCTCTTTCTCTTTCTCTTTCTCTTTCTCTTTCTCCTCCCACTTTGCACAGCTGCCGCTCGCTTAGCACGCACGTGCGATTGCCAGGTCTGTTGCTCAGTCACTGGCGGTACGTGCTGTGTCTCGTGTTGCTTTTTTCCTTCTTCCTACCTTTTGGTCCTTTCTGCTGTCCGAGTGTCGGTGTCCCTTTCTATCGTCTTGTCGACTGAGCGAGAGAGGGAGAGACAGCGCGGTTAAAGTTATCCGCTTTAGGTGGTTAACGGGACTTATTTATTTATTTCCCAGTTATTGTTGTTGTTGTTTATTTTTTTGCATTTATTTAGGCTTTATAAACCTTTGTACCATTTATTGGTTATTTTTTTTCGTTTAGTTACTTCAAATGGCTAGCAAGAATAGTCGAAGTAATGCCGGTCGTGACGCCGATGAGGTGTTAACAGATGAACACGGCATGTGTTTTGTCCCACCGGAAGATGTCTCGCTGGAGGAGACGCTCCTCGCAATCGGAGAATTGATCGGTTGTGAGAACATACGGGCAGCGTCCCGAATGCACCACAAGGTGGTTGTTTTCGTTTCACGTGTCCGTTTCGCACGCATCGTCGTGTAGAACGGACTCACCTTGGGCAATGACCAGTTGGTCCGGTTTCGCCATGGAACACTCCGGCCTCGAAGGTAATACTATCAAACGTTCTACCGACGCTGTATAATGAGGAAATTCTTCAGAAGCTCGGTCAGTACGGTACTGTGGTGTCGAGAATTATCCAAGCCTCCATTCGCACCACAGACGGGAAGCTTAAGCATATCGAAACGTTTAGACGGTTTTGTTATGTTGTTTTGAAGGATGGTTTGACGCAATTGAATGTCTCTCTCGTTTTTAAGTCGTCAAAACGTGAGCACAGGATTTTTGCGGCAATGGAGAGGTTGATTTGTTACGGGTGTGGTGTACATGGACACACTCGGCAGTATTGTCCTGATGGGGAGAAAACGTATGCCACAGCAGCCGGACCACCTCCCCCTGTGACCACTACGGATGATTCTATAGATGTTTCGCCTTCAGTGCGGGAATCTACATCGGACCATCAAGGTACGGCTAAGAGTGGTGCTGATGAGACCCATACGGATGTGCTTCGTGTAAGCGATGAGTCATCCAGTACAGCTGGCCATCGTGCAACCGATGAGTCAGCAAATGTAAGGGAGAAGCCTCTACCTGTAGAGGGAATGTTTTGTGAGGAGCAGCAGATTGTAGATGCGGCGTGTCGGAAAAATTTGAAACGGTCACTTGTAAGTGCGAGGAATGAGGACAAAGGTGTTAAAGTGTTGGTGGTGCAGACAGGAAGCAGTTTAAACGATTCAGACATGAAGATCAGCAAGGTGGTGAAATTATGGCTGACATGATACCACCTGCTCAGGATGAAGGGGAACTTTTTCCTGAAGGTTGTAAATCAACCTGCGAAACCGAACAGCCTACTGATGACCATATCAATTCTAATGGGGAATGCAAAATACCCATTACTACTAATAACGACTCCTCCCCCCCCATTGCAATGATGCATGAGGATGAAGAGGATGAAGAACCTAAGGTAGATGGGGATGGAACAGGTGTTTCTGTACAGGTTCAGGAGGAACTCGTTACTAGCGTCACGGAGGGAATTCTAACTACAGAGACACTGATCGGCCATGAGGAACCAGTGGCAATGGTTGACAGGGCTCCCCCCCCCCCTCAGGAGGAAGAGCAGCCTTTGGAGATCTCAAAAGAAAATATTGTCAGATTTTTGAAGGAAACTTTCAGACAAAGGCATGTACGAATTAAGGATCATTTTCCTAATATCCAGGCCTTCCTTGCAGCCGCAAAACCTTTGCTGCAAAGGAGTGAGCATGTGGAAATCTCCGAACCTGAATTTCAGCGGCTGAGGAAATCCATCACGAAGGCAAACAAGGAATTAATTGAGGAAGAGGACTTCACCCCCTGGAAGAATCAACCATGGAACTAAATGTTGTATCCTTAAATATAAATGGGGGTCGTGCCCCCTTACGGAGGGTGCAAACCATTCAAGCGGTTGGAAAAGAAAAGGCTGACATTATTCTCTTACAAGAGACCCACGCTACTAGTGCTCAAGTAGCCGATTAGGGGAAACTTTTTAAAGGGCAATGGTGGCTAAGTGGGTTCCCTACACCTCGGGCCGGTGTTGCCATTTGCCTAAGTCACAAGATTTGTGCTCAACAGGTTTCATTTAAAGAAATCTATAAAGGGCATTTGATCTCCGTAGATTTTCTTTATAATACCCAAAAGATTATAGTAGTGAATGTTTATGCACCGTGTGACCCAATGGAGAGGAAAATTTTCTTTTCCACTCTGCGGGATTTTGTAAAAACTCTGGACCCAACAGCCTTTATCTGTATCGCGGGAGATTTTAATTGCACAATTTGTCCGTCGATTGATAGGAATGGTCATGAGCCTCATGTTGCCTCTACGAAAGCTCTAGAGGACACCATCAACATCTTTTGGTTTAAGGATGTGTGGAGATCACAACACCCGCTCTCACGCTGTTATACATGGTGTAGATGCAATGATGGTATTATGTCAATGGCAAGGCTGGACAGATTCTATGTGAACAAGCCAATGTTGAATGTGGTGTCTGTCTCCAAAATTTTACCAACTGGATTCACAGACCACAGTTTAATCTCAATGTCCTTTAAGTTACCCTTTCCACCCGGTGGTAGTGCTTACTGGTCTTTGAATACTCGTCTCTTACATGACAAGGAATTTAATGAGGCCTTTCACGTCGTGTGGGAGAAAATTCGCTCCTCCAGACCTGAGTATGATAGTCTCCGGCTGTGGTGGGACATTGCAAAATCCCAAATTAAGAATTTCTGTCAACAATATAGTGCATACACCACCAAAATCCAATCAATATCAATCGATCAGTTAAAATCTGAAATTATATCGTTAGAACAGAATGTTGACGAGGTTGGGAGAGGTGCACGTGACCAACTAATATGGGCAAAGAAAGCAGTGCTGGAGGAAGCAGTATGGCAACGGGCGATGGGTGCCTTGGTCCGAATGCGAATGAGCTATTTAACTCTGGACATGCCAAACAAAGAGTTCTTTAAGTTAGAGTCTTCCCTCAAAAGGTCACAACAAATTCATACTTTACTCACTCCCAATGGGTCGCTGGTGACCTCCCAGCAGGCGATCAGGTGTACTCTGAAAGGGTTCTATTCTAACTTGTACTCTCCTCAGAATGTGGACAATGAGGTGATACGAGAGTTAACTGCTGGGCTTCCGAGTATCGAGGAGGATGAGCGATGCATGCTCGATTCCCCAATTTCGGCTGATGAACTTGAAGCAGCTGTGCGGAGCCTGAAAGATGGGAAAGCTTCTGGAATAGATGGCCTGCCCACAGAATTCTACAAGACCTTCTGGGCCCTTGTGGGACCTGACTTACTCGATGTACTCGATGAAAGCATACGTGTCGGAGAACTTCCAATGTCTTGTAGACAAGCAGTCGTTTGTCTGCTTCCAAAAGCTGGGAATCTTCAACTGGTTGATAACTGGCGACCTGTCTCCTTATTGTGTGTTGATTACAAGATTTTCTCTAAAGTACTTGCTAATCGTATGAAGACTGTGATCAGTTCAGTTATACACCCGGACCAGACCTACTGTGTGCCTGGAAAATCTATTTATGATCATATTTTTTTGGTAAGAGATATTATTTCATGCAATAATTTCCTGTGTGACGATTTTGGATTGCTGTTTCTTGATCAAACTAAGGCCTTCGATCGTGTTGACCACAAGTACCTTTTTCTGTCCTGAAAGGAATGGGGTTTGGTGAAACTTTCACCTCTTATGTGAAACTCCTGTATACTAATACTCAATATATGATGAAGATCAACAATAGGTTATGCTCTCCCTTTCCTTTCCAACGGGGTATTCGCCAAGGTTTCCCCCTCTCTGGGCTTTTATATATAGTCGCCCTTGAACCACTCCTTCGGTCTATTAGACAGCAAATACCTCAGGGAATGAGAAGCATAGAAGGAGCAGAATTTGTGCAGACGGCTTATGCTGATGTCTGTGTTTTGATTAGAAGCTCCAATGATGTCTCTGCTTTACAACGTTGTATGCGAGATTTCTCTGCAGCCTCTTCCGGTGGGATCAATTGGAATAAAAGTACAGCATTATGGTGTGGCAAAGGCAATCTCTCTTGTGTATCACCACCCTCACTCCCACACAACCTGGTCTGGAGAACGGACGGGGTTAAATATCTTGGAGTGCATATCGGTAATCGTGAAACAGAAATGAAAAATTGGGAAGGAGTGTTGGAACAAATTATGCACAGATTGAAAGGATGGGAAGGACTGCTGAGGTCCATCTCCTATCGAGGCCGTACCCTTGTCATAAACAATCTGGTTGCAACAAAATTATGGCACAGAATTATTGCTTTACAGCCATCAAACCAACTAATTATGGCTACTCAGCGAATGCTAGTAAACTTCTTTTGGAGTGGCTACCATTGGCTGAGGCCTGAGATATTGTACTACCCCCGGAAGGAAGGTGGCCAGGGCATTGTTGATATCTCTGGTCGGGTTGTGGCCTTTCGGCTGCAGTCTCTGCAGAGACTACTGTTCGCTGAACAGCTGCCCTGGCGGCCCTTTGCATTTTTTCTGTTACAACAGGCTGGTAGACTGAGATATGATCGGCAGCTTCTTTTGATAGACCTCGAGCATATAAATTTTGCCTCTCTTCCGAGATTCTATCATAGTTTATTGGACACTTGGAAAAGGTTTGACGTCCACCGCTTCCTTGAGGGCTATAATTGTCGAATGTTCCTTCAAGAACCCCTTTTCTTCAAGAACTTTTTTCCTGGTATCCCTCATAGCCATGCCCTGATTAAAAAATTTATCCAAGGAGGGATTAACAAAGTATGTGATCTGAGAGATTCATCTGGAGTTAAGTGGAAACCTGCTGGTTTGGTGGCAACCTCAGTTGGATCTCAGTCTGTCCGACTTGTAGACCAAGTTGTACGTATAGTCATTAGAAAATTTAGACAGCTAAACATCGGCTGGGAAGGTGTTGGTAACATTGAGGACTTTCGGTTAGGTTTCCCTGAAATCAAAGTGCTCCTTTCGTCTTCTCTTCAGCCGGAGATTGAACATACCCCCCCCCTTTTTCATCTTGTAACTAAGATTGGAATCCGTGATCTCTCTCGACAAAATAAGAATGTACCCCTCTCTGGGAGAACACGAGTAGCTTTGTGGTCAGAGCGGTTAGGGTCGGGGTCTCCGTCTACCCCCCTTTGGCCTCACATGTACACCTTACCAATACATGGTGTGTTAGCGGACATACAATGGAGGTTAGCACACTGGGCGCTTCCCTCCAATATTTTTGTCCACCGTATTAACAGCTCACTGCCGGAAACTTGTCCTTTCTGTGATCAGAAGTAGGATTTGTTTCATGCTTATGTACAGTGTCGTAGACTGACATCGCTTTTCTTGTTCCTTGAATATCTTTTTCACCAACTGTCCTACCCTTTCAATATGCATATGTTTATATTTGGTGTGTCTTTCAGGCCCACATGTAGAGATGTGGGTGTTCTTCTCAACTTTTTGGTTGCTGTTGCAAAATATGCGATATATAAATCTCGGAAAATTAAAATAGATAACGGCTATGGCTCTGATGCTATTTCTATTTTTAAAGGGTTTGTCTCAACACGACTCAAGCTAGAATTTGATTTCTTTGTCAGTAATGGAAACGTCCAACTTTTTGAGAGAAAGTGGTGTATTGGCAATGTTCTGTGCTCAGTCGATGATTCAAAAGTGGTAATTACTTTATAATTCCTGATTGATTTGACTTTTTTCTTTGGAACTGATTGCTTGCATATATGTTTCTTCCTGTGTCCTTGAATACATTTCTCTCTCTCTCTCTTAGGTTTTCGCTTAATTGGCTCTTGATGTATTTATAGCTCTTGCGTGAGCATTTCCTTTAAAATTGGTTGTGGTTTTGTTTGTGTCTTCCCCTTTGGTTTGTAAAATATATATTTTTGTATATTTGCTGGTTTTCTTTTAAATACCCCTTTGCTCTTTTTGTGGTGTCTTCATGATCCTTATGCAATTTCTTTAAACTGGTTGCTGTGGTTTTTTTTTACAACTGCTTTGTGAAATGTGTTTTTTTACAACTGCTTGTGAAATGGCTTTACATTGTTTATAATAAAAGGACACAAAGTCTCTCTCTCTCTCTCTCTCTCTCTCTCTGTCTCTCTCTCTCTCTCCCTCTCTCTCTCTCGCTCTCTCTCTCTCTCTCTCTCTCTCTCCCGGCCGTTTGTATGCTGGTTGTACTGTCATGGCGTCTGCTTGTGGAGGCCTGTGAGTGCTCTGTGTTGTTGCTCCCTTCCCCACCCCCTCCCCCCCACTGTTCCCCCCTCTATGTCCTTGTACCTGTTCGTGGAGTCTTCCTGGTGATTCCCATATACGTTGAGACGGGAGAGAGAGCCGGAGAGCACAGGGTGATCGCTGGTAAGGGTTCGCCGTTTTTGGGCATCGCCCGATCGGTGTTTGCTCCTTCATCTTAAACCCTATTTCCTTTTTTTCCTTTCGTTTATCTTTCTTTCAGTTTGTTTTGTTGCCTCCCTTTTCCGAAGTTAGGGAAATCAGAGAGGTCTGATTACTTCCCATTCCCGGAGTTCGGGTAGGGAAGATTATATTATATATTCACCCTCCCTGAGTTGGGGAGGGGTTGTAAGTGCAGCTGTTCCAACATGGCAGCTGCACTATCTCGATTTACGGCCTTTCAGAGCCTGACCCGTAAGCACGGGTTCTTTTGTGTACCTCCGGAACGTGAGGTTAGTGTCGAGGACATTGTCCTCGCAACCGGTCGTGTTGTCGGGATCGACAAGGTTGTTGCCGCTTCGCGGATGAACAAGCGGATCGTTATTTTTTTGTCCGACGTGGATTGTGTCCCACAAATTGTCGAACAGGGTTTGACAATCGATCCAGATTTATTCGTTATGATTTCCCCACTGGATAGCCCAGCAATAAAAGTCGTGATATCCAATTGCCCCCCATTTGTATCCGACGATGTACTAATTAAAGAATTGTCCCGATACGGTACCATCGTGTCTCGTATCTCCATGATTCCCTTCGGGTCACGAAACAACGATTTAAGGCACGTGGTTTCATTCCGGCGGCAAGTGTTTATGATTTTAAAAAATTCCCAGAAGGATTTAAACCTTGTAATAAAATTAAAACATCAACAGAACGAATATACAGTGTGTGTCCACCAACGTTCTAAAATGTTTTGGCTGCGAACAATTTGGGCATGTTAAGCATGACTGCCCCCGAAAAGAGAATTCTCCACAAGTACAACCTCCCCTCCGAACCGGGAATAAGCAACCCCCCCACCTTCCCATCACCGATCCAAACCCTTCCACCACCGACCCAAGCCTTCCCACCACCGACCCAAGCCTTCCCACCACCGAACCAAGCCTTCACGCCGCCGAACCAAGCCCTCCCACCTCCGACCCGAACCTTCCCACCATCGACCCAAGCCTTACCACCACTGATCCCAATCTGTCTACCACCGACCCAAGCCCTCCTACCACCGACCCAAACCCCCACGCCGTACCCCCTTCCCCTCCCCTTGAAACAGGGGCCCTTCCCTCGACTGAAGGATCTAATTGCAGCCATCTCCTGTTAACGATAGACCTCACCCACCAGGCGACATCGTCCAATCACAGCTTGTTGCCTGCTATAACTGATCCTACCTCTCTCGCCGTGGTAGCCGATGGGAATCCCCTCCCGATGATCACGTCCTCCCCCCCCCCCCTCCCCCCAAACCCTTGCAATCTCTTCCCACTAACCAGGACGAGTTTCAATTAGTCTGCCCAAAAGGAAAAAGACATCTGCAAACAACAGATGAAAACGGTCATCTCTTTAAAAAACCTACAACTGAAAACCGACAGCCCCTCCTCCCTGCCCTAGATTTGTCCCCCGTCACAGAAAATCGTTTCTCGGTATTGGAGGACATAGATGTGGATGAATCCTCGCCCTTGTCTACTGACCTAGAAACTGATATGGTTGAACCGCAAAAATTAGTACCTCCCCCTCCCCCCCCCCCCCTCCCCTGAAGATGGCTCATTTCTCTCCCTCCCCGTCCCCTCCCTCTATGGATTATGCCCCATCCGATAACGTGGAGGGATGTGATGACGGTGAGGAGATAAATGATGAAAACCAGTGTGACACACCATCTGAGCCATCTGATATAGATGACTCTGTTAGTGAATGTGGTAGCCTTAAGGAAGAAGAAACCCCTCCGATCCCTCCCTCCGAGATAAAAAGGTTTCTTAAGGACACATTCCGAAAAAGGAATGTTGTTATAGAAACCTTTTTTCCGGAGCTACCTGATTTTATACATTCCGCTAGATTGATGGTAAAACGGCCCCACGTTTTTAATTTCAATTCCTCCCAACGTCACCGTTTAAAGAAGTGGTTGCAAAAAGCTAAGAATGAACTGCTATCAAAAAATTGAGTGGTGGTCACTCCTCCTTGTAGCTGTAATGAGTTTTTCCATTTGTAGCCTGAATATTAACGGAGGATGTAGCTCTGTCCGTAAAGTTCAAGTAAGGGATTTTTTATTACAGAAGAAAGTTGACATTGCCCTCTTACAAGAGACCCATGCCAACGACTGCTGTGTCGCAGAGTGGTGTAGGCTCTTCCCCGGCCTGTCCTTTTTTAGTAACGGTGACTCCCGCAAAGGCGGTGCCGCAATAATTCTTAGCCCCTCCTTTTCGCCTTCATCGCTTAAATTCGACGAAATACACAAGGGATCCCTAGCATCCCTAGAATTCCACTACTGTGGAAAATTCTATACTATTTTTAATATCTATGCCCCAAGTACGCCTGTAGCTCGGCGAGTTTTTTTTAATGCCCTTGGGACACACCTAACGTCCCTCGACAGCCAAAACGCCCTAAAAAACCAAGACAATCATGTTTGTATTGGTGGAGATTTTAATTGCACCCTTCAACCCCAACTAGACAGGAACAGTGCAGAGCCCCATCCTGCCTCCACAATCCCTCTCACCAAATTTTTAAAACAAATGAATTTGACAGATATATGGCGGGTACAGCACCCATCAATCAGGCAATACACATGGTGTCGATGCATTCAGGGTAATATTGTACTTGCTCGTTTGGACAAGTTTTATATTAATCCTCCACTTGAACGCCTCGTTCTGTCATCCAAAATTTGCCCATCAGGATTCTCGGACCACAGCGCAACATTTCTCAAAATTTCTGCCCCCCTGCCCGAAACACAAGAGTGCTTTTTGGAAATTTAATAACAACTTACTTGATGATAGTACCTTTAAGGACATTTTTCCGGAAATTTGGAATATTCTAGTTGCCTCCCAAGGGAATTTCTCAAACCTTAGACAATGGTGGGATAATGCCAAAACGCACATCAGACTGTTCTGCCAACAATATCGTGCGTATGGTGTTCAAGAGGAAAGAAAAACCACAACCTTACTTGAAGATGAAATCCTGGAATTACAGGAACACCTTCAGGGAACTGCAAGTGTGAGCTACCAGGGAATGAGGCAACAAATTCATGGAAAAACGGCCTTACTGAATTCCATATCCGAAAGGCGAGCACAAAATGCTTTATTGCGCCTGAAGATGAGGTACATACACGACCTTGATGCTCCAACAAAATTCTTCTTCAGCCTTAAAAGGGGGGCCTCTTCGTCAATGATTACATGCTTGCTCCATGATGGGGAACTCCTTTATGAAGATGGCAGAATCAGGGAATGTGCCCGGAAACATTTTAAACAACGGTTTATGCGGCATGACATTAACCAGGATGCAATATCGGAACTTGTTTCTAACCTTCCAACATTGGCGGAGGATCAGAAGCAGCAGTTGGAGGATCCTCTTGGGTTACCTGAGCTCACCGCTGCCTTGAAGGCCTTGGAACCTGATAAAGCCCCTGGACTGGATGGGCTGACTAGTGAATTTTTCCAGTTTTTTTGGGACGCCATTGGACCTCACCTACTGCGGGTATTGAATGAATGTTTAGAGGATGGACAACTGCCGTGGAGTTGCCGGAGAGCAGTCACCACCTTAATTCCTAAGAAAGCGGACACTCAACTTATAGAGAACTGGCGTCCTATTTCTGTTTTATGTACGGATTATAAAATTTTAGCCAAAGCCTTGTCTAATCGAATGAAACCTTTTATGAATGTACTAATAGGAGAACATCAATCCTTTTGTATTCCTGGATGTACTATTTTTAATAATATCTTTCTTATCCGTGATACCATTCGGTTTTGTAACAATTTTAATATGAATGTTGGTCTGTTTTTTATTGACCAAGGAAAAGCCTTTGACTGTATTGACCACATGTACCTTTTTAGAGTTTTAGAGAATTTTGGGTTTGGACCTATTTTTATCTCGTACGTTAAACTTTTGTATTGTAATATATCCAGTGTTCTTAAAATTAATCAAGTATTGTGTAGCCCCATTGCTGTACAACGGGGAGTACGGCAAGGTTGCCCGCTATCTGGACTTTTATACTCTCTTGCCATCGAACCTCTTCTGCTCCAATTACGTACGCACATTTCTGGCTTCACTGGATCAATTCTTACCACACCACTAAAAGTCTCTGCCTATGCAGATGATGTCTGTATTTATATAAAAAATAGTGCTGACGTCACTGCGGTGGCTCAGGCACTAAAGACATATTGTCAGGCTTGTTCAGGCCAGGTAAACTGGAAGAAGAGTGAAGCCCTTTGGATAGGACCTGGAGATTGCCCGCCAATTGTCCTACCAGGAGGAGTGAACTGGCAGAAAAGTGGCATTAAATACCTCGGTATTTTCCTAGGAGACAACACCTTTGAGCAGCAGAACTGGGTGGGATTACCGGACAAGGTAATGGCAAAACTGGCCCGCTGGAAAGGACTTCTTTCTCAACTTTCGTACCGCGGAAGAACTCTCGTCATTAACAATCTTGTCGCCTCTATGCTATGGCATAAGATGATATGCCTACAACCGCCCGGGAGCCTTCTTATTACACTGCAAAAGAGCATTGTCGACTTTTTCTGGAGCGGGAAACACTGGCTCCAACCCCCCGTGGCATACTTACCACTCACTGAAGGTGGCCAAGGTCTTATTGATATCCGCAGCCGGATTATGGTCTTCCGGCTTCATATCGTGCGCCAACTTGTATATGGAGATGAAGCCCTACTCTGGAGGCCTCTGGCTAACTGCGTATTGCAGCTTACATGCAAGCTGGGTTATGACCGAGAACTTTTCTTGATGAACCCTCATCAAATCGATTCATCCTTGCTGCCCACCTTTTACCAAGGGGTGATGAACGCCTGGCAAGCCCTGTCCTTTTCCCGTGAAATGGCAACATACAACATGGAAATGTTGTTGAATGAGCCCCTATGCTACAACCCCTTCCTGGAAAACAGCTTGAATAATAGGGGACTCGTTCAACGTTTTGTTTATGCCAAGCTGCTGCGAATGAAAGACCTCATGACAGAGTCTGGGAGCTGCTGGCTGAGTGCTGCCGCTGTGGCACAAAAAACCGGAATAAAATCTGTCAGGATCATCTCTCGGTTCCTTCAAGGGATATCCACAACGTATCGTAATACCTGCGAGGAACTTGGCCCTTCCCCCGAGGAAACAGCGGGTGACTTCCCCAAACTCCTAGTCTTCAGCCCGCCACTTAATCTGTCCCCTGGCCTGAACAGCCCTGATGATACTGCATTATCCCTTCCCGCCTTTCCAAATAAAACTTTGTACAACGCGTACGTTAAAATTTTATACGCAAAAACATTTTCTGAGCACCCGAGGCTTCGATGGCGGGATGTTTTACCCCCAATACCCCCCAATTGCCACAATTGGCGAAGTTTTTATCTCTTGCCTACTCCAAAGTATGTTGGAGATATTCAATGGAAACTTGTACACTGGATTTTACCTTATAATGTTTTACTGAACCGGTTTTCTACTGCCAACTCTAATCTATGCCCTTTCTGTCCATCCATTGAAACCCTACCGCATATATACCTTGAGTGTGAACGATTGCAACCTCTTTTTACATTCCTTCAGGAACGCTTTGTGAAGCTTGGTTCCCTCTTCAATCACAATGTTTTTATTTATGGTGTTTTAGGACCGTCTTCCCTTAGAAATGTGGTTTCAATGAATTTTTTAATTGGCCAGGCCAAGTTTGCAATTTACAAATCCAGGAAGAAAAAAATGGGAAACGCTTCTGACTCATCATATGATGTACTGCTCACCTTTAAGGCTCTTGTAAATGCAAGACTAAAGCTAGAGTACCGGTTTTTTAAAATGAACAAGAATTTAACATGTTTTAAAGAAAAGTGGGTTTTTAATGATGTCATATGCACACTTGATGATGATGATTTGAAAATAACTTTTCCTTGAGACCATTTTATTGTGTTTTGTTTCCTTGTGACTGAACATAACTGATTTTTTGTACTCTTGTAATAAAAGGAAGAAACAGTCAGTCTCTCTCTCTCTCTCTTTCTCTTTCTCTTTCTCTTTCTCTTTCTCTTTCTCTTTCTCTTTCTCTTTCTCTTTCTCTTTCCTCTTTCTCTTTCTCTTTCTCTTTCTCTTTCTCTTTCTCTTTCTCTCCCTCTCCTTCCCTCTCCTTCCCTCCGTCTCTAAATCTGTCGAATAGTTGGCTCTCCGCAGGACATCTTCAAGTAAGAACTGGCATCAGATCTTTGAGGAGCGTAGCCAAGGTCCTACAGGAAATCCTGTGTGTTTTTAGGCACTTGGGCCTGAGCTCAACCACCAACATTGGTGACCACCATACACCACCACAGATCTGTGCTAGCTCTAGCCTGCCGGCTGATAGCGCCACAACATCTATCTTGTTATCCTCATCGCCACTTTCCAGCAAGGATAAAAAGAGACTATCGTTTGTGTATTTCAGTTCGGTTTCCCTCGTTACAGCCAGTTTCTTTTGGGGCTCGATGGAAAGAGAAACTGCCTTCTGGGTCTCCCTCCCATCCGCAATGGTCTGCAATGTATGTTTCACCGATTGTTAAAAGGACTGGTGATATTGCTTGGAGAATCGCCCATATGGTGTTGCCCTCCAATGTTTTATTACATCGTTTTAATGAGGATAATTCAGTGGAATGCCTTTTTGTATGATTTCTGAAGACCTTTTCCATGCTTACGTAGATTGTGCAAGACTCTCTCCCTTCTTTGGTTTTTTATCACCCTTATTTAATCGTATGAACTTTTCTTTTTCTACACGGGTTTTTACGGCGTAGCGCATCAGGCAGAGCATCGGGCAGTGTTTGTCCGTCTGTATGTATGTATATAATGTCCCCTCAAATGTATGTATGAATGTATGTATGAATGTGTGTATGTATGTTTGTATGTATGTATGTATGTATGTATGTATGTATGTCCCCATGTCCCCTCAAACGTATACCAATCAGAGCGGAGAATCTGGTCACATGACAGGGTGATGTGATTACGTCTGATGTCATTACGGCGGTGCTGCAACTGACTCTCCACACACCGCCATTTTGATTTCTATGCCATTCAGGCCGAACATATCGTCGAACCTGTCATATATCCCAATCGCCATGCTCTACCTTTACGCTTTTCATTCAGTGTGAAACACAAACAACCCGATTGTTAAAATGATCATTGGCGTTACGTTGGCGTTAGCGTTACGGCTCTTCCAAAAATGCGGTACATATAGGCCTTAGGCGTTATGACTCACAGTCCGCTTCGGACAAATTTACCCCAGGTTTCTTAATACAGTGGTATCGTTTCAGTGGTATCGTTTTCATTTCAGTAGTATGCCCAGGTTGCCTTTATAATAAAAGAGCTTCAAAAGTCAGTCTCAAACTCTGTCGTGGCCCTGACTTAGTGAAGGCGGGGGTAAACCATCCTGGATGCGGGGGATCTTTGGGTAGTTCCTGGGAGATTGATCGGCTGTCTATACAACGGCTGTCTGGGGCTATACAACAACAACAACGACAACACCTTACATCAGTTATTACCTCCTCCACCAAAGGTGGATGTAGGTTATGTTTTCACCCATATATGTTTGTCTGTTTGTTACTTGGCAATTTTTTTTTTCACAGGTATGTTTATCACTCTCGTTTGTGTGTGTGTGTTTGTGTGTTTGTCTGTCCACTCACTTATGCTTGCCTACAGGTCACAATTTTAAACTGATCTTCACCAAACTTCACAAAATGATAGAGTTGGTGTGCCGACAGAATCCCATTTATTTTAGAGGTTAAAAGGTCTACATAGGCAGTAGGCTAAAGGTCAACAATCTTTTCAAATTCTAAAATCCTCAATTTTCATTTGATTGACTTGAAATTTGAAAAGGCTTTTCACATCAGCTATCTGAATTCAACCACCAACTATTTTTGAGATCAATATAGGCCAAAATGTCAACATAGGCCCATGGTCAACCACCTTTCACAGATTTCTAAACACCTAAATTATCATCCGATTGACTTGAAATATGAATAGGATTTGCATATTAGCTGACTTCATCCACCAGCTATTTTTGAGATCAACATGGGCCAAAAGGTCAACATAGGCCAAAGGTCAATAACCGTTTCAAATCGTACTAAAATACGCATTTGGCGTCTGACGATTTTTGACCGCGATACATTTGGTTGTTACTTATCCAATCTCAATCAAACTTGGATTCATTTGCTCACACTAAGGGTCACACAATGAAGGTTGTAGCAAATTAATTTGCCTCCCCCCCTCTCGAAGGGGGTTTTCCCTCCCAAGGAGGTTTTTCCCCACCAATGGGGTTGCATGTTGAACTGTATCTCTGTGTTAAGATAGATTTATCGTGGCGTTTTCCCAAGGACGCTTCTAATACGAAAAGCATAACATTAATGTTATTACAAAACAAAATTAATAATTATATCCCACCTCGCCAAAGGGTGTTTTCTCCTTGAACAAAGGACGTGCCAACCTTTATAAATAGCTTATTGTGGTGTTTCATGGGAGTAGCGGCCCGTAGCAGAAGGAAAAATATTATAAACCATAAACATGTAGGATTGCCCTTTTAAACAGCCGCTAATGCTGTTTATCACTAAACTGAAAGAAATTTGGAGGAATACCGACATCCATGAGGCAAATTTTGCTTAAGGAACTGAGTGAAGATCTACTGCAATCTACATACCACATAAAGGTTGATAACATGACCCTTCCTGCCACTAACATGGCGTCTTTTGAAACAATCACTACTAAATGGAGTGCTTGCTCGAATGCTAAAGCCACAACAAACTTGGTAAATGAACCCCCACCCCGCCACCCACCATTTTTTAAGACCAGACCATAGATCTACTGTAATCTATATATCCCAGAGTGGAATGATTCTTCCTGCAGCCCCCATAGGGAACGGGTGTACTCGTTTCTAAAATCCTCAATTTTTATCTGATCTACTTGAAATTTGAATACTATTTGCATATCAGCTAACTTAATTCAACCACCATCTATTTTTGACATCAATGGCCAAAAGGTCAACATAGGCCAAAGGACAACATTTTCAAATTTCTAAAATCCTCAATTTTCATCCGATTGACTTGGAATTTTAATAGGATTTTCATATCAGCGAACTTAATTAAACCAACAACTATTTTTGAGGTCAACATAGGCCAAATGTCAACCATTTTTTTGCAAATTTGTAAAATCCTCACTTTTCATCGATTGACTTGCAATTTGAATAGGATTTTCATGTCAGCTTACTGAAATCAACCACCTACTTTTGAGATCAACATCGGCTAACATAGGAGAAAGGTCAACAACCTTTTCAAATTCCTAAAATCCCCAATTTTCATCTGATTAACTTGAAATTTTAATATGATTTCATATCAGCTTATTGAATTAAACCACCAATTATATTTGAGGTCAACATAGGCCAAAAGGTCAACATAGGCCGGATTTCTAAAATTGTTAATTTTCATCCGATTAATTTCAAATTTGAAGACGATTTGCATATCAGGTCACTGAATTCACCACCAATTATTTTAGAGTACAAAAGAATGATCTACTGAGTGCCATTCTACTTTGCTCTCTTTTGTCAAGTATCGCTCTATGAGTGATTTTTCATTACTTGCCGGAAAAGATTCCGGCAGGTATGTTGATCGGTTGGTTTGTTACTTGCCGGAAAAGATTCCGGCAGGTATGTTGATCGGTTGGTTTGTTACTTGCCGGAAAAGATTCCGGCAGGTATGTTGATCAGTTGGTTTGTCTGTCTGTTTGTTTGCCTGTGCACAGCACTACGTCTACACTGTTGCACATAGAATCGCCAATCTTTACACACATATATGTCTTGCCCTGGAATAAACTGTGCCAAATTTTTAACTCTCGGCCCAAGGCCTCCATCATGACGTCATAATTTGATAATTCGACAAGTACAAAACTTAATCCAATCAAGATGAAATTTCTTGAGCGACATGACGGCATAAACTGGTGGAGAAAAAAAAGAATGATGACGTCATCGGTCACGTGGTTCGGCCGCCATCTTGGAAAAACCGAAAAAAATTGCACCTCTATATCTCAGAAAGTGCTGAATAGAAAAAATTGAGACATGGCTCATTGTAAAGAACTCTCCATGTGGAATAAAATATGTTAATGATGATGTCATTGGTGCCTCCATTATGACGTCATAATTCAACAAGTACAAAACTTCATCCGATCAAGATGCAATTTCTTGAGCGCCATGTCGGCATAAACTGGTGGAGAAAAAAAAAATGATGACGTCATCGGTCAAGTGGTTCGGTCGCCATCTTGGAAAAACGGAAAAAATTTGCACCTCTATATCTCCGAAAGTGGTGAATATAAAAAATTGAGACATGGCTCATTGTAAAGAACTCTCCATGGGGAATAAAATATGTTAATGATGATGTCATGGGTGCCTCCATTATGACGTCGTAATTCGACAAGTACAAAACGTCATCCGATGAAGATGAAATTTCTTGAGCATCTTAAAGGAATAAATTAGTTTAGAAAACAAATAATGATGACGTCATCGGTCACGTGGTTCGGCCGCCATATTTGTCCAAAATGGCCGATTAAAAAGTGCTTCCCGGCAAGTCCTCGGTCTCTGACCGATTTTTCATCTGTCTGTTTGTCTGTCTGTGCGCAGCACGACGTCTACACCGTTGCACGTAGAATCGTCAAACTTTATACACATTTCTCTTGCCCTGGAATAGACTGTGCCCAATTGATGACGCCATCGCTCACGTGGTTCGGCCGCCATCTTGGAAAAACCGAAAAACTTTGCACCTCTATATCTCCGAAAGTGCTGAATAGAAAAAAATTGAGACATGGCTCATTGTAAAGACCTCTCCATGAGGAATAAAATATGTTAATGATGATGTCATAGGTACGTCCATTATGACGTCATAATTCGACAAGTACAAAACTTCATCCAATCAAGATGAAATTTCTTGAGCATAATCTAGGAAAAAATTAGTTTTAGATAATGATGACAAAATAGATGATAGTAAACAAATAATGATGACGTCATTGGTCACGTGGTTTGGCCGCCATATTTGTCCAAAATGGCCGATAAAAAAGTATACTCCGGCAAGTCCTCGGTCTCTGACCGATTTTTCATTTGTTTGTTTGTCAGTATGTGAACAGAATATGTCAAAAAGTTGTGTACGGATTCGGACGGACTTTGGTGGAGAGGTTGGGTATGTGACAAGGAAGAACTCAATCAATTTTGGTGAATATTCGAATCCAGATCTGGATCAGAGGTATTTAAAAGTGATTTTCACCATTGAGTGATAGGGCTAAAAAGGATATCTCAAAAAGTTGTGGACGGATTCGGACGAAACTTAGTGGACAGGTTGGGTATGTGACAAGAATGAATCCATGCGATTTTGGTAAAGATCCGGATCTGAGATTTTTCAAAGTAAAACGTTTTGGATGGATTTGGAGGAAATGTGGTGGACAGGTTGGGGGTGGACTAGTTTGGTAAAGATCTGAATCCGAATCCGGATCCGAGATTTTTGTTTAAATTTTCTAAGTGATTCTTCACATTTGAGAGATGGGACCATAAACTATATATAGCATGAGGTTTCAAAAAGTTGTGGACGACTTATGACAAAGTTGGTGGATGAGTTGAGAAAACCAAGCCGATTCAATTTTGGTTCAGGTCCGGATCCATATCCGGCCTATCAGTGGGATACAAAACATAAACTGTTCAGCCTGGCGGAGGTATGCCCTCTACCGAATGCCATTCTAGTTCCACATGCTTTCTCCTATTAAATCAGATATCACCGAGCATTGTAAACTCGCCCTTAATTTTATTTCTGCGTGGGATTTACCTTGATAACTATCGATTGACCTTTCAGATCAAATATCAAGTTTGATGGGAGGCCCAGACCAGGTAGCTTGTTTTCATTTATCAAAATGCCAGATTACCTGCACACAGGTTCATCCCTTTCATTGGACTGTGGTTGATGAAAGCCAAACCCAGCTGCAGCCTTCTCTCAGAGTGGGAGTCTCAAATCTTGTCTTTACAGGTTGCGTCTCCAAGTCATGTTTGTTTAACACACCATCTGTCTACTTTCGTATAGCTTTCTAAAATAATTATTTACTATCAATAGAAGAAATAAAGAAAAGAATATCGAGACTTTTCTTTCACAAGATGTCACAGACTCATTCATCGCCCCTCTTGGTTATTGTTGTTCCACTTTTGCAGACCCAATGCTCGGCTATTGGTGGTCTAACAGTTCACATCAGACGCTCTCCTTCCCAAAGTCCCTACCCTGTCTTGTGCCTCCCAACCACATTGGAATATATTGTACACCGCTCCTTTCCTATTCCATCCCCAGGCGCTGCATGACATCATCGCCGGGCCGCCTATGCCTCGCACTGAAAGGGAGTACTCAGTTTTCACTCCGGTTTCTTGTTTGTTTTCTTGTTACTTGCAAAATCGAAGATTTTTCAAGTATATTGGTCAGTTGCGTTTGTTACTTGGCAAAAAACTTTGTTACTTTGCAAGTATGTTGATCACTCGGGTTAGTTTAATTTTTTTTTTTTTTTTTTTACAAAGTATGTTGAACACTCCGTTTTGTGTGTGTTTTTTTTGTGTGTGTTGTCGGTCCACTCAGTTATACTTGCCTACAGGTCACAGTTTTTAACCGATCTTCACGAAACTTCACGGTCCACTCAGTTATACTTGCCTACAGGTCACAGTTTTTAACCGATCTTCACGAAACTTCACCAAATGGTAGAGTTCGTGGGCCGACAAAATTGTATATATCTTTGAGGTCAAAAGGTCAACATAGGCCAACGGTCAACCACTTTTTTTCAGATTTCTAAAATCCTCAATTTTCATCCGATTGACTTGAAATTTGAATAAGATTTACATATCGATTAACTAAATTCAACCACCCACTAATTTTGAGATTAGCGTGGGCCAAAAGGTCAACACAGGCCAAAGGACAACCTTTTCAAATTTCTAAAATCCACAATTTTCATCCGATTGACTTGGAATTTGAATGGGATTTTCATATCAGCGAACTGAATTCAACCAACAACTATTTTTGAGATCAACATAGGCCAAAAGGTCAATATAGGCTAAAGGTCAACCACTTTTTTCGAATTTCTAAAATCCTCTATTTTTATCCGATTGACTTGGAATTTGAATGGGATTTTCATATCAACGAACAGAATTCAACCACCAACTATTTTTTAGGTCAACAAAGGCCAAAAAGTCAACATAGGCCAAATTTCTAAAATCCTCAATTTTCATCCGATTGACTTGAAAATTTTACAGCACTTGCATGGTGCTTCACTGAATTGGGCAACAAACTATTTTTGTGATCAAAAGGTCAACGGTCAACTCAAGGTCAAACTTCTAAAATCATTTTTCAACTGAAAAATCTACACTTTTCATCATATTAACCCGAGCTTTGATCGGGATCGTCAATTTTAATCTGGATGAAATGGACTATTTGATGGATCAATGGCCTCCTTTTGTGGGGGGGGGTGGGAAGGGGTGGGGAGCTGGATTTTGCAAGTATCGTGCCCTGGATGACGTCTTCTTGTTACTTGCAAAATCGAAGATTTTTCAAGTATATTGGTCGGTTGCGTTTGTTATTCTGTCTGTTTGTTTGTCACCGGCCTACAAGTCACAATTTTCAACCGATCTTCATGAAACTTCACCAAGTTGAGGATGTCGTCACAATTGAGCAGCCTATTTATTTTGAGGTCAAAGGTCATCTGGAGGTCAAATTTCAAAAATAATCAATTTTCATCTGAAAAACTTTCACTTTTCATCCTATTGACGCGAGCTTTGATAAAGACCGTCAATTTTAATATTGACGAAATGGACAATTTGCTGGATCAATGGCACCGATTCGATCCAACTCCCTCCCCTTTTAGGGAGGGAGGTGGATTTTGCAAGTTACGCGCTCTGCATGGCGTCCTCTTATTTGTTTGTTTGTTCGGGCGGTATTTCAGCCATCCTTTGAGCTATCCCTTTTTCAGGCCATTTTCCCTGCTTGAGCGGGGGTTATCCTTGCGGGCCCCATGACAATCATCATGGTTCCCTTTTTGAGGCTATGTTTTTATGGCCGGATGCCCTTCCTGACGCCATCCCTTTAGTCACCTCTTACAACATGCAGGGATAGTGTACCTATTCTAAACCGGGGCACACAACGGCAACCTTTTGAGCTAGGAACCTGATATTTGGGCATGACATTGACCAAGTGATTTGGCTATAAATGATATTTTTGATTTATTGATTAATCAATTAATTATTTAGGAGTTAGGGCGAGGAGTTAAGGGAAGGAGCTATTGCTAGGAGTTAGGGATCTTTGTTCCTTTCACATTTATTTATACTTTTTCACATTTCTCCTTAGTCATTATAATTCTTGCTTGTTCTTTATTTCTTTCTTTTTCATCTATCTGTCCAAGAAGAAGCGAATTATTGCAGAGATTTTTCTGGAAGGTTCACTTGCCTGCGCCTGGATGGGTTTGAGGGTTGTGGATTTGTGGCTGAAACCCGAATCCTATCAAGGTTCCTCCTGATGACTCCATCTTTGCTCTTTGCTTATTCGGGTTCCTTCTGACGACTCCAATGTAGTATTTGGTTTTCCCTTTCATTAATTATTCGATTAATGACATGTTTTATTAATTTTTTTTTTAAGTTTCAGCTTCTGATGAAGCACTGGTGGTTTAGGTATGCTATTATCCAATTTATTAATTATTTTATTATTTTATGATTATTATTTATTTATTTTCTTTCTTATCTGGGGAATATCTCAGGCACCTTTTTGAGCTAGGAAGCTGATATATGGTCACGACAGTGACCAAGTGATGTAGCTAAAAAGCATATTTGTGATTTATTGATTGATCAATGAATCGATTAATTATTTAATGTTTTCAATTAATGGCTTATTTAATTAATTTTGAAAAAGTTACAGCTTTGGATGAAACACTGGTGGTTGAGGTATGCTTTAGCCCAATGGTTCCCAACCTGTGGTACACGTACCACTAGTGGTACGTGAGGGCCTTCCAGGTGGTTCGCGACTCAACCTTTTAAAAAAATGATTTGGCCTGATAATTTTTTTATTTCTGATTTCTGATATATTTCATGATTTCCGATGTGCTGTGAGCAAAGTTATGCCCCGCATCGACCAGCTGGTGGAGAAGAAACAGATGCAGCCCTCGCATTAAATTGAAATAAGCCTGATATCTTATCAAATTGAGTTTTTCTGGAACCAGGTGGTACGCGGCGACGGTACGGGACCTCCAAGTGGTACTCGATCAGAAAACGGTTGGGAATCGATGCTTTAGCCAATTGATTAAGAAATTATTTTACAATCATTATTTATCGATTTGAATTACGCAATTAATAAGTCAATTATTGTACACGTCTCCCTCCCAATACCGTCTCTATGTGCTACACGGTGGTATCGCCGGGCGCCGCGCTGGAGGATGTTATTTATTTATTTGGCATGGTGGCGGTGTACTTTGAATGTATCTGTACTTGTTTGTCATTTATCTTAGCTATGTCCTGTAAAGGTGCATGATCTACCACTTTCCCAGTTGTGAATATTCCGTGTGCGAGGCTCTCTCAGCCAATGTAAGCACTCCAATCTGTGGTGACATCAACTGACGTTGTTCCATTGGTCTTGCAATCGGTGCTCACACTGAGTCCATTGTATTTCAGCCAAATCCTTGAGACACTTTGGCTTCACCCAATTTATTGGATTCACAAAACATTTTCCCCAAATGAGTACGTTAAACTGAGTTCTTCCCAACATTGTTTCAAGTCTGCTGCCCAACACCACCTCATCATGGTCGATCCCATTTCCACCACTGAGCCTATAAACTATACCCACTGGTACCATTGTTCACTTTTGTTCTTCAATAAAAATCTGCTCCTTATGCTGTGGTGCATCAATTTGTTGTAATCCCAATTCTTTTCCCTTTACTCCATTATTCTGTCTGTTTGTTTGTCACCGGCCTACAGGTCAAAATTTTCAACTGATCTTCACGAAACTTCACCAAGTTGTAGAGGTCGTCACAATTGAGCAGCCTATCGATTTTGAGGTCGAAGGTCAAAGGTCATCTGGAGGTCAAATTTCCAAAATAATCAATTTTCATCTGAAAAACTCACTTTTCACCCTATTGACCCGAGCTTTGATCAAGATCGCCAATTTTAATCTTGACGAAATGGACAACTTGCTGGATCAACGGCATCGATTCGATCTAACTCCCTCCCCTTTTAGGGAGGGAGGTGGATTTTGCAAGTATCGTGCTCTGCATGACGTCTTCTTGTTTGTTTGTTTGTCTGGGCGGTATTTGAGCTATCCCTTTTTGAGGCCATTTTCCCTGCTTGAGCCGGGGTTAGCCTTGCAGGCCCCATGACAATCATCATGGCTCCCTTTTTGAGGCAATGTTTTTATGGCCGGATGCCCTTCCTGACGCCAACCCTTTCGTCACCTCTTACGATGCGCAGGGATACAGTGTACCTAACGGCAACCTTTTGAGCTCGGAACCTGATATTTGAGCATGACATTGACCAAGTGATTTGGCTATAAATCATATTTTTGATTTATTGATTAATCAATTAATCGATTAATTATTTAGTAGTTAGGTCTAGGAGTTAGGGCGAGGAGTTAAGTATTTTTCCATAGAAGCTTCAATAATGTCGAACAATGTCTGTGCACCACCAGACACTCATTTTAGAGACTTTTTTTTGTGAAGAAGTCATACACGTTTCTCCACAAAGGCAGTTTTGTAGGAGTCTTGCTTAATGCAAGAATTCCACAATACTAAACCATCAAGCATACTGTTGAAACGTTTAGACACACTGGAGGTGTGAAAGACCAAATTAGAGGACACAGTGCTCCAAAACCTTCAGTGACAACACCCGAAAATATAGAGGCTGGAAGAGAAGCTGTGCAGACTTCTCTGAAAACGTCGACACATAACGACATGCACAGCTGGTGGGAACTTCTCACACAACTGGTGGCAGAATCATAAACGATTATCTGAAACTGTATCTGTACAAGATACAGTTACTGCAGCACTAGATCAAAATAAATGAGATGGAGAGGTTCCAATTTTGCATCTCTTTTTCCCAGCGGACCAAAGAAGACCAGCATTTTCGAGACAACATCTTATTTAGTGATGAGGCCCTTTTCCAGCTCAGCAGCCACGAGAACAAACACAACATGCAACTTTTGGCAGAACACCCACCACATGACACGAACATATGGAAGAACCAGTTTCTGTAGCGAATGTAACGGTTTGATGTGCTTTCGGACGTTGCGGAAAAAAAGGATTTTTCTTTTTTATATAGAACGAAGACGGATAAACAGTGACAGTCAGCACAGATAGATATGTGGACATGCTGCAGAGAAGATTCCTTCCAGCACTGAGAAGGAAGCAAAAACATCATTATTAATTCAGTCATCTTCCAACAAGATGGTGCACCACTGCAGGAGATTGACTCATTTCTCAATGGACGGACACCCCATGTCCTAACTACTCCCCAGAGCTGTCTCCAACTGACTACTACCTATCGGGGTTCCTCAAAGCTAATGTCTACAGAGACAACCCACACACAGTGCAGGAGTTCAAAAATAACATCAGAAGGTAAATCAGATGCATACCAGCTCCAGTTCTCAGCAGAGTGATGGACAACTTCAGTGTCCATGTGACAGCTGTCATCCAGAGGTGCGGTGCTTGAATTGAGCACTTCATCAACTATTCATGATGTTCTTTATTGCTTGGTGAAGCATGTTTTCACTATAACAAGCGTTACGCCTATGTGCCCCGTCGAGGAAGTGATGTGAGTTGACAAAGTGGAAGACGCAGAAAACATGCTATGGTATGATATTTCGCTCACAAGGTTCAGACATACATGGAGGCGGCCATCTTGGATTTTGACGTGGCGACCCAATTTTCCATAGCGTTCTTCCTTATGCCTAGATACACCCACACACCAGATTAGAAGTTGTTACTTTGCTTATTTTTCAAGATATTTCGCTCACAAGGTTCAGACATATATATGGTGGCGGCCATCTTGGATTTTGACGTGGCGACCCAATTTTCAATGGGGTTCTTCCTTGTGCCTAGATACACCCACACACCAGATTAGAAGTAGGTACTTCGCTTATTTTTCAAGATATTCAGCTCACAAGGTTCAGACATACATGGCGGCGGCCATCTTGGATTTTGACGTGGCGATCCAATTTTCAATAGGGTTCTTCGTTATGCCTAGATACACCCACACACCAGATTAGAAGTTGGTACTTCGCTTATTTTTCAAGATATTCCGCTCACAATGTTCAGACATACATGGCATCAGACATACATGGCGGCGGCCATCTTGGATTTTGACGTGGTTTGCACCCACACACCAAATTCGGATGCAGTCCTTCGCTTACGCACGCACGCACGCCCGCACGCACGGACGCACGGACGGACACACAGACGGAGGGGAAAATCATAGTCCCCCTTTCGCTCCGCGGTGCGACGGGGGACAATAAACAAAAATGGAACTAATCCTAAGAATTATTAGACAAAAAGAAATGAAATTGACCAATAAAAATATATATTGTCGTTGAATAAAAAGTTGCATATAAATTTGGCCCACCCTGTATATATATATAACTTTCTGTGTCTATGGCTTTTGTATCTCATTCGTATATCTATTTGAACGTCCCATGTTGAGTTAATAATTGTCCCAGTCGTCGGTACAATTGTACTAAGACAGTGGTAGTACACGGTTTGACGTGTTTTATTGTATTTTTTCAGACTTTGAGCAAGGTTGACTCCAGAAAATACAGAGTGGAAGCACATTGGGGTTTTCACATTCACAAGAGACTATTGACGAAGTTAATTTCAGTTCAGTTTATTCGGCGATTCCTGGATACCCACGACTGAGACCGTACTCCAGCAAAGAGCGTTTAAATACCGATGACAACATGAAATCCAAAAAGAGGGATGGTGGTGTGGCGGGAGAGGGCATCGGGGTGAAAAGGGAAGGAAAAGTAGAAATGTTTCGTATTGTGTTTGTGTAGGTAACACGGTAATGGACTGGTATGTCTTGCCTTTGTTGACTTTTAATTAAATCCGGAATACAAAGTAACCAGCCAGAAAACGTATTAGAGGTGAGTTTTGTAAGCATTTAAGAGAAAATTGTTCCTTTGATTGCTTTAAGTAAAACATACTGAGCTGGCTGAGAAAATGCTTGTCTGACATTTGTGTGGTTTTAATGTTTTCCGTTAGAAAGGGTCATCAGAATAGAAGCCCATTGTAAAGAAAAATACCATAAAGGAAAGTGCCGTCGGAATAACTTTCGACAGCTTTTCCCTCGGTGATTAGTGATGGCAGAAAGGCCATTTGTCAGGTTCTTCATAATCCGTCATGTTTGTCAATATTAACGGCAATATGTGTGCCAATTAAAGCACCTAATGAAATGAGATGCATGATAGTTGGCAGGCAGAGAGAGATGGAGGGAGAGGGACAGAGAGAGAGAGAGAGAGAGAGGAGACTTGGACAGTTGGTGTAATTAACACTGAAACTTATTTTAACAAGAAAGATCAATCAGATATTGCAGACCCTCGCCAGGATGTGTTTATGTGGTGTATTTTGTGTGGTGTTTATTATCTGCTGTGTTTGTGTGGTTTATTGATGACGTAGATTTATGTTCAATCCAATATGGCTGTCGAACCATGTGACCAGTGATGTCAACAATTTAATTCTCCAATACCATTTTTGTGAAGATCATGCTCAAGAAATTTCAAACGGATCAAGCATTCTACTTGTCTAAATATGACGTCATAATGAAGGCACCAATGACATCAACATGAATATATGTTGTGTCCATGAGGAGTACTTGACAATGAGCCAGGTTTCAATTTTTTCCATGGAGCGGTTTTGAAGATATAGACCTGCAAAATTTTCGGTTTTTTCCAAGATGGCGCCCTGATCTATGACGTCATCAGTATAATTTAAAAATTAGACAGGAGGAGGCACTCCTATAGTGAAAATTTCCTGGAAATCGGATCAACAGTTGCAGAGAAAAGCATACTCACATTCTGTGCGGACAAACAAACAGAAGGATAAACAAACAAACAAACAAGAAGACGTCATGCCGAGCATGATACTTGCAAAATCCAACCCTCTCCCCAAAAAAAGTTGTCATGAATACATCAAATTGTACATTTCATTAAGATTAAAATTGACTATCTAAATCAAAGCTCGGGTCAATCAGATTAAAATTGATGATTTTTCACATGAAAATTGATATTAGGTTTGACCTTGACCTTTTGCCTTAATAGTTGGTTTCCCAAATCAGTGATACACTATGTAATTGCTGTTTAAATTTCAAGTTAATAGGATGAAAATTGATGATTTTAGAAGTTTGACCTCGAGTTGACCTTTTTACCTTGAGTTGACATTTGACCTTTTTCCCTTAATAGTTGGTTTCCCAAATCAGAGATACACTATTTAATTGCTGTTTAATTTTCAAGTTAATAGGATGAAAATTGATGATTTTTCAGATGAAAATTTATGTTTTTAGAAGTTTGACCTTGAGTTGACCTTTGACCTTAAAATAGTTGGTTTCACAATTCAGTGAGGCACTGTGCAATTGCTATATAATTTTCAAGTCAATCGGATGAAAATTGACGGTTTTTCAAATTAAATTAGATGATTTGGGAAGTTTAACCTCAAGTTTACCTTTGACCTTTTGACCTCAAAAATGTTGGTTTCCCACTTTAGTGATCAATTTTCAAGTCAATCGGATGAAAAATGTCGATTTTAGAAATCAGACCTCCAGATGACCTTTGACCTTTGATATCAAAATCAATAGGCTTCTAAATTCTGACGACATCTACAACCTAGTGAAGTTTCATGACGATTGGTTTGGAATTGTGACATGTAGGCGAGTGACAAACATACTGATAGACAGTAACAAACACAACTGACCAATATACTTGAAAAATCTTCGATTTTGCAAGTAACAACCGGACTCAAATGCAATACCCTCTCCTCTGGCGAGGGTAACTAGTCTTGATCGTGCACAGTTTTGTTTTCTTGAAGGGTAGGCTTGGATCAGAACAGATTGGCCCAAGAATGATGGTTATTTGGGCGCTTGTTGATCTAAGGTGGTTACCACAACACTGCAGCAAGTCTATGTGCGTTAGCATCAGTTTTCTCAAGGGCGTGGCAGTGCTGCTGATGAAGTGCCTCTTTGAGATTCGAGCAGGAATTTGGAATCTGGCCATGGCGCCATGTGATAGCTCATATACTCTTCAAGAAGAACACCTTGAAAAATCTTTAACCCTAGTCCTACCACCATATTTTATTACCAAATCTTATCACCCGGGATCTTTTTGGACCCAAACTCAAAAACCACTCATTTTCATGAAATCTGCCAACGTTTTACATCAATGACTAAACATGGTGTTTGTTAAAGTTATATATACTAGCAACGGTACCTGCCCTATGGGCGGGGCTTCAATTGGGAAGCCCAAATGAAAAGGTAAAATATCAGAAATTGAAGGCTTTTTATTTTAAACAATTCATATAAACATCCGTTGAATCATATCACACGCAAATCATCAAAATCTAAACAGTACATGGCTAAACAGTACATGGCTAAACAGTACATGGACGATCACGTACCACGTACGTCTCGCGTCTTGCTCGCTCTCATGTTGTCCCGATAATGATCCTTCCGCAGGTTCACCGACGGAAACCTTGTTACGACTTTTACTTCCTCTAGACAGTCAAGTTCGCTCATCTTTTCGGTGCACCGGCACGAGCCGAGAACGGCCCGTGCAGGGGCTGATCCGAGGATCTCATCAAACCGTCCGATCGGTCGTAGCGACGGGTGGTGTGTACAAAGGGCAGGGACTTAATCAACGTGAGCTGATGAAACCGCGCTAACTGGGAATTCCTCGTTCGTGGGACACTGTCTCAAGCCCCAGTCCCCGTCACGGACGGGGCTCAGCGGTTTACCCGAGCCTGACGGCGAAGGGCAAGGTACACGCTGGCCCGTCCAGTGTAGCGCGCGTGCGGCCCCGGACATCGAAGGGCCGCAACACTATATATATATATATATATATATATATATATATATATATATATATATATATATATATATAGTATATATATATATATATATATATATATATATATATATATATATATATATATATATATATATATATATATATATATATATATATATATATATATATATATATATATATATATATATATATATATGTATATATGTATATGTATATATGTATATGTGTATATGTATATGTATATATGTATATGTATATATGTATATGTATATATGTATATATGTATATGTATATGTATATATGTATATGTATATATATATATGTATATATATATATATGTATATGTATATATGTATATGTATATATATATATGTATATATATATATATGTATATATATATATGTATATATATATATATATATATCTATATATATAGTGTTGTGGATATGAGGATTGTGTTTTTTTAATTGTGTTTTTTATTGTATAGTACATTGTAAAATATCGCACTCCGTCCTCCAGTTGTTTAAAGGTCAAAAGGGCGTCCCGTAATTAGGTCATCAACAATCACGTTAGCCAATCATAGATTTCCTCCTTGTTGGTAGTTTATTTCCTTATTCTGTGTATTAGGCTAAGGATTTGTCTTCCATTAATTGACACTCCATTGCACCGAATTCAAATAGATAGATCCCAATTCATTCCCAAAGCCCCATTCACAAAGCCTCGATTGCCAACTGCATTCGCCGCCATTGCCATGTGCTCCGTGCTCTGTGTGAACAGGAGGGGCGGGGTCGCCGGGAAGAGGCAAGCCCAGGGCGCGCCACGAGGGGCGGGGCTGTTCAGCCCCATGCCCAAATAAGGGAACAAGCCCGTAGCTCGCCACGAGGGGCGCGCCGTTCGGCGCCATGTCCAAATAAGGAGGCAAGCCCGTGGCATTGCCATATAAGGCCACAGAGCACGGTGGGAGGGCGGTACCGAAACTGAGGAGGGCGTGTCACACCGGCGCTTGAGGATGAGATATGTGTGCAAAGATCGCGAAACGGCAGATGAGTCCTGAAAAAGCACACGATGTCCCCACGGCAGCACGGAGAGCGAACCATTGAGCAAGACTGAGAGAGAGAAACGTGAGGGAGTGCCTGTATTGCGGCAATAGGCCCTATTGCCGGTCGGTGAGATGCGAGGCTGTGTTTGCCGGGTTTTCGCCTCGACCCCAAAGCGTGGATCGGAGCGCGCGCTTGGAGCCGGACCTCGACGCCTACCATCTGCCTGGACCCTCCTCTGCCGTCCCAAACCATCCCTGCCTTTCCATCCTTCTTGTGTACATGAGTTTGTTTTGTTTGTCTTGTCCCTGGGTTAAGTAAGACTGTAATAGGTAAGCTAGAGTTTTCACTGTGTCCTTCTGGTCCGTCCCTCTGTCTGTCTTTATTTTATTATCTTTCCTTCTTCCTTGGTTTCTTTTGATCCTGTAAATAGTAATAAATAATAATCATATTTCAAACCTTTTTGTCTCCTTCTTCTTCTTCACATCCGCATCGTCTTTGTCTTTTCCCAATTGAACATCTGTGGCACGATTTGGCCCACGTTTAAGGGATCGGATCTTAGTCATTGTAAAAACTGTTCGGGCCGCGGCGCCATCCGCTCGGCAAATTAACATCTTATCCGCGGTCCGTAACAATTGGTGCCAGGAGTGGGATACGGACCTGAAGCGCTGAGTGCGCTCCAATTACGAGTGGGCCGAAATTTGGTTTATAAAATCTTAAATTGAAAATCGTGCCATGGATAGTCTTGGTGGCGGGATGCCGGTGGGGGAACTAGAACTAGAAGAGGGGTTAGGGGTAACCCAGGACCAGAGGGAAGAAATGGAGGGGAGCAATGAAGATCTGGTTGAGGAGGTGTCAGGTGCACAAAATGGCGCCGTCGCGCACGTGGGTGTAGCGGCACCAAATTTAGCGGCGCCCGTGACCGTAGCAGCACCGGTGGATTTGAACCTTTTTATGATGCAAATGGAGGCCCTTATGGCCAAGAATAGTGAGCAATTGGGAAACCAAATCGGAGGATTGGAAAACAGAATGGGGGAGCGGCTAGAAGCCAAAATTGCGGGGTTAGACAATAAATTTGTGGGGTTAGACAATAAATTTGCGGGGTTAGACAATAAATTTGCGGGGTTAGACAATAAATTTGAGGGGTTAGACAACGGGATAAAAGAGGTGAAGAATGGGTTAACGGGGCTAGAAGATAAGATGGAAGGCAAATTGCGGGAAATAGGGGAGTAATCCGCCCGGGAAATCAAACGAGTGGGCAACCAGATAGAGGAGGTGAAAATCGGGTTAGACGCTAAATTGGATGCTCAGAGAAATGAATTGGAACAGATGAGGGTGGCATCTACCAAAGAGATGGGAGAAATGAAGGAGGAAATAAGACGAGGTGTAAGCGAGGAGGTCTCGGGGGTACGCGAGGAGGTAAAGCGAGGTGAGAAGCGTATGGAGAAAGAGATGAGGAATAATACGGCTGGGTTACAAGGGGGCATAGAGGACCTGACGCAGGAGGTGGAACAGCTGACGGTGGGACAGATGGAATTAGTGGAGCAGGTACAAAGGAACACTGCGGTACTAGGAGGGTTAAAGGCGACACAAAAAGAACTCAAAAACGACTTGATAGCGACGAAGAGGGAATGTCAGATGGTACGTGAGGGACTGACAACGAGGCTGGACGGGGTGATGGAGGCAATGGAGACGAAGGACCGGGAGGTGAGGACGCACATAGAAACGGTCAAGGTGGCCTTAGAGGACGAAATTGAGGAGACGCACCGGGAAATAAAAGAGGTGAAGCAAAAGTTAGAGGAAGTGGAAGAGGGGGTGAGTGAAATTAAGAAGAGACGGAGGGAAACTAAGAGAGAAATACAGGAGGAGGTGATGGAATATGTACAAGGTCGGTGCTCAAATCGTGATGGTGTGCTCGCTAACCAAATAAAGAGTTTGCAGGTGGCGAAGGAGGTGCAGAGACAAGGTGCCAAGGTGAGTGGCGATATACGCGGAAATGTATATGGTGTGAGGGAAGCTTCAGTCAGCTTGGGGGTTGGTTTGGACCCGGGTGTTCGTGAGAGGCCGCTGGTGAAGTGTGCGACAGGTACGGAGTGCGAAAGAGGAGGTGTGCGAGAATGTCCGACCATGGGGTGTGTGAGGAAAAAGTGCGCGCCGAGGAGTGAGTGTGCTGTCGAGAGTGAGTTTGTCGTAGCGCGTGTGCGAGGGGGCACATGGAAGCGCAGAGGGGGGAGTGTTACAGAGGATGTAACGAGAGAATGCACACCTGTGGTGAGTGTTACGGAGGGTGTAACGGGAGAGTGTGCGCAAGAGGATGCGCGAGAAAGGTGTGTAACGGACGGGTGCATGAGGAAAGAGTGCGCTGGCGAGAGTAAGGGTGAGTGCGCGACCGAGTGTGGAGGTGAGAGTAGTAAGTGACACGGAGCGTGAGTTGGTTGTGGCAGGTGAGAGAGGATGTACACCTGGAATGGAAGGATGCACACCTGGAATGGTAGAGTGCGTATGGGAATGCACGCTGGAGTTGGTAGTGAGGCACGTGGTTGGGTGTGCAAGTGAGAGCACACCTGTGGTTGTCACAGAGGAGGTGACCGAGGGGGGGGGGGGGGCGCGAGGAGGTGTGTCGGTGATGTGTGCGAACGACGAGTGTGTGCAAAGGTGTGCGGTGGTCAGGTGTGTGACCAAGTCTGTGAGCGGAATGAGTGTACCTGGGTGTGTAAGAGAAGGTGCAATGACTAGGAGCATGGGAACGGCTGGATGTATGAGCAAGGAACGCGCTGCGGGGTGTGAGCATGCAAGTGGAGCATCGACGCTAACCGGGTTACCGGTTAGAGCGACGTATAGCCGAATCGGGCCCTCGGTGCGTGCCGGGCAGCTTTGCGTGCCGCGGGGATCCGCGGGGATTGTGACCACGGCGGTTTCGAAACAACCGCCGTGCGGGATCCACGCCGGGCCGCGCTTTGAACGGCCGCGTCCGTGCTCCACTAAGCGGAGCGGGCGGCCCGGTAGGAAGGGTCGTCACGACAACCCTTTGTGGTTGAGGCGTTCCGGCAGGGCGAGATCGGGCCATTGGACGGCTCTGTGCCGAGATGGTGCGTGGGATCTCGGCCCGGGTAAACCTCCTTCCCTGCACCGAGTGCCGGACGGATCCAGCCGCCGGCACCAAGCAACCCGCATTCATTGCTCGGCTTTACGAAGCCGAGCTTTAGAGATGAATTGGCGCACCGAGAGGCTCAAGTGAGTAGACGTGTGATGAGGATAGTGTTTTGGACCCGAAATTGAAAAAGCAAAATTTGATGATTGGCAAAGGATTGGCAGAGTGATGATTGGCAGATGATTGGTAGTGATTGGCAAATTTTTAATTAGCTGGAATTTGGTGTGCAAAATTGGTAGTGGAAGATGCCCGATGTGGTGGGATGGCAACTTTGCCAGCTCTCACAGCGGGGGCAAAGGAGCAATAGACTTATGGGGTTGGCAGTGAAAACTAGCCCGGGAGGGTGAGGATAATGATAGGGATCTAGAGAAGATGACCTTAGGTAACGTTAAGGTTAGGTAGTGACAATGATACCTGTAGTGGGGACGCAGGTAGATTAGTTTGGATGATAATGACGTGGTATGTGCTTAGTTTAAAGGGAAGACGGGGAGCACTAAGTTAGCAGGGCAACAGGTAGTTCAGATGATGCCGTGTGTGTGGTTGAAAGGTGTGATTGCACAGGTGTGCAACTGAACAGGTGTATGGAGCAGTGTGTGAGTGAGTGATAGTGATGTGAGTTGTGCTGACCAAATGGTCCAGGGAGGAAGGAGGGTGCAGGTGGCACCAGGAGTGATTGCACAGGTGTGCAACTACAGGAGGTATGGAGAACAGGTGTATGGAATAAATGGTCTGGAGTATATGGAGTATTGGAATGGATGGTCGTGGAGTGAGTATGGTGGAAACTGTGGAGTGGAGTGGATGGTGCGAAGGTGTGGATGGGGGAAAGGAGGATGGACCCCATCACGAATACCCGGGGAGGGTAGTGTAAGAGTTAGGTAGAGGGTACAGGTAAATTGTGGTTGGATATTGGCATCTGTGGTGCGGGTAGTTGCACAGGAGTGTAGTGATGGGTGCATTAGTGTCGTGGAAATGGCTGGGCGTGTAGCCTGTTAGTATGTGTAGTTGATTGGGCACTCCACCACTGTGAGGATGTCGGCCAGGTGAGGCCGCAGGTGGGCTCTGAGAGCCGGTAGAGTTGTTGTGGATGGGGCCCGAGTATCCGGAGGGCAGACCCGGGTAGCCCAGTGCGAGAGGGCACCAAGGGGTGACAGAGCCAGGAGGGGCCTTCCCCAATTAGATAGGTTAGGGTGAGGAGCTAGGTAAGCTCGGGTGGCAACTGCAGTGGTGGAGGTGTGCAGGTGGGTAGGCCTGCTGGGAGAGCTACACGCCCCAGTCCTGAAATTGTGCAAGGGCATAGGGAGTTGCATCGGGGGAGTGAGACCCCAAATTGAGGAAGCACCACAGTTTGGTCAATGGGAATTTGGTTCTTAAAACCGCATAGAGTGTAAGATGGCCAATGGATTGGCAGGGAAAGACCCCGGGTAGTGTAAAAGTGTGTTAATGTCATTTAGAGGATAGTTAGGATTAAGAATCTCCTCGCACCATCTACATCCACTCACCTGGGATGACGTACCTCCACACCATGCCAGGCTGTTTTGTTATTTTTATTGTGCAAATGTTTGGAATGTGAGACGCATCATGACGTGGGTGTGACATTGTGCTGGTGTTCCATCTCTTCCTCCTTATGAGGATTGATGATGAATTGGGTGATGGCAAATTTTGGTTAGAGGGATTGTTGTGACGAATTTGGTATAGAAGAGATATGGGGAGACGTGACAGCAGTGACGAATTTGTAAATGTGTAGATTGTTGTAAATATGGGGTAAGGGCAAGGGTAGAGTAGGTGACCGGGGGGGGGGGGGGCTGACGTAAGGTAGGGACGAGCTTTTCTCCGCTCCGTCTCCATACGCACCTTGCCTTGCATTGCCTGTATTGATGTGTACCCTTGTGACCTTACCCCTCGCTCATCTGTCTTTTCCCCCCTTGTCTCCCACATGAGGACTGTGCGCCACTGGGCGCTGAGGGGAGCGTGCGAGAGTCCGCCATTGGGCGCCCGAACCTCTCGCAACCACAGCTGTCTGCATCGATGCACCACCTTATGGACCACATGTCTGTGGCGGAGCACCACTTATGGACCCCATGGGTTGGGGCATGGCCCCTTTGCTGGAACCGGCCATGAAGGCCTGAGATCTTGCTGGCGGACCTTGGTCACAGGGCACCTATGCCCCACAGGTGAACCACACTAGTCGGCCCAGTGGGCCATAAATAAATATAAATGGACACGTTTTGTGCTTTTTATTATGACAAATAGGCCACCAGCAAAGAAGATGACAACATCTGGAAGAGAGCATTAGCCAGCAGAGGGAGCCGAAGAGCAAGACACCACCAAGGGTTTGTTGGTTTTATTTTATTATTTAACTGAGATGACTGTGCACCGATTGGTGCTTGAGGGTGTATTGGTGCGTTGTGGGTGCTTTCATGGTGCATCGATGCAGGGCAGACTGTCTCCCCCCCCCCCCCCCCCAAAAGAACGATCACAGGTCCTGGGTTGCGTTTTGTAAATAAAGTAGTCATTGTAAATAATGCGCCCCCACCGTAAATGTATAGTTTGAAGACCATGCCGCAATTCGGTTAGCTGTGGGCGTGAGTCTGTTAGGTAGGGTGCAATGGAGCAGCGGGACATATTTATTTATGTTTTAAAACTGTCACACTCAGGGTCAGGTTAAATGTAGAGGGAACTACACCTACGTGCCACACTAAAAGTCAAGGTAAGAGGCCCGGGACGTGCCTAAGAGGAGGAGGGTGCAGTGTTGTGGATATGAGTATTGTGTTTTTTTAATTGTGTTTTTTATTGTATAGTACATTGTAAAATATCGCACTCCGTCCTCCAGTTGTGTTTAAAGGTCAAAAGGGCGTCCCGTAATTAGGTCATCAACAATCACGTTAGCCAATCATAGATTTCCTCCTTGTTGGTAGTTTATTTCCTTATTCTGTGTATTAGGCTAAGGATTTGTCTTCCATTAATTGACACTCCATTGCACCGAATTCAAATAGATAGATCCCAATTCATTCCCAAAGCCCCATTCACAAAGCCTCGATTGCCAACTGCATTCGCCGCCATTGCCATGTGCTCCGTGCTCTGTGTGAACAGGAGGGGCGGGGTCGCCGGGAAGAGGCAAGCCCAGGGCGCGCCACGAGGGGCGGGGCTGTTCAGCGCCATGCCCAAATAAGGGAACAAGCCCATAGCTCGCCACGAGGGGCGCGCCGTTCGGCGCCATGTCCAAATAAGGAGGCAAGCCTGTGGCATTGCCATATAAGGTCACAGAGCATGGGGGGAGGGCGGTACCGAAACTGAGGAGGGCGTGTCACACCGGCGCTTGAGGATGAGATATGCGTGCGAAGATCGCGAAACGGCAGATGAGTCCTGAAAAAGCACACGACGTCCCCACGGCAGCACGGAGAACGAACCATTGAGCAAGACTGAGAGAGAGAAACGTGAGGGAGTGCCTGTATTGCGGCAATAGGCCGATACCCTCTAGGCCCTATTGCCGGTCGGTGAGACGCGAGGCTGTGTTTGCCGGGTTTTCGCCTCGACCCCAAAGCGTGGATCGGAGCGCGCGCTTGGAGCTGGACCTCGACGCCTACCATCTGCCTGGACCCTCCTCTGCCGTCCCAAACCATCCCTGCCTTTCCATCCTTCTTGTGTATGTGAGTTTGTTTTGTTTGTCTTGTCCTTGGGTTAAGTTAGACTGTAATAGGTAAGCTAGAGTTTTCACTGTGTCCTTCTGGTCCGTCCCTCTGTCTGTCTTTATTTTATTATCTTTCCTTCTTCCTTGGTTTCTTTTGATCCTGTAAATAGTAATAAATAATAATCGTATTTCAAACCTTTTTGTCTCCTTCTTCTTCTTCACATCCGCGTCGTCTTTGTCTTTTCCCAATTGAACATCTGTGGCACGATTTGGCCCACGTTTAAGGGATCGGGTCTTAGTCATTGTAAAAACTGTTCGGGCCGCGGCGCCATCCGCTCGGCAAATTAACATCTTACCCGCGGTCCGTAACAATATATATATATATATATATATATATATATATATATATATATATATATATATATATATATATATATCTATATATATATATATATATCTATATCTATATATATATATATATATATATATATATATATATCTATATATATATATATATATATATATATATATCTATATATATATATATCTATATATATATATATATATCTATATCTATATATATATATATATATATCTATATCTATATATATATATATATATATCTATATCTATATATATATATATATATATCTATATATATATATATATATATATATATATATATATATATATATATATATATATATATATATATATATATATATATATATATATATATATGTAGTCGTGCGATTCACCCTCAGTTAAGACCGGGGAAATCGCGGATGGAAATGAGCTTCCTTGAGGCGTCCGGGTCAATGGCGGATTTGCTAAACACGCGCGGAAGAAAGAAGGAAAGAAGAAGAAACGGCGAGATTTACCTGGCGGTCCGCACGCATTCTCCAACCTGCGAAAGTAACTCACAACGAAAACGGAATTATGTACAAAAATAAATATTTATTAACGGTACCCGAGAACAATGGACGCGACGGTAAAAACTAATCCCCCTTGTGAGCGCTCTTCCACACCGACTTCAAACACAAGACAAATGGGAGAATATGAAAATAAACGTTTCATTGTGTTTGTAAATGTGAGCTTAACTCAGTTTGGCAGTGTCAGGGATCGTCTGGCTCGAGCGCGTCGTCCGACACAGCTCCTGTCGGCGGGAAGTAGGCCTCGTTCCGCCCCCGTTCGCGCTCCACCAGGCCCACGTAGGCCGCTGCACGACAAGCCTCATAGGCCGCTGCACGGCACGGCAAGCAAATTGCCGAGCGGTTTTGCTAAAAACCGCTCGGCAATTAACATCTGTCCGCGGTACGAACGGGGCTGTGCACCTGCCTTTCCGGGGGTAGCTGGGCAGTGTCAGGGACCACGTTGGTCAGTTATAGAAGAGGGGATTAATCCCCCCTCTAAGGGGAACAGAGGCCGACGTTGGGTTCCGTAACAATTGGTGTCAGGAGTGTCGGATTCGGACCTGAAGCGCGAATAGCGCGCTCAAATTTGGAGCGGCCAAAATTTAATTTAATTTTAACATCTTAAATTTAAAAAAAAATCGTGCTATGGATGGTCAAGGCGACGGGATGCCGGTGGGGGAATTAGAGGGTGTAGAGTCGACCCAGGACCTCGGGGAAATGTATGTGGGAGAAATGGAGGAGGAGAACAATGAGGAGGTGGTTGAGGGGGTATCAGGTGCACAAGATGGCGCTCTCGCGCACGTGGTTGGGGGGATGCAAAATTGCGCCCTCGCGCACGTGGTTACAACGGCACCAAATTTCGCCACGCCCGTGACCGTAGCAGCGCCGCCAATGGACTGGGGCCTATTCATGCTGCAAATGCGGGCCCTCATGGAAGAGAACAGGGGGTTGGGAGGCCAAATGGGGGCAATGAAGGACGAAGCGAGGGGTACCAGTGAACAGTTGGGAAATAAATTTGAGCGATTAGAGAACCAAATCGGGGGGCTAGAAGCTAAATTTGAGGGTTTAGACAATAAATTTGAGGGGTTAGACAATAGGATAAAAGGGGTGAAGAATGGGTTAACGGGGCTAGAAGACAGGATGGAAGACAAATTGCGGGAAATAGGGGAGCAATCCGCCCGGGAAATCAAACAGATGGGGAACCAGATAGAGGAGGTGAAAATCGGGTTGGAAGGTAAAATGGATGCTCAGAGGAATGAATTGGAACAGATGAGGGTGGCATCTACCAAAGAGATGGGAGAAATGAAGGAGGAAATAAGACGAGGTGTAAGCGAGGAGGTCTCAGGGGTACGCGAGGTGAGAAGCGTATGGAGAAAGAGGTGAGAAATGGGATGGCAAAGTTACAAGGGGGCATAGAAGATCTAACGAGGGAAGTGGAGCAGCTGATGGTGGGACAAAAGGAACTAGTGGATAAAGTGGAAAAGAACACTGCAATAATCGGGGGGTTAAAGGCGACGCAGAAAGACATCAAGAAGGAACTTATAGCGACAAAGAAGGAATGTCAGTCTGTACATGAGGGATTGACAAAGAGGTTGGACGATGTGACGGAGGCAATGGAGACAAAGGACCGGGAGGTGAGGACGCATATAGAAACGGTCAAAGTGGCTTTGGAGGAAGAGATCGAGGGGGCGCACCGGGAAATGAAGGAGGTAAGGGAGAAATTAGAGGAAGTGGAAGAGGGGGTGAGTGAAATTAAGAAGAGACGGAGGGAAACTAAGAAGGAGATAAAGGAGGAAGTGATGGAATATGTGCAAGGTCCTTCGGGCGCCCACAAGGTCCCACTCGTGCCGTATGACGGCAAGAGTGATTTGAGGGCATACCTGGCGCTGTTTGAGTACGTGTGCAGAGGCAATGGTTGGAATCCGGACGAAGGTGGGGTACACCTTGTGGGGGCACTGCGCAGTGCGGCGGCGGAGGTGCTGACAGCTTTGCCACCGGGTGCTCTCACCCTGTCAGCTCTCCGCGCGGCCTTAATTAACAGATTTGGTATTGAACAGCAAAGCGAGCTTGTTAAAGCTCAGCTTGCGCAGCGAAAACGCAAGCCCCAGGAGACCATCGGGGAACTTGCCCCTTGACATTCGCCGCGCAGTAGGGATTGCACATGCAGACATGGCGGCGAGTTCCCAGGAAAGCCTGGCGCTGGATCACTTCACCCAGGCCCTTCCGGATCTGGAGCTCCGACAACAGCTCGCCATGTGGCGCCCGCAGACCATGAGTCAGGCGGCCGACGCTGCAGCCCGTTGGGAAGCAGCGAGGCCCCTGGCCCGGGGAGGTGAGCGCCACACAGTGGCGGTGCGTCAGGTAGGGCCCGTGATGGGGGGCCCTGACCTGGAGAGCATGGTTCGGAGGCTGGTGGATCGGCGCCTAGCAGGACCTGGACCATGGCAGGCGGCTCCAGCGGTGGCACCCGGTAGTCCACGACAAAGTACCCCAATTTGGACATACAGGGGGGGGAATTTGGAATACCGGAGGCAAGCACCTTACCAGGTGAGGTGCGGCGGCGGAGGTGCTCGGCTGGGTCACCGTGCGTGGGAGTGCCGAGCTCCGCGCCGGGACGTTCCCCGCCAGCCGATGCCCTCAACTCTGCCCAGTATAGATCGGCCTAGCCGACCTCAGACACCCCCCCGCCAGGGACCGGGAAACTAAAACGTGCCGGGCATGCAGGGCGGTGTTCGGCAGTAGGGGATAGAGAGGAGCCCTCATTGACGCGACAGGTCATTCATTGTGGCCAAATTGGAATCGGTAGTTTAACAATTCGGTGCAAAATTGCCGGCGTGGGGGTAGACGCCGTTGTGGACACGGGAGCCAGCGCCACGATCATCAGCCCCGTGATCCTTAATTCGGGTGCAGACGGCTGGGGTAAAATCCAGCGTCTGGAAAACATAGTTTGCAGTTGGCTACCCGGGTAACGGCCCCGATCATAGGGCGTGGTTTTGTGACCCTCAAGTTGGGGTCGGTAAAGAAAGAGATAGAGGTTTGGGTGGCGGAGGTGTGCGACCCATGCTTAATAGGGTTGGATTTGTTGACTGCTAGCGGTTGTAAAATCGACTTGAGCCGGGGGATCCTGCAAGTGGGAGTGGAGGAGCTACCATTGGAGGGGGTGAGCACGGCCGAGAGGGTGGAGCTGGAGGCTCCTGAGGCCGTGACCATCCCTCCAGGGGCCGAGGCCATAGTGCCGGCCCGATGGTCAGCTCGCCCGACATGGCAGGAGTCCTTACGGCCTGGTCGAACCGGTGGCAGCACGATCCATACCGGGTTTAATCGTGGGCCGCACCCTTGTAAAAATGGACGGGCCGGTGGTGGCCGTCCGAGTAATTAATATTAGCACAGAACCACGCACTATAGTGAGGGGCACGAAGGTAGCTGGCTGCACCCCAGTTAGCGAAGTCGCGTCAGTGAGGGGCGAGAACGTCCAGCCGAGCCGGCCCCAGGGGGAGCCTTCAATAAATATTAGGAATTGGCCCGATCCCATTTGCGAGATGGTAAATCGTAGTAGCGTAGAGTTGGGAGGTACCCAGAGGGAGGCCTTACACCACTGGTTGGATCCCATTTGGATCTCTTCTCCTTGTCCACCGAGGATATTGGACGTACGGGCCTGGTGAAACATCAGATCCACACCGGTGAGGCCCGGCCTATTCGTCAGGCCGCCCGACGGCTCCCTTGGAGCAAGAGGGCGGAAGCTGACGAGCAGGTTGAAAAAATTCTCGACGCAGGCGTGATCGAGCCCTCGGGAAGTCCCTGGATGTCACCTGTTGTGCTGGTCAAAAAGAAAGATGGGACCATGCGTTTCTGCGTGGACTATCGCCAGCTAAACAACGTGACACTCAAGGACTCATATCCCCTGCCAAGAATTGATGACACCCTCGATGCCGTTGCGGGCTCAAATTGGTTCTCAACTTTGGACCTCAAGAGTGGGTATTGGCAGGTGGAGATGGATCGGACAGGGAAGGAGAAAACGGCATTTTCCACAGGTAAGGGGCTGTATCAGTTCACTGTGATGCCGTTTGGTTTGTGTAACGCCCCCGCCACCTTTGAGAGATTGATGGAACATGTACTAGGCGGCATGCCATGGCAATCATGCCTGGTATACCTGGATGACGTCCTAGTACATGCCAAGACCTTCCCCCAGGCGTTAGCTAATTTGGACCAGGTGTTCGGGTGCCTCAGACAGGCAGGGTTGAAGCTGAACCCGAGTAAGTGCACTTTGTTCGCAAGAGAGGTGGCCTATCTAGGTCACGCTATCGGTCGCGAGGGGGTAAAAACGGACCCAGGCAAAATTACAGCAGTAGAGGAGTGCCGGGCATGCAGGGCGGTGCACCACGTACCATCAAGGAGGTGCAGGGATTTTTGGGACTCTGCTCCTACTACCGGCGCTTTGTGGCGAAATTTGCGGAGTTGGCCCGTCCCCTCCACCGGCTGACGGAGAAGGGGACGCGATTTAATTGGACAAGGGAGTGCCAAGAGGCCTTCCTAAAATTGAAGGGGTGTTTGACATCCGCACCCCTTCTAGCGTACCCCACTAGTGACGGGACATTTACCCTGGACACGGATGCGAGCCAGGAAGGATTGGGCACAGTTTTGTCGCAGACACAGGAGGGCGTGGAGAGAGTGATTGGTTATTATAGTCGGGCCTTAAGTAGGCCCGAACGAAATTATTGTGTCACTCGCAAAGAGTTATTGGCTATGCTGGCTGCCATGAACCATTTACACCCGTACCTGTACGGGCGGAAATTTTCGGTTCGAACTGACCATTCCTCCTTGCAATGGCTCCTTCGGTTCAAGGAACCGGAGGGCCAAATTGCAAGGTGGTTGGAAAAGTTGCAGCAGTACGATTTTGATGTGACCCATAGGGCCGGGAAGGCCCATGGTAATGCGGACGCACTCTCTCGGCGTCCTTGTCTGGGGGAAAACTGCAAATTTTGTGCGAGACACGAGGAGAGGGAGCAATTGGGCGATTCTGCCCCGATTCTCGTCGTCCGGGCAACCCGGGTGAGTGGGCCAATTTTGCCACTAAACGCGGATGAGGAATTTGGAAATTTGGCATGAAGCACGGCCCAGCAGGAGGATCCCGTTCTGGGGCCGGTGTTCAAATGGGTCAAATTGGGGCAAAGACCAAAAGGGGAAGAGGTCACCCCCCTCGGGGCGCAAACAAAGGCATATTGGGCTCAGTGGCAGACCCTGGAATTGAAAGGCAACATCTTGTATCGCAAGTGGGTGGAGGTTCCCTCTGATAGAACTTCCTGGCTGGTGATAGTCCCTGACAAATTTAAGAACGTCATATTACAACAGGTGCATGGTACCCGCTCCGGCGGCCATTTGGGCAGGACAAAGACAACATCTCGGGTCCGCCGGACGTTCTATTGGATTAATATGGGGCGCGACATACAGGACTGGTGTCGGAGATGCGACGCCTGTTCTGCCAAAAAGGGACCAGCACGGAGGATGAGGGCCCCCCTTCAATTACACCAGGTGGGGGCCCCCCTTGAGCGGGTGGCTATGGATATTCTAGGACCGCTGCCCCGCACCCGCCAAGGTAATAAGTACATCCTTGTTGTAATGGACTATTTCACCAAGTGGCCAGAGGCCTACGCCCTCCCCAACCAAGAAGCCGGGGTTGTAGCGCAGGCCTTCGTGGAAGGATTTGTATGTCGGCACGGGATTCCACAGGAGCTGCACACCGATCAGGGTCGAAATTTTGAAAGCCAAATATTAAAAGATGTGTGCAGACTCCTGTCAATTCGGAAAACCAGGACCACGCCCTTGCGGCCACAATCTGACGGGATGGTGGAAAGATTCAATCGAACATTGATCCAACAACTGGCATTGTTCACCACCATCCGTCAGGATGACTGGGACGAACATCTCCCGTACTTGTTAATGGCCTACCGAACCAGCCAGCACGGGGCCACCGCATGCAGTCCAGCGTTGCTTATGTATGGGCGGGAGTTAGGGGCTCCCGCCAACTTGCTATGCGGTCCCGTGCCAGACACCACAGATATCCCGCCGAGGAAGGGTTACGCACGTCACCTGGAGGAAGGCATGGAGCGGGTCCATGCCTTCGCCCGCCGCCAGCTCCATCTGGCGGGGGCCAAGATGAAGCGCAGGTATGACGACTGGAGCCCGGGGAGTCAGTACGCTCCGGGGATGAAGATTTGGTTCTTTAATCCCCGGAGGCGGAAGGGTAGGTGCCCGAAACTCACCTCCCCCTGGCAAGGCCCGGGAGTCGTCCTGTCGCAAGTCTGTGACGTGGTCGTTAAGATCAAGATGGGGCCACGGGCCCTCCCTCGGATCGTCCATGCCGACCGGATAAGACCTTATGCTGGCGAACAGGTGCCCTCGTGGATCGCCTCGGCTCTAGATGCCGAGGCAGGACCCAGTACCTCTTGCGACGGGGGCTCGTAGTGTCAGAGGACTGGGGGCGGGGGGGGTGATAGTAGAAGATATCCGATGTGGTGGGATGGCAACCTTGCCATCCCTCACAGCGGGGGGCAAAGGAGCAATACGTTTATGGGGTTTGGCAGTGAGAACTAGCCCGGGAGGGTTAGGATAAAATGATAGGGATCTGGAGAAGATGACCATAGGTAACGGTAAGGTTAGGTAGCGACATTGGACAGGTAGTGGGGACTTAGAGAGGGTAGTTGGGTTATAATGACGAGGGAGCACAATAATGTAAGGGGCGACGGGGAAGCGCGAGTTTTAGCAGGGCACCAGGTAGGTCAGATGATGCCGTGTGAGTGTTGGAGGTGTATTCAGAAGTGTATTGTGAAAAGTGTATGAGGAACAATTGTGATTGTGCGTTGTATGGTATTGAATGAATGGTCCTGCAGGAAGGAGGGTGCAGGAGGCACCAGGTGTGATTGCACAGGTGTGCAACTGAAAAGGTGTATGGAGCAGTGTATGAGTGAGTAATGGTAAGTGTATTGTATTGAATGAAGAAGCTTTGGAGGAAGGAGGGTGCAGGTGGCACCAGGTGAGATGGCACAGGTGTGCAAATACAGGTGAGCATGGTTGTATGGAAAAAATGGTATGGAATATATGGAGTATGGAATGGATGGTATGGAGTGAGTATGGTGGAAACTGTGGAGTGGAGTGGATGGTGCAAAGGTGTGTATGGGGAGGATGGACCCCATCACGAATACCCGGGGAGGGTAGTTTAAGAGTTAGGTAGAGGGTACAGGTAAATTGTGGTTGGATATTGGCATCTGTGGTGCGTGGTGGAAGAATGGTATTTGGATGGGTGCATTAGTGACGTGGAAATGGCTGGGCGTGTGGCCTGTTAGTGTGTGTAGCTGGTTGAGCACTCTGCCACTGTTAGGATGTCGGCCAGGTGAGGCCGCAGGTAGGCTCTGGGAGCCGTTAGAGTTGTGGATGGGGCCCGAGGATCCGGAGGACGGACCCGGGTAGTCCAGTGCCAGAGAGGGCACCGAGTGGGGAGAGCGCCAGAGGGCCTTCCCCAGTAGATAGGTTAGGATAAGGAGCAAGTAAGCTCAGAGGCAACTGCAGTGGTGGAGGTGTGCAGGTGGGTAGACCTGCTGGGAGAGCCACACGACCCAGTCCTGAAATTGTGCAAGGGCACAGGGAGTTGAATCGGGGGAGTGAGACCCCAAATTGATGAAGCACCACAGTTTGGTCAATGGGAATTTGGTTCTTAAAACCACATAGAGTAAGATTGCCAATGGTTTGGCAGGGAAAGACCCCGGGTAGTGTAAAGTGTGTTAATGTCATTTAGAAGATAGTTAGGATTAAGAATCTCCTTGCAGCATCTACATCCACTCACCTGAGGTGACAAAGCTCCGTACCATGCCATGGTTTGTTGGTTTTATTATTTTGGTTGCAAATGTTTGGATTGTGAGATGCATCATGACGTGGGTGTGACATTGTGCTTTGTGTTCCATCTCTCCCTCCTTATGAGGATTGATGATGAGTTGGTGATGGCAAATTTTGGTTCGAGGGATTGTGGGGACGAATTTGGTATAGGGAAATATGGGGAAGACGTGACAGTTGTGACGAATTTGTAAATGTGTAGATTTTTTGTACATATGGGGTAAGGGCAAGGGTAGAGTAGGTAACAGGGGGGGTGACGTACGGTAGGGGCGAGCTTTCTCACTTCGCTCTCCGTACGCACCTCGTCTTGCATTGCCTTGTTGATGTGTACCCTTGCGAGCTTACCCCTCGCTCACCTGTCTTCTCCCCCCCCCCCCCCCCCTTGTCTCCCACCCGAGGACTGTTCGCCACTGGGCGCCGAGGGGAGCGTGCAGGAGTCCGCCATTGTGTGCCCGAAACTCCCGCAACCAGCTGTCTGCATCGATGCACCACGTATGGACCACATGTCTGTGGCTGAGCACCACTTATGGACCCCACGGGTTGGGGCATGGCCCCTCTGCTGGAACCGGCCATGATGGCCCGAGATCTTGCTGGCGGACCTTGGTAGCATGGCACCTATGCCACACAGGTGAACCACCACTCCTAGTCGGCCCTGTGGGCCATAAATAAAACACAATGGACACGTTCTGTGCTTGTTTTTATTATTGCAAATAGGCCGCCAGCAAAGAAGAAAGACAACATCAGGAAGAGCATTAGCCAGCAGAGGGAGCCAAAGAGCAAGACCACCAAGGGTTTGTTTGGGTTATTTTTGTTGAACTGTGGTGACTGTGCACCGATTGGTGCTTGATGGTGCTTTGGTGCATTTTGGTGCTTTGGTGAGTTTTGGTGCTTTCTGGTGCGTCGATGCAGCACAGGCTGTCTCCCCCCCAAAAGAACAATCACAGGTCCTGGGTTGCGTTTTGTAAATACAAGTAGAGTAACTGTAAATAATGCTCCCCCATCGTTCATGTTGTAGTTTGAAAACCATTCCGCAATTCGGTTAGCTGTGGGCGTGAGTCTGTTAGGCAGGGTGCAATGGAGCAGCGGGACATATTTATTTGTGTTTTAAAACTGTCACACTCAGGGTCAGGTTAAATGTAGAGGGAACTACACCTACGTGCCACACTAAAGGTAAAAGTAATAGGCCCGCGACGTGCCTAAGAGGAGGAGGGTGCAGTGTTGTGGATATGAGAATTGTGTTTTTTTTATTGTGGTAAAATATCACCCTCCTTCCTCCATTTGTTGTGTATAAAGGTCAAAGGTCGTTCCCGTAGTTATTCCATATACAATCACGTAGCAAATCATAGATCTCCCTGTTCAGTAGTTATCTCCTTATTATGTGTATTACATTAAGGCTGTGTCTTCCATTAATTGACACTCCATTGCACCGAATTCAAACAAGGTAGATTCCCTTCACAATCCCCTTTTGTCATGCCAACTGCATTGGGCGGTTTTCTGCATTCCGCTGCTGCTTTGGGGTTGTGGTTTTTCGCTGCAAGACTCCATTGCGCACGAGGTCATCTCGTAGCAGAAGGTGGGAGGAGTCAGCCCAGCGCCAGGAACAAGGCGTGGCCTTGCAAACGCCTCCTCTAGGGGCGGGATCGGTGAGCCCTCGTGACCAATCAAGGCCGAGGCGAGCTCACCGATGGGCGTGTCGTGGAGGCCGGCGGCTTGATCGCCCCAGGGGCAATAAAAGTGCGCGCGGAAGCATTTGAGAAAGAGATAGACAGCAAGCCATTTTGAGAGAGAGAGAGAACCTGTCACGCAACGCCCCCATGTCAGATGCGGCAGAGACAGCAGCTTGAACCAACGGAGCTTTGAAACCACCGCAGTTTTTGACCACGGCAGCTTTGAGCGGTGACGGCAGTTGCAGCCTCGAAGCAACGTCGCCGTACGAGAGATGGTTGAGGAGAGCCGGCGGCTGCCCAACTCGAGCTGCGATCATCCCAACCACCCGGATCCTTCCCGCCATTCGTTCCTGCCATCATCCCCCGTGTAAGTCTGATTGTTCGTCCGTATTCTGTGTTGTCCTGGGGTTGTAAGTAAGACTGCCATAGGTAAGCTAGCGTTGCACTGTGTCCTTCTGGTCCGTCCCTCTTTCTGTCTTTATTTTCTTATTCTTCCTTCTCCCTTGGTTTCTTTAATTGTGTACATAATAGATACAAATAAATCATATTCGTATTTCCTACCTTTTGCCTTCTTCTTCTTCTTCACATCCGTTCGTCTTTGAGGTTTCCACATTGAATACCTTTGGCACGATTTGGCCAACGTTCAGAAATCGGGTCTAGTAATAATTGTTAATAGTTCGTGCCGCGGTTGCTAAAAACCGCTCGGCAATTAACATCTGTCCGCGGTACGAACGGGGCTGTGCACCTGCCTTTCCGGGGGTAGCTGGGCAGTGTCAGGGACCACGTCGGTCAGTTATAGGAGAGGGGATTAATCCCCCCTCTAAGGGGAACAGAGGCCGACGTTGGGTTCCGTAACAATATATATATATATATAACTGATTTACAATTAACATTACCAACTGGGGACTTTTATGACACCCAACTCAGAATTTATGCTTTGAACCGAGAATAAGGTACACTGTAATAACTGACAAAAAGGAGGAGGGTGGGGTGTTAAAGTGAGCAAAGACCTAAATGCTGACATCATTGATTGAGTGGACTGAGTTTAGCAGACTTGCTCATTAGAAATCATATGTAAAGTAATCATGTATGCAAAAAATAATGAACGAAAACACCATACAGAGTTTGCTTGGAACTCTGTGCAGCATGGTGGAATCTTAAAACATCATACACATTTATTACTGGCACATATCGATAAACAAACTAATAAAACATGAAACACATTGTTAAACTCATAGAGAAATAACATAAGTTATAGTAAAAGTAATTGGCAATAATAATAAGGATAACAACATGACACCCCCTGCCACTCCCATCGTGATCGGGTGTACTAGTCATGAGAAATACCGAAAGTCTTTGTGCACAACGCTTTCAAACAACTACTTTTTTAACGGCTCATATTAGTCCCACCTTGTTGTGGGGTGAGATGAGGTAAAGGTTTTGGCCCAAGTGTTTCATGAAGCGACTGGCCTGGCCCGGTCTTTGCGCATCAGACTGTGGGGAATGGCATTGCCCCTTGGCCAAGAAACTGCTTCGGCAGAAGCAAGAAGTGTGCTCCTGAACACAGACTATAGTACACACAACAACACAACAGGCATTTTAAGGCCATTTTCCCTGCTAGAGTGGGGGTTAGCCACAGACTATAGTACATCGGATCGGATATATACATATGGTACAAACAAAATGTTCCTAACTCCAGGATAGAATATTGTAATAGGTCTTGTGAAAACATAAATGTTAGACATTTGAAAGAAGAGATTTACAAAAAGGTTTTGAGGAGTTTATGAAGGGCGTTTAAGAAGCACAGAAATAAAGCATCAATGGAAGTGCCTGTTCCATGACAAACACTGCAGAGCTTTGCAAGGCCAGAGGGAATTGTGTGATGGATTGAAATTCTGCTTTTGTGTGTAAATGTTTTGATGGTTTACCGAAATTAGCTTTCCTGATAACAAATGCGCGCGTGCAATTAAATCCCTTTGAAAAGCTGTTTGTTAATTTTTTTTTCCTCGACAGGGCTGTGATTGATTTTTTTTAATTTATTTTTTTGCTCTGGGCTTAGTGGGAGAGAATTTAAAACATTATTGTTGTTTTCATACTAATTCCGACAGAGAAAAGCAGTAATTTTCGCTTTTCAAAGTGAGATGTGAAGGTACGCGCAGTCTTAGCACGTGTTTTGTAATAAAGAGACCGTGTTTTAATTCCATTCATTTTTGGCGTGTGTTCAAGTACAATTATTGGTGCATGCTATTCCTTTTAGTGAAATACACCTTGGGTAATGTAATGGCTTTGAGTTTAAAAGTCAAAACGTGATTGCTACACTTCAAAGGGATTTTTGAAAGTCGGTGTATAAACATTGGTAGACATTGCACAAAATCTGAGAAGACTATCTGAAGTATCATGAAGACTCGCACCAACTTTCTTTAGCAACTTCATCATCATGTTAAGCTGGCAAGATAGCAAAGAGATATGCACATTCCCCTCTGACCTGCCTCACCTGGACTTGAATGTCGGATTTGAATCAGAATTAATTGGTGGACATTAATGGTCCCACTGTGTCCTTCATGAAGAGTAGGTGAGCCATCGCCACAGAACCATGAACCAATTCCAAATTAATGCTCTGACCTACAGGGGGAACTGCCTCATAAAGGACAATCTTTTAACACGAATGTGCGTTCACTATGGTCTATTTTTGAGGAGAAAACAAACTCGAAAAACATTTTCGAAAAAAGAGTAATTATGTTTCTTCTATTTGAATTGTAGACGGCGGCTTGCAAACTAAGCCTCAAGGGCGGTGTACAGAAAAGTTTTTAAAATTAATAAAATTAATACAAGGCGCAGGCAGGTGAAATTCACTCTACGTGATGTGCAATGCACACAGAGTAAAACCAGTGTTCATTTACATCTGTAGGATGTCTAATAAATAAAGAAGATATGAGCACACCTGACACTAGGCCAAGGCTTCAGACTTTGGCACGCTTACAAGGCTGCACGGTTGAATAAACTGTTCCAACCCATCATTTTTGAAAGGCTTTTTACTTTTTTAGTTATAATTATCTTGTCTTTGTGGGAAGCTTGGTGTTGGCTTAGTGGTCATTGGACCAGCTTGGGATCCCAGGAGCCTGGGCTCACATCCCGGTTGATTGCTGAATTAATGCCAGGGGGGTTGACTCAGCCTGTCATCCTTCTGAGGTCGGCAAATTGAGTGCCAGTTCACTGGTAAATTTCCTGCGTGTCGCAAGAGGTGACCAATAGGGTTGGTGGCAGGAAGGGCATCCGGCCATAAAACATTGCTTCAAAAAAGGGACCATGGTGCTGAAAAAAATGGCTAACCCCTTCTCTGCGGGGAAAAATGGCCTCTAAAGGTGGTTCTCCTTTTCTCTTTTCTTTGTGCTGTTCTCATTGCATGAGTCACTCTTGAAATTCCAGCAGAAGGACTATCGGCCCAAATTGCTAAACAAAGCCCTGGCTCCAGACTTTTATCAGAGAAGAGCTGTTCTCAGCTGATCCTGGATAATTATTTCGTTTTCAATACAAAGTGAAACTAACTACGAAAGCAAATTGCCATCATTTAATGGCACAATTCCCCACATATATATAGTATGTATAAATAATATCTCTGTATGTATGTATATACAGACTTGGCATTTAATATGGAATTTTTTTTTTTTCTTGACTTTGGTATACTTTCTTAACTCAGTATATCAATCTGGTGAGTTTCTTTTACACTTTGGTGATTTATTTGTTAAAAGAACCATGTCACTGATTGTCTGTCGCAGCAAGAAGTCAACAACAGGATTATATCACAGGTGGCGTGGCAAAATGTACGGACAGGTGCATTTGATGATTGGCTTCACAGTCGGGTATACAAGGGTTGTTGCGTTCTGTATTAGTGGAAAACAACTGCTGCACATCTCCAAAAGTTATTGCCGCTTCCTCTGGAGATGGTCCGTCAACTCGACAATGCTGTTTGTCATGGAGTGGTGGCTTTACGAAATTACAGCATGAAACAGCGTGCTATTGCTCGGCAGTATGGCATCACTCAAGGTCAGGTGTCAAAGATCCTGAAACGAAAGGCTCAGAGGGGTGTCCCTACTCCAATACCGAGGCCAGGATGTCCCCGCAGAACCACAAGGAGGGATGATCGCCAGTTGCACTGGTTAGTCCGCAATGGCCGTACCAAGTCAGCTAATCGGCTTAGGGCTGAGTGGCAGCAACTGACAAATGTGCCTGTATCCAGAAGGCTAGTCAACCAACGATTGGTTCAAGCAGGCTATCATGCCAGGCGTCCCCTGAGAAAGCCACGCCTGACCAGGCAACACCGCCAGCGCAAATTGCAGTGGGCCAGAGAGCACCGTCAATGGCAGCCAGGACACTGGAATCACGTGATCTTCAGTGACGAGTCTAGATTTCTGGTCTATCGTCAAGATGGCCGCGTCCGAGTGCGCAGACAAGTGCATGAAGCCTACAACAAAGATTGTATAGTGCCAAGGGTCCAAGCTGGAGGTGGTGGGGTGACCGTTTGTGCTGCTTTTCATGCAGGGGGCAAAACTGACCTGGTTGTTCTGAATGGAAACCTGAACCAGTTCAAGTGCAGGGCCATTCTGGAAGAAACATTGCTTCCATTTGCTCGTGCAGCCTTTTGAGCAACCTTTGGCTTCCAAGATGACAATGCACGGCCTCATCGTGCTCGCATGATCCAACACTTTCTTGCTGACCGTGGTAGCGAGCATATGGAGTGGCCTGCCATGTCCCCGGATATGAATCCGATCGAGAACTTGTGGGCAGAATTAACGCATCAAATCGACCACTTGGACCAGCAGCCGACGTCTGTGCGTGAATTGCAGCAGGCTTTTGTCACTGCATGGCAAGCGATTCCTGTCCAAACCTTGGCAAATCTCGTGAACAGCATGCCTCAACGTGTACGTGCTCTCCTGAATGCTCGTGGGGGTTAGACGAAGTACTGAACTGTAATTTTACTGTCCGTAATCCCAGTCGTAATTTAACTTTTGTTTTTCTTTAAAAAAATTTTGGCTAATGTGCAAAATAAAGAGATACTTCTGGAAAACGTACAGAAGTTTAACACAGTACTGTCCATGAATTGAGTTCGATATCAGTTTACATCACTTTCAAGGATCAATTTATTTGTTTAGAAATGTCAAATGTGGTTTTTGTTTCTTTTAAAGGTCACATTAACAAAATCTAGAGTAATTTCAACATAATTCCAATGAACTTTTGGTTCTAAGACATCTTGAAAAGTAAGTTCACCCCCACAAAAAAAATATTCCATATTATGGGTTTACTTTCTTAACTCAGTATATCAATCTGGTGAGTTTCTTTTACACTTTGGTGATTTATTTGTTAAAAGAACCATGTCACTGATTGTCTGTCGCAGCAAGAAGTCAACAACAGGATTATATCACAGGTGGCGTGGCAAAATGTACGGACAGGTGCATTTGATGAGTGGCTTCACAGTCGGGTATACAAGGGTTGTTGCGTTCTGTATTAGTGGAAAACAACTGCTGCACATCTCCTAAAGTTATTGCCGCTTCCTCTGGAGATGGTCCGTCAACTTGACAATGCTGTTTGTCATGGAGTGGTGGCTTTACGAAATTCTGGCATGAAACAGCGTGCTATTGCTCGGCAGTATGGCATCACTCAAGATCAGGTGTCAAAGATCCTGAAACGAAATGCTCAGAGGGGTGTCCCTACTCCAATACCGAGGCCAGGACGTCCCCGCAGAACCACAAGGAGGGATGATCGCCAGCTGCACCGGTTAGTCCGCAATGGCCGTACCAAGTCAGCTAATCGGCTTAGGGCTGAGTGGCAGCAACTGACAAATGTGCCTGTATTCAGAAGGCTAGTCAACCAACGACTGGTTCAAGCAGGCTATCGTGTCAGGCGTCCCCTGAGAAAGCCACGTCTGACCAGACAACACCGCCAGTGCCGATTGCAGTGGGCCAGAGAGCACCGACAATGGCAGCCAGGACACTGGAATCACGTGATCTTCAGTGACGAGTCTAGATTTCTGGTCTATCGTCAAGATGGCCGCGTCCGAGTGCGCAGACAAGTGCATGAAGCCCACAACAAAGATTGTGTAGTGCCAAGAGTCCAAGCTGGAGGAGGTGGGGAGACCGTTCGGGCTGCTTTTCATGCAGGGGGCAAAACTGACCTGGTTGTTCTGAATGGAAACCTGAACCAGTTCAAGTACAGGGCCATTCTGGACGAAACATTGCTTCCATTTGCTCGTGCAGCCTTTCGAGGAAACTTTGTCTTCCAAGATGACAATGCACGACCTCATCATGCTCGCATGATCCAACACTTTCTTGCTGACCGTGGTGTAGAGCATATGGAGTGGCCTGCCATGTCCCCGGATATGAATCCGATAGAGAACTTGTGGGCAGAATTAACGCATCAAATCGACCACTTGGACCAGCAGCCGACCTCTGTGCGTGAATTGCAGCAGGCTATTGTCACTGCATGGCAAGCGATTCCTGTCCAAACCTTGGCAAATCTCGTGAACAGCATGCCTCGACGTGTACGTGCTCTCCTGAATGCTCGTGGGGGTTAGACGAAGTACTGAACTGTAATTTTACTGTCCGTAATCCCAGTCGTAATTTAACTTTTGTTTTTCTTTAAAAAAATTTTGGCTAATGTGCAAAATAAAGAGATACTTCTGGAAAACGTACAGAAGTTTAACACAGTACTGTCCATGAATTGAGTTCGATATCAGTTTACATCACTTTCAAGGATCAATTTATTTGTTTAGAAATGTCAAATGTGGTTTTTGTTTCTTTTAAAGGTCACATTAACAAAATCTAGAGTAATTTCAACATAATTCCAATGAACTTTTGGTTCTAAGACATCTTGAAAAGTAAGTTCACCCCCACAAAAAAAATATTCCATATTATGGGTTTACTTTCTTAACTCAGTATATCAATCTGGTGAGTTTCTTTTACACTTTGGTGATTTATTTGTTAAAAGAACCATGTCACTGATTGTCTGTCGCAGCAAGAAGTCAACAACAGGATTATATCACAGGTGGCGTGGCAAAATGTACGGACAGGTGCATTTGATGAGTGGCTTCACAGTCGGGTATACAAGGGTTGTTGCGTTCTGTATTAGTGGAAAACAACTGCTGCACATCTCCTAAAGTTATTGCCGCTTCCTCTGGAGATGGTCCGTCAACTTGACAATGCTGTTTGTCATGGAGTGGTGGCTTTACGAAATTCTGGCATGAAACAGCGTGCTATTGCTCGGCAGTATGGCATCACTCAAGATCAGGTGTCAAAGATCCTGAAACGAAATGCTCAGAGGGGTGTCCCTACTCCAATACCGAGGCCAGGACGTCCCCGCAGAACCACAAGGAGGGATGATCGCCAGCTGCACCGGTTAGTCCGCAATGGCCGTACCAAGTCAGCTAATCGGCTTAGGGCTGAGTGGCAGCAACTGACAAATGTGCCTGTATTCAGAAGGCTAGTCAACCAACGACTGGTTCAAGCAGGCTATCGTGTCAGGCGTCCCCTGAGAAAGCCACGTCTGACCAGACAACACCGCCAGTGCCGATTGCAGTGGGCCAGAGAGCACCGACAATGGCAGCCAGGACACTGGAATCACGTGATCTTCAGTGACGAGTCTAGATTTCTGGTCTATCGTCAAGATGGCCGCGTCCGAGTGCGCAGACAAGTGCATGAAGCCCACAACAAAGATTGTGTAGTGCCAAGAGTCCAAGCTGGAGGAGGTGGGGAGACCGTTCGGGCTGCTTTTCATGCAGGGGGCAAAACTGACCTGGTTGTTCTGAATGGAAACCTGAACCAGTTCAAGTACAGGGCCATTCTGGACGAAACATTGCTTCCATTTGCTCGTGCAGCCTTTCGAGGAAACTTTGTCTTCCAAGATGACAATGCACGACCTCATCATGCTCGCATGATCCAACACTTTCTTGCTGACCGTGGTGTAGAGCATATGGAGTGGCCTGCCATGTCCCCGGATATGAATCCGATAGAGAACTTGTGGGCAGAATTAACGCATCAAATCGACCACTTGGACCAGCAGCCGACCTCTGTGCGTGAATTGCAGCAGGCTATTGTCACTGCATGGCAAGCGATTCCTGTCCAAACCTTGGCAAATCTCGTGAACAGCATGCCTCGACGTGTACGTGCTCTCCTGAATACTCGTGGGGGTTACACGAAGTACTGAACTGTAATTTTACTGTCCGTAATCCCAGTCGTAATTTAACTTTTGTTTTTGTTAAAAAAATTTTTGGCTAATGTGCAAAATAAAGAGATACTTCTGGAAAACGTACAGAAGTTTAACACAGTACTGTCCATGAATTGAGTTCGATATCAGTTTACATCACTTTCAAGGATCAATTTATTTGTTTCGAAATGTCAAATGTGGTTTTTGTTTCTTTTAAAGGTCACATTAACAAAATCTAGAATAATTTCAACATAATTCCAATGAACTTTTGGTTCTAAGACATCCTAAAAAGTAAGTTCACCCCCACAAAAAAAATATTCCATACTAAATGCCAAGTCTGTATATCCTCCGGAGCTTGGCAGACAATGCGGACATACGTGGCGATGACGTCATGACGTTCGCTCATTTGGTTGGAGCACCAAATTACAGATATATATATATATATATATATATATATATATATATATATATATATATATATATATATATATATATTGTTACAGACGCGGTTTTAGATGTTATTTTACCGAGCGGTTGGTATTACCGCGTCCGAACAGTTACTCCCCGATTAGAACCCGACGTTGACCAGATCGCACCGCAGATATTCAATCGGGAAACCTCTAAAGCGACCGAAAGAGAAGGAAAAGAGAAAAAGACAGAGTACGGAGGAAGAACAGATTTATTATACACACACAAGCAAAAAGAAAGAGAGACCAAATTTATTTACAGCAATGGATGGAAGAAGCAGTCACACAGTGTATCGTTAGCTTATACTATTCATTTTACTTAACCCCAAGACAACGAGTAGGACAGACGACGTTCACACTTACACGGGGGATATTGCAGGCAGGTAGGGCTTGAGGTGGATTGCTGGAGAGGGAGGCAGGGTCGGAGGCAGCAGCTCTCAATTCCTCGCGTTTTTGGCGGGAAAACCCTCCGTCGCGTATCCGCTGCCGATACTGTAGACGTCACGCGCTGGCTCGGGCACACCTGCTCCTCTCCTTCTGGTGGAGCCGTCTCCCTCCTTTCAGCGCGTCTCTGCAAAGCTGGTTTCCTCTCCGAGTACCTCTCCTCTTTGGCTTGGAGCGTCTCGCATCTCACCGCTCCTCTTGGTATGTCACCTCTTCGCTCATCTCCCAGGTCATCTGGTGAAGCAGTCCCTTCCAGTCGCTTTTATAACTCGGGGCGGAATCAAGCCGCCGGCTGCGAGGGCACGCCTACCGGGTCGCTCACCGCGGTGCTGATTGGCCATGCGACCCTCTGGCTCACTCCTCCCCTCTATGACGAGGTGGAGACACGCCTTTCTTCTTCGAGATTAGCACATGGGCAATGGCGGCTTGCGGGATTGAACCCCACTCGCACCCTTTTGAAAGGAACTTTGGAGAGCGGAGATGATTGGGGAAATTGGAAGGGCCTACGCTTATTTTGTTTGATACAATGCAAAGTCAATCTAGTGGGAAACACATATTTAGCCTACATAGAATAAGGAAATACACTATTTAAAAAGATATATCGTGGCCTGCGTGTAAGTTTCATGGAATTAACTAGGAGGACGGCTGCGACCATTATTTACATTACCAGGGTGTTACCATACTTTTGTAACGTTCACATTGTAACGTTTTCACATTCGTTACACTTCCTCCAAAATTGTTACACTTCTCAAAAACCGTTACACTTCTCAAATTCGTTACACTTCTCAAAACCGTTACACTGCACCCTCCTTTCTTCAGGCCCGTGCTCGGGCCTACAAAACTTTAACTTAGTGTGACACGTAGGTGTAATTCCCTCTACAATTAACCTGACCCTGAGTGTGACAATCTTAAAACACAAATAAGTATGTCCACCTATTGCATTGCACCCTGTCTAACAGACTCAAGCCCACAGCTAACCGAATTACGGAATTATTCTCAAACTATACATTTACGGTGGGGAGCATTATTTACAATGACGTGATTTCTTATTTACAACGCAACCCAGGACCTGTGTTTTTTTTTTTTTTTTGTTTTTTCTTAGGGAACAAGAAAAAGAAATTCCTGTTGGGAGGGAGGAGACAGCACGCATTGCATCGATGCACCAGTACCAATACCACCAAAGCACCCAAAAGCACCACAAAGCACCACAACGCACCAAAAGCACCACTCGGTGCACAGTCACCATGGTTCTTAATAAACACAACAAAACAACTGGTGGTGGTCTTCTCTTTCTCTGCTGGGCCGATGTTCTTCCCGACGTCTTCTGGCTTCATGCGGCCTACTTGGAACTAATAAAAAGCACAACTTGTGTTCGTTTTTATTTAGGGCCTCAGGGGCCAACTAAGGGTGGTCCACCTGTTTGGCATAGGTGCCACCTTACCGAGGTCCGCAAGCAAGATTCCCTGGCCACTATGCCCGGTCTCCAACAGAGGTGCCCTGCCCCAGAACCTGGGGTCCATCAAGTGGTACTTGGCCGCAGAACAGCGGTCCATAAAGTGGTACATCAACGCAATGCATGCTGGTTCTGGGAATCTCGTGCGCACAATGGCCACCTCACGCACGCTCCCCTCGGCACCCAATGGCGCACAGGTCATGTGGGAGACAAAAGAGACAATTGAGCGAGGGGTAAGGTCACTAGGGTACACATCAATAAGGCAATGCAAGGCGAAATGCGTACGGAGGGCGAAGTGAGAAAGCTCGTCCCTACTGTACGTCACCCCCCTGTCACCTACACTACCCTTGCCCTTACCCCATATTTACAAAATCTACCCATTTACAAATTCGTCACTACTGTCACGTCTTCCCCATATTTCCCCTATACCAAATTCGTCTCCACAATCCCTCGACTTCAAAATTTGCCATCACCAATTCATCATCAATCCTCATAAGGAGGGAGAGATGGAATTACGCACAATGTCACACCCACGTCATGATGCGTCTCACAATCCAAAACATTTGCATCAAAAATAATTAAACATGGCATGGTGCGGAGTACCTGTCACCTCAGGTGAGTGGATGCAGATGGTGTGAGGAGACCCTTCTTCCTAACTATCCTCTAAATGACTTTAACACACTTTACACTACCCGGGGTCTCTCCCTGCCAATCCATTGGCCAACTTACACTATGGGTTCTAATAACCAATTCCCATTGACCAAACTGTGGTGCTTCTCAATTTGGGGTCTCACTCCCCCGATTCATCTCCCGGTGCCTTCGCACAATTTCTGGGCTGTGACGTGTAGCTCTTCCAGCAGGTCTACCCACCTGCACACCTCCACCACTGCAGTTGCCACCCGAGCTTACCTAGCTCCTCACCCTAACCTAACTAACTGGGGAAGGCCCTCTCCTGGCTCTGTCACCCCTTGGTGCCCTCTGGCACTGGGCTACCCGGGTCCGTCCTCCGGATCCTCGGGCCCCATCCACAACAACTACTACCGGCTCCCAGAGCCCACCTGCGGCCTCACCTGGCCGACATCCTCACAGTGGTGGAGTGCCCAACCAACGACACACACTAACAGGCTACACGCCCAGCCATTTCCACAACACTAATGCACCCATCCAAAGACCATTCTTTCACCCGCACCACAGATGCCAATATCCAACCACAATTTACCTGTACCCTCTACCTAACACTTACACTACCCGCCCCGGGTATCCGTGATGGGGGTCCACTCTTCCCCCATTCACACCTTTGCACCATCCACTCCACTCCACAATTTCCACCATACTCACTCCACGACCATCCATTCCAATACTCCAGATATTCCACACTACCATTTATTCCACACAACCATTCTCCATACCTGTTGTTGCACACCTGTGCACTCACACCTGGTGCCACCTGCACCCTCCTTTCTTCCTGGACCATTTGGTCATCACAACATGCAATCACCACTACTCCCTCATACACTGCTCCACACACCTGTTCAGTTGCACACCTGTGCAATCACACCTGTTCAATCCTCACACACACGGCATCATCTCATCTAACTACTCCCCTCTGAAACTCGCGCTTCCCAGTCGTCCCTTTAAACTATTGCGCTCCCACGTCATTATAATCCACACTAATCTACCTGCGTCCCCACTACAGGCATCCTTGTCACTAACTAACCTTAACGTCACCTAATGTCATCTTCGCTAGATCCCTACACACGATATATCCTAACCCACCCGGGCTAGTTTTCACTGCCATCAACCCCATAAACTATAGCGCATTTGCCCCACTTGGTTGTGAGGGATGGTGGATTTGCCATCCCACCACATCGGGGGTCTCTCCCTATAAATTTTGTTCGTCCAAATTCAACCAATTCAAAAATTTTCCATTTACTGCCAATTCTACCCACTATTATAAATTTCGTATCAAACCACTACCATCATCATCCAGTCCGCTATATTCTAGCCTCGGTGCGTCGTGACATCATTAAACTCGGTTCGTAAAGCCGAGCAATGAATTCGGGTGGTTTGGTCGCCTGCAGGTTGAATCCGTCCGGCTTTCGGTTCAAGGGAGGTGGTTTGGTTGGACCGAGGCTCCACGCACCATCTCGGCGCGGCACCTTGCGGTCCCGGGCCCGATGGCTCAATCTCCCTCGGTCGGAACCCCGTCCCCACGAGGGGGCACCGTTCCGCTTCCTCCCACTCGCCCTTGAACCGGACCGGTCGCCTCGCCCATCAAAGCCCGGACTCGACCGTGCGGGGCGGGGCCAAGCCCGAATCGGCAACGACGCTTCGAAGAGAAGCGACGCAGCATCGACCCGCGCCGGGCCTCGCACCCAACAAAGCACCCCGCGCCCCGAGTGCTCGCATCGGCTATCCGTCGCCCTAACCGCTAACCCGGTTACCGTCGATGCTTTACTTGCATGCTCACACGCATACGCTACCCCTTTCACCCTCACAAAACCCGGCGTTCCAACGCCGTCCGTACATTCCACCAACGCTCTCCCTGTTACACACCACACCTCTCGCGCACACTCTTGCGCACACTTTGGTCCACACCTCTCCTCCGTTACGTCCTCCGTAACACTCACCATGGGCGTGCACTCTTGCATCCACCCACTAACGCGCTCACCTGGGCTCTCCCACACGCGCGCTACCACCAACCCAGGTGTGCTTCCTCGCACACCCTCTACCATTCCAAGCGTGCATTCTCGCACCCGCTCTACCACCAACTCACTCCTCGTGTCACTCTCACCCTCGCACGTACACTCCGTACACCCCGACGTGCATTCTCGCTCGCACTCGGTTTCACTCCCACACTTTATAACACACCCACTCGCCGACGCACACTTTTTCCTCCCACGCGTGCCATTTCCACTCACACGGGACCCTTCACCAACGCCCGGATGCTTCCTCGATCCCAAGCGCGCGAAAATTCTTTTGTCGCTAAACATCCTCTTACAAAGCTACCCGCACAATATACAGCACGTCTCACCTTCGGGGTTCTTCTTCCTCCCTGCACCAAAACCTGCAAACTTCCATTTGGATTAGCGAGTACAGCATCAGGATGTGCATTTAGACTTTGAGCAATTTCCATTCCTTCCTCCGATTGTTGCTCTTTTAACTTTAAGTCCCCGGTCTCTCCAATTTCAACTATACCCATAATTTCTTTGTTCACCTCGACGACCGTTGGCTTTAATAAAATTCCCTCTACCTCATCGGTCGCCGGCTTTTCCAAACCCCGGGTCGCGATTTCTACCCCGTCATTGTACCCGTGCTTTCCTCCGCTTCGCTCAACCAGCGCTTTCCGACCCGCTTTACCTCCTCGTGCACCCCTGGGACCCTTTCGCCCACCATGCGATCCATGGTCTCCCCACATTTTTGCATGCGGTCACCCATTCTGTTCGTTATTGCTTCCATTTTGTTTAACAATCGCCCACTGTTAGCCCTCCTTTCGTCCCTCATTGCCCCCAATTGCTCACTCTGAGCATCCATCCGGTTCCCCATGACCCCCATTTGCCCCATAAGGGCCCTCCTTTGCTCACTCTGCAGGTTGAGGGATGCCTGCATTTGTACCATAAATTGCTCCATGAGGGCCTGCATTTGGGTCATCCCTCCCACTTGTGCAGCGGGTGCGGCCGCCGCAGCCATGTGCGAGGCGCCATTTTGCGCGCCCGCAACCTCGTGCACGAGGACGCCATTTTGTGCGTCTGATACACCCTCAACCACCTCATTGCTCTCCTCCTCCCTTTCTTCCCCTAAGTCCTGGGTTACCCCTAACCCGTCTATCTCCCCCACCGACATCCGATCGCCTTGATTGTCCATGGCGCGATCTCAAAATTCGGGTTTTATAAAACAAAATAAATTTCGGCAGCTTGTAATTTTGAGCGCGTTAAGCGCGCTTCGGGTCCGATCTCACTCCTCGACACCAATTGTTAGACGCGGTTTTAGATGTTATTTTACCGAGCGGTTGGTATTACCGCGTCCGAACAGTTACTCCCCGATTAGAACCCGACGTTGACCAGATCGCACCGCAGATATTCAATCGGGAAACCTCTAAAGCGACCGAAAGAGAAGGAAAAGAGAAAAAGACAGAGTACGGAGGAAGAACAGATTTATTATACACACACAAGCAAAAAGAAAGAGCGACCAAATTTATTTACAGCAATGGATGGAAGAAGCAGTCACACAGTGCATCGTTAGCTTATACTATTCATTTTACTTAACCCCAAGACAACGAGTAGGACAGACGATGTTCACACTTACACGGGGGATATTGCAGGCAGGTAGGGCTTGAGGTGGATTGCTGGAGAGGGAGGCAGGGTCGGAGGCAGCAGCTCTCAATTCCTTGCGTTTTTGGCGGGAAAACCCTCCGTCGCGTATCCGCTGCCGATACTGTAGACGTCACGCGCTGGCTCGGGCACACCTGCTCCTCTCCTTCTGGTGGAGCCGTCTCCCTCCTTTCAGCGCGTCTCTCCAAAGCTGGTTTCCTCTCCGAGTACCTCTCCTCTTTGGCTTGGAGCGTCTCGCATCTCACCGCTCCTCTTGGTATGTCACCTCTTCGCTCATCTCCCAGGTCATCTGGTGAAGCAGTCCCTTCCAGTCGCTTTTATAACTCGGGGCGGAATCAAGCCGCCGGCTGCGAGGGCACGCCTACCGGGTCGCTCACCGCGGTGCTGATTGGCCATGCGACCCTCTGGCTCACTCCTCCCCTCTATGACGAGGTGGAGACACGCCTTTCTTCTTCGAGATTAGCACATGGGCAATGGCGGCTTGCGGGATTGAACCCCACTCGCACCCTTTTGAAAGGAACTTTGGAGAGCGGAGATGATTGGGGAAATTGGAAGGGTCTACGCTTATTTTGTTTGATACAATGCAAAGTCAATCTAGTGGGAAACACATATTTAGCCTACATTGAATAAGGAAATACACTATTTAAAAAGATATATCGTGGCCTGCGTGTAAGTTTCATGGAATTAACTAGGAGGACAGCTGCGACCATTATTTACATTACCAGGGTGTTACCATACTTTTGTAACGTTCACATTGTAACGTTTTCACATTCGTTACACTTCCTCCAAAATTGTTACACTTCTCAAAAACCGTTACACTTCTCAAATTCGTTACACTTCTCAAAACCGTTACAATATATATATATATATATATATATATATATATATATATATATATATATATATATATATATATATATATATATATATATATTGTTGCGGAACCCAACGTCGGCCTATGGTTCCCCTTTGAGGGGGGATTAGACCCCTTGTTTATTGCTGACCGACGTGGTCCCTGACGCCGTACCGCGACCTCCGGAAAGGCCGGTGCACAGCCCCGTTCGTACCGCGGACAGATGTTAATTGATTGCCGAGCGGTGTTTAGCAACCGCGGCACGAACTATTACCAAGACTAACCCGATTCATAAACGTTGGCCAAATCGTGCCACAGGTGCCCAATGGAGAAATCACAAAGACGACACGGATGTGAAGAAGAGGAAGACGAAGGCAAAAAGGTTTGAAAATGCTACTATATTTATTCCTACTATTTACAGGACCAAAATAACCAAGGAAGAAGGAAAGATAATAAAATAAAGACAGAAGGAATCAAGGAGACACAGTGCAACGCTAGCTTACCTACAGTCTTAATTATACCCAGGACGAGACACACTAAATGGACGACAATCAAACTCACACGAATGGGGAAATGAAGGCAGGAACGATTCGGTGGAAGGAGAGGAAGGTCCAACGGGAACCGGAGCTGGAGCTTGATCCCGCACGGGACGTCGGGCGGGACCTCGACGGCCACCGATGCCACCGCAATCCGGCTCCCGCGTCGCAGCGGGTCAAAACTGCGTGGTCTCAAAGCTGGTGGTGGTGGACTCCAAGCTGATGGTGGTGGACTCAAACTGATGGTGGTGGACTCAAACTGATGGTGGTGGACTCTCTCTCTCTCACCTCTTGCGCGGCACGTATCTCGTCTCCTCTCTTGCGCGTCTCTCTTGCCGCCGTGGGGATGTCGCGTGCTTTCCCAGGACTCATCTGAGGTGGGGGCGTCTCCCGCGGGTTATATAGGCCATGCCCTTCAACCTTCGCGAACCTACTCGACGGTTCTCCCAACGCCCTCTCAAAGCCAAACCCCTCATTCTGGGTTGTTCGGCAAGGGCTGGCTCACTCCTCCCCTCTATGACGAGGTGGAGACATGCCTTTCTTCTCCGAGCCGACCGCGTGCTCAATGGAGGCAAATGCAGTTGGTAATAAATGCAGTTGGCAATAAAGGCTTTGGGGGAATTTGAAAAAGGGGATCTATCTATTTGAATTCGGTGCAATGGAGTATTAATTAATGGAAGACAAAGCCTTAACCTAATACACAGAATAAGGAAATAACTACCAACAAGGAGGAAATCTATGATTGGCTAACGTGATTGTATATGACCTAACTAAGGGACGCCTTTTGACCTTTTTACACAACAACTGGAGGAAGGAGGGTGATATTTTTTACAACAATACAAAACACAATGCTCATTTCCACAACTATATATATATATATATATATATATATATATATATATATATATATATATATATATATATATATATATATATATATATATATATATATATATATATATTGTGGCGGACACAAGCAAGGGACACGAATTCAGCGCACCAGTAGGTGGCGCAAACGTCCAGGCGGGGAACTGGAATGCATGCCCCGCCTATCGACCGATCGGCCACGCCCGGGGACGAGGCGTGGCCTCGGCACATATATGCGGGCTCTAAGCTCAAGCCTGCCCAGTGCTGCAGTTCGAGCTTTCATAATAAAGACTCTTGGTTTTATCAAAGGCGTTGTGGCCTACCTCTTTGGCAAGCAAGTTGTGTGCGCAGCACCACACTTCACAGGTGACCCCGATTGGTTCAGCCGTTGCTGACCACCGAACGCGCCATGGCCAACAGAGTTTTGGGAAGCACAAGCCGACGTGTGGTTCATGCAGGCCGAAGCGCAATTTCAGCTTCGAGACATAACGGCGGACGAGACCCGTTACTACCACGTGGTTGCCGCCCTCGGGCCCGGCACGGCCGCCCGAGTCGTGTCCATCCTGCGGCACCCGCCGGCCGACCACAAGTACAGGGTGCTCAAACGTCTCCTCATCATCACGTTCGGCCTCACGGAGATCGAACGGGCCGACCGCCTCCTGGACCTTCCCGAACTCGGCGACACACGACCATCTGTGCAAATGGATTATATGCTGCCGTTGCTGGGTTACCAAGCCCCGGATTTCTTATTCCGGGCGCTTTTGCTATGCCAGCTACCTCTACAGGTACGCCTCGCGCTGGCCGGTTCCAACATAAGGGAACCCAGCGCCCTGGCCGTAGAGGCCGACAAGTTCTTCGCGGCTTGCGACACGTGGTCGAGTTACGGTGCGGCCATCGTGGATCCCGAGGCTGATGCTACTGCGTCCCTCGTGGCCGCTGCCACGCCCCGCCCACCACCACCACCACCACCACCGCCGCCAAGAAGACCGTGGCCGCCACCGCCCCCGCCGCCGCAAGCCTGGTGCTATTTCCATGCCAGGTTCGGCCACAAGGCTAAGAAGTGTTGCCGCCGTGCTCGTTTGGCAAGTCGGGAAATGGCCAGGCCGGCGCTCGGTAGCGGCCCTGAGCATCGGCCATTCCGGCAACCTCCTCTTTATCACGGAAACCTTGTCCGGGCGCCATTTCCTCTGCGATACAGGAGCACAGGTAAGCGTCATCCCAGCCTACACGTCCGACAAGCGAACCGCGGGCCGGGGCCCCGCGTTGCTTGCCGCCAACGGTACATCCATCCGCACATTCGGGAAGCGCTGCCTCTCCCTGCGGTTCGGAGGGCAGCGCTTTCAATGGTCGTTCGTGACCGCCAGCGTGCCCATGGCATTGCTCGGTGCGGACTTCCTATGTGCGCATGGGTTGTTGGTCGACGTAAAGCGCAGACGGCTCGTCCAGGCCGAAACCTTTAGCTCGCTCGCTTGTTCGCTGAGAAGCTCGTTGAGCGGCTCACTGAGCGGCTCACCGAGCGGCTTGCCAAGCGGCTTGCTGGACGGTTCCGTCCCGGTGAGTTTAGTTTGCACGCTTCCGGCAGTGGACGACTTTACCCGCCTCCTCGCCAGTTTCCTGGCCCTCACGCAGCCCACCTTTTCAGCGGTGGCCATTAAACACGGGGTGGAGCATCACATCCCCATGGTCGGGCCGCCGGTCTATGCCCGGGCACGCCGACTCGAGCCCACGAAGCTCGCGGTGGCGAAAGCGGAGTTTGCCATGCTGGAGCGGCAGGGGATCGCGCGGCGCTCCAACAGCGCGTGGGCTTCCCCGCTGCACATCGTGCCGAAGCCCGGTGGGGGATGGCGGCCGTGTGGGGACAACCGCTGGCTCAACGATGCCACCACCCCCGACCGCTACCCGGTCCCACACATTCAGGACTTTTCCGCCCGGTTGGCCAACACGACTGTGTTTTCGAAGGTGGACCTCATCCGGGGCTACCATCAGGTCCCCGTCCAACCGGACGACGTCCCGAAGACGGCCGTCATCACCCCTTTTGGCCTCTTCGAATTTCTAAGGATGCCCTTCGGGTTGAAGAATGCGGCTCAGGCGTTCCAGCGGCTTATGGATAGCGTCTTGCGTGACTTACCTTTCCTGTTCGTCTACCTGGACGACATCCTAGTCGAGAGCGCGTCCCGGGAGGACCACCTGCTCCACCTCCGCATGCTGTTCGAACGCCTGGGCCAGCATGGCCTAATCATCAACCCTGCCAAGTGCCGTTTCGGTGTCACCACCATCGACTTCTTGGGGCACCGCATCACCGAGCACGGGGCCGTCCCTTTACCGGCCAAGGTGGAGGTGGTCAGGGATTTCCCGCGGCCCCGCACGATCAAGGGGCTCCAGGAGTTCCTGGCCATGGTAAACCTTTACCACCGCTTCGTGCCCCACGTCGCCCAGCTCCTCCGCCCCTTGCACGAGGCCCTCCGGGGCAAACCGGGCAAAGGTGACATCGCATGGTCGGAGCCAATGGCCGCGGCATTCGCGGGCGCAAAGCTGGCTCTGGCCGACGCTACCATGCTGGCGCACCCGGCGCCCGATGCACCGATCGCCCTCACCACCGACGCGGTGGGCGCGGTGCACGAGCAATCGGTGGGTGGTGCTTGGCAACCGCTGGCGTTTTTCAGCCGGCAGCTTCGCCCGCACGAACGCGGGTATAGCACCTTCGACCGCGAGTTGCTCGGACTCCACCTGGCAGTCCGACACTTCCGCCATCTGCTGGAGGGCCGCCCATTCACGGCCTTCATTGACCACAAGCCCCTTGTGTTCGCGATGGCCAAGGTCGCCGAGCCATGGTCGGCAAGGCAGCAGCGCCACCTCTCTGCAGTGTCCGAGTACACGACGGACATCCGTCACGTTGCGGGTAAGGACAACCCGGTGGTGGATTGCCTTTCCCGGTCCGTCGTGCACGCGGTCCACCTCGGGGTTGACTATGCCCGGATGGCGGAGGCCCAGACCGCTGACCCGGCATCCAGGCCTTGCGGACCGCCGTCACGGGCCTCCACGTCACCGAGGTACCGTTCGACGCCGCGGGCACGGCCCTCCTATGCGACGTCTCCCTCGGCCGGCCTCGCCCCATCATGCCCGCTGGCTGGAAGCGCCCGGTGTTCGATGCCATCCACGGCCTGTCCCACCCTGGCGCGAGGGCATCCCAGAAACTAGTCGGGGCAAAGTTCGTCTGGCATGGCCTCCGGAAGGACGTCCGCGACTGGGCCAGGACGTGCCTCATGTGCCAGCGCGCAAAGGTCCACCGCCACACCCAGGCACCATTGGCCCCGTTTACGGTGCCCGAGCGGCGGTTCGACCACGTGCACGTCGACTTGGTGGGACCTCTGCGCCCCTCGCGAGGATTCACCCACCTCCTCACCATGGTCGACCGCACCACACGGTGGCCGGAGGCCATCCCATTGGCGGCGATGTCTGCGGCTGAGGTGGCATAAGCCTTTATCGCCACTTGGGTTGCCTGGTTCGGTGCCCCCTCGGACATCTCGTCCGACCGCGGCCCCCAGTTCACCTCGGAGCTCTGGGCCGCGGTGGCGCAAGGGCTCGGGGTGAAACTACACCGCACCACAGCCTACCACCCCCAGGCCAATGGCCTGTGCGAGCGCTTTCATCGCTCCATGAAGGCCGCGCTCCGGGCCAGCCTCTGCGACGGCGGCTGGGTCGACAGACTCCCCTGGGTCCTGCTGGGCCTCAGGACGGCGCCCAAGGACGACCTGCGCGCGTCCTCGGCGGAGCTGGTCTTCGGGCAACCACTGCGGGTACCGGATGAATTTATCCCCGACTCCACGGCTCCTTGGTCCGCGGCACAACAGCGCTCCGCCCTTCAGGAGACCGCCCGGAGATTCGCCCCGGTGCCAACGGCACACCACAGTTGCCCGCCTTCCCACATCGCCCCGGAGCTTCGCACGGCAAAGTACGTGTTCGTCCGGCACGACGCCCACCGGTCACCGCTACGGCCCCCGTACGACGGGCCCTTCCGCGTGTTGGAGGCCGGGGACAAATTTTTCACGGTCGACATCGGCGGTGCCCCGGATCGCACCCCCGCCAGCAGCTCTGCCTCCGCGTCGAGGCCGCCCCCCGGCGGTCGGACCCCCGGCACCCCCCAGCCCCGCCGTCCCGCCACCCCCCAGACCGGCGCCCATCGCCAGGGGGCGTTTCGGCCGGGTCAGTCGGCTTCCCCGCAAACTCACCCTTCAGGTGCGCGGGAATTCTGGGGGGGCGCGTGTGGCGGACACAAGCAAGGGACACGAATTCAGCGCACCAGCAGGTGGCGCTAACATCCAGGCAGGGAACTGGAATGCATGCCCCGCCTTTCGACCAATCGGCCACGCCCGGGGACGAGGCGTGGCCTCGGCACATATATGCGGGCTCTAAGCTCAAGCCCGCCCAGTGCTGCAGTTCGAGCTTTCATAATAAAGACTTGGTTTTATCAAAAGCGTTGTGGCCTACCTCTTTGGCAAGCAAGTTGTGTGTGCAGCACCACACTTCAATATATATATATATATATATTTAAGAAACAGGAAGTAAATTCCTGCGTGGGGCTGGTGTGAAAAGATTCTGACTCAACCCAGGACTCGAACCCAGGAACCTCATCACTTACACGGTGACAGCCCAGTGAGCTATTGAGTCCTCAGAGAGTCCTATCCTCAGAGATTTCTCACACTAACACTGTGAGCTTTATAGTGGCCGATATCTTCGGCAGACCCCGGATGTGAGTGTATGTATGTGTAAGTAAGTGTGTGAAAGTGCATTGAGGATGAACTCATCCAACAATTTAAGAAACGGGAAGTAAATTCCTGCGTGAGGCTTGTGTGAAAGAATTCTGACTCAACCCGGGACTCAAACCCAGGAACCTCATCACAGCACCAAATATATATATATTGTTACGGACCGCGGATAAGATGTTGATTTGCCGAGCGGATGGCACCGCAGCCATAACAGTTACCCCGACTAACCCGATTCCTGAACGTTGGCCAAAATCGCGCCACAGATATTCAATGGGGAAAAGACAAAAGCGAAGGATGTGAAGAAGAAGAAAGACAAAGGATAAGGAATACAAATATAATTTATTTACTATTTACAACCAAAAGAAGCCAAGGAGAAGGAAGGATAATAAAATAAAGACAGAAGGAATCAAGGAGACACAGTGCAAATATTAACTTATACAAGCTTACTTATACCCAGGGATAAGACAAAAGACAGACTACAAGCACACTTACATGAGGGATGATGACAGGAATGGCAGGAGGTGGATGGCTGGAGGGAGCGGAAGGTTCAGCTGGAACCGCAGCACGGTCGGGTCGGGGATGAGCTGCCGCCGCCCTTTCTCGATCGGCGCGTTTAGCAGCCGCCGTTCCTTCGCGGCCCCGCTCGAAACTGCCGTCAAGGCCCCGAAGCTGCTGTGGCTGAAGCTGCTGTGGCTGAAGCTGCTGAAGCTGCTGCGTGCCACTGCTCTTTCAGGGATTCCTCCGCCTCATGCGCCGCGTGCTCTCCAACGGTTCATCTGCCTTCTCTCTCGTATCTCGTGGGGGCGTTGCGTGACGGGTTCTCTCCCTGACGCATCTGCTCGTGGGGATCCCTTACTCAACTTAACTCCGTAAGCAGTCCCTCACTCCTTCTTTTATTGCCCTCCCCGGAATCAAGCCGCGGGCTACGAGGGCACGCCTACCGGTTCGCTCACCGCGGTGCTGATTTGTGGTTAAGGGCTCTCTGACTCCAACTTTTGATGACGATGAGGTGCCACGCCTTTCTTCCCCGAACAGAGCACATGCTTAATGGCGGCAATTGCAGACAACAGCCAAATGCAGTTGGCAATTGACGAAAGGGGGGTTGGAAGGGAATCTACCTTATTTCACTTGGTGCAATGGAGTATTTCAATTAATGGAAGACACAGCCTTACACTAATACACATAATAAGGATATAAACTACTGAACAGGGATATATGGTGTCCTTCGTGTATGCTTTATGGAATTAACTACGGGAACGCCCTTTGACCTTTATACAACACGAGTAAGGAGGGCGATATTTTACAACAATTTACACAACAACAACAACAACAAAAAAACATTCTTATATCCACAACACTGCACCCTCCTCCTCTTAGGCACGTCCCGGGCCTCTTACCTTAACTTTTAGTGTGGCACGTAGGTGTAGTTCCCTCTACATTTAACCTGACCCTGAGTGCGACAGTTTTAAAACATAAATAAATATGTCCCGCTGCTCCATTGCACCCTGCCTAACAGATTCACGCCCACAGCTAACCGAATTGCGGAATGGTCTTCAAACTATAACACTTACGGTGGGGGCGCATTATTTACAATGGCTCTGCTTTTATTTACAAAACGTAACCCAGGACCTGTGATCGTTCTTTTGGGGGGGGAGACAGTGTGCCCTGCATCGATGCACCATGCAAGCACCCTCAAGCACCAATCGGTGCACAGTCACTACAATTCATGAATAAAAATAACCAAACAACCCCTAACCCTGCTGGTGGTCTCTTGCTCTTCGGCTCCCTCTGCTGGCTATTGCTATCTTCCAGGTGTTGTCATCTTCTTTGCTGGCGGCCTATTTGCAATAATAAAATGCACCCAACGTGTCCATTTCTTTTATTTATGGCCCACAGGGGGCCGACTATGTATGGTTCACCTGTGGGGCATCGGTGCCCTGTGGCCAAGGTCCGCCAGCAAGATTTCGGGCCTTCATGGCCGGTTCCAGCAGAGGGGCCATGCCCCAACCCATGGGGTCCATAAGTGGTGCTCAGCCACAGACATGTGGTCCATAATGTGGTGCATCGATGCAGACAGCTGGTTCTGGGAGTTCCGGGCGCACAATGGCGGACTCATGCACGCTCCCCTCGGCGCCCAGTGGCGCACAGGTCCTCATGTGGGAGACAAAAGGGGGGAAAAGACAGATGAGCGAAGGGTAAGGTCAGAAGGGTACACATCAATACAGGCAATGCAAGGCGAAGTGCGTACGGAGAGCGAAGTGAGAAAGCTCGTCCCTACCATACGTCACCCCCCCTGTCACCTACTCTACCCTTGCCCTTACCCCATATTAACAAAATCTACACCTTTACAAATTCGTCGCTAATGTCACGTCTTCCCCATATTTCCCCTATACCAAATTCGTCTCCACAATCCCTCTAACCAAAATTTGCCATCACCCAATTCGTCATCAATCCTCATAAGGAGGAAGAGATGGAACACCAGCACAATGTCACACCCACGTCATGATGCGTCTCCCATTCCAAACATCTGCATCAATAAAAATAATAAAACATGGCATGGTGTGGAGTTACGTCACCTCAGGTGAGTGGATGTAGATGGTGCGAGGAGATCTTAATCCTAACTACCTTCTAATTGACTTTAACACACTTTACACTACCCGGGGCCTTTCCCTGCCAATCCATTGGCCAACTTACACTATGGGTTCTAAAAACCAATTCCCATTGACCAAACTGTGGTGCTTCTCAATTTGGGGTCTCACTCCCCCAATTCATCTCCCGGTGCCCTTGCACAATTTCCGGGCTGAGTCGTGTAGCTCTCCCAGCAGGTCTACCCACCTGCACACCTCCACCACTGTAGTTGCCACCCGAGCTTACCGAGCTCCTCACCCTAACCTATCTAACTGGGGAAGGCCCCTCCTGGCTCTGTCACCCCTTGGTGCCCTCTGGCACTGGGCTACCCGGGTCCGTCCTCCGGATCCTTGGGCCCCATCCACAACAACTCTACCGGCTCCCAGAGCCCACCTGCGGCCTCACCTGGCCGACATCCTCACAGTGGTGGAGTGCCCATTTAACTACACACACACTAACAGGCGACACGGCCAGCCATTTCCACGACACTAATGCACCCATCCAAATACCATTTTTCCACCATGCACCACAGATGCCAATATCCAACCACAATTTACCTGTACCCTCTACCTAACTCTTAAACTACCCTCCCCGGGTATTCGTGATGGGGGTCCACTCTTCCCCCATTCACACCTCCCCACCATCCACTCCACTCCACAGTTTCCATCATACTCACTCCACGACCATCCATTCCAATACTCCATATACTCCACACTCCAGGTAATCCATACAACCATTCTCCACACACCTACAGTTGCACACCTGTGCAATCACCTGGTGCCACCTGCACACTCCTTCCTTCCTGGACCATTTGGTCAGCACAACTCACATCACTATCACTCACTCAAACACTGCTCCATCCACCTGTTCAGTTGCACACCTGTGCAATCACACTACAACTCACAATCATTTACTCATACCCTGCTCAATACACTTGAATACACCTCCAACACTCACACGGCATCATCTGAACTACCTGTTGCCCTGCTAACTTAGTGCTCCCCGTCTTCCCTTTAAACTAAGCACATACCACGTCATTATCATCCACACTAATCTACCTGCGTCCCCACTACAGGTATCATTGTCACTACCTAACCTTAACGTTACCTAAGGTCATCTTCTCTAGATCCCTATCATTATATCCTAACCCTCCCGGGCTAGTTTTCACTGCCAAACCCCATAAAACTAGTGCACCTTTGCCCCCGCTGTGAGAGATGGCAGAGTTGCCATCCCATCACATCGGGTATCTCCCACTACCAATTTGGCTCATCCAATTGCAACCAATCAAAAATTTTCCAATTACTGCCAATTCTATTCACTTTTCTAAATTTCGGATCAAAAACACTATCATCATCATCACAGTCCGCTTTATCCTAGCCTCGGTGCGTCATGACATCATTAAACTCGGCTTCGCAAAGCCGAGCAATGAATTCGGGTGGTTTGGTCGCCTGCAGTTGGATCCGTCCGGCATTCACGACTCTGGGGAGGAGGCATGCTCGGGCCGAGGTTCCACGCATCATCGCGGCTCAGTACCTTGCGGTCCCGGGCCCGATGACTGAGGCTCGCCCGGTCGGAACCCCGTCCCCGCGAGGGGGCACCGTTCCGCTTCCTCCCACTCGCCCTTGAACCGGACCGGTCGCCTCGCCCGACAAGGCCCGGACTCGACCGTGCAGGGCGGGGCCAAGCCCGAATCGGCAACGACGCTTCGAAGAGAAGCGACGCAGTATCGATCCGCGCCGGGCCTGGCATCCAACAAAGCGCACCGCGCCCCGAGTGCTCGCATCGGCTATCCGTCGCCCTAAACGCTGCCCCGTTCAACGTCGATGCTTTACTTGCATGCTCACACCACGTGACCCGTTTCACACTCACAAAGCCCGGCGTTCCAACGCCTCCAGTGCATCCCCCACACTCCGTCCATTCCGCCAACGCACTCCCTGTTACACACCACACCTCCCGCGCACCTTCTTGCGCATACCCGCCGTTTGCACACCTCGGTCCACACCTCTCCTCCGTTACGTCCACCGTAACACTCACCATGGGCGTGCACTCTTGCATCCACCCACTACCGCGCTCCGATGTGCTCCCTCGCACTCGCGCCACAACCAACTCAGGTGTGCTTTCTCGCACACCCTCGCCGTTCATCCCATATGTGCATCCTCGCACCCGCTCCACCACCAACTCACTCCTCGTGTCACACTCCGTACATCCCGACGTGCATTCTCGCTCGCACTCGGTTTCACTCCCACACTTTATAACACGCTCACTCGCCGACGCACACTTTTTTTTCACACGCGTGCAATTTCCACTCACACGGGACCCTTCACCAACGCCCAGGTGCCATATTGACCCCAATCGCGCGAAAATTCTTTTGTCGCCAAACATCCTTCTACAAAATCTCCCCGCACAATACACAGCACGACTCACCTGGGGGATCCTCCTCCTTCGCTCCAACACCACCTGCAAACTTTCATTGGTGTTATTAAGCACAGCATCGTGATGTGAGCAGGGACTTTGCACATTTTCCATTTCTCCCTGCAATTCCCGGGCTACCTCCGTCATCTCTTCAATTTTAATTCCCAGCACTTCTTTTTCTTTATTCACCTCAACCACCGCTGGCTTTAATAAAATTCCCTCTCCTTCCTCAGCGGTCGCCGGCTGCCCCATACCCCGGGTCGCGATCTCTATACCCGTCATTGTACCCGCGCTTTCCTCCGCCTCGCTCAACCAGCGCTTCTCGACCCGCGTTACCTCCTCGTGCACCCCTGGGACCTGCTCGCTCAACCCGCAGTCTCTGTCCCTCTCCGCTTCCCTTACCTCATATGCGACTCTGTCCCTCGCCATTTCCTCAGTTATTTCTTTAATTTGGTCCCCCAAGCGCTCACTGTTAGCCCTCGCTTCGTCCCTCAATCGCTCACTATCAGCCCTCGCTTCGTCCCTTATTCGCTCACCCATTTTTAGCATGAGGACCTCCATTTGTAGCAAAAGGTTCGAATCCACCAATGCTGCTACGGTCACGGGCGCCGCTAAATTTGGTGCCGCTACACCCACGTGCGCTGAGGACGCCATTTTGCGTGCCTGACACCTCCTCAACCACCTCCTCATTGCTCTCCTCCATTTCTTCCCTCTGATCCTGGGTTACCCCTAACCCCTCTTCTAGTTCCCCCACCGGCATCCGATCGCCTTGACTAGCCATGGCGCGATTTCAAAGTTCGGTTTTTTTTCGAAAATAAAACAAATTTCGGCCGCTCGTAATTTTGAGCGCGTTAAGCACGCTTCGGGTCCAATCCCGCTCCTGACACCAATTGTTACGGACCGCGGATAAGATGTTGATTTGCCGAGCGGATGGCGCCGCGGCCCTAACAGTTACCCCGACTAACCCGATTCCTGAACGTTGGCCAAAATCGCGCCACAGATATTCAATGGGGAAAAGACTAAAGCGAAGGATGTGAAGAAGAAGAAAGACAAAGGGTAAGGAATACAAATATAATTTATTTACTATTTACAACCAAAAGAAACCAAGGAGAAGGAAGGATAATAAAATAAAGACAGAAGGAATCAAGGAGACACAGTGCAAATATTAACTTATACAAGCTTACTTATACCCAGGGACAAGACAAAAGACAGACTACAAGCACACTTACACAGGGGATGATGACAGGAATGGCAGGAGGTGGATGGCTGGAGGGAGCGGAAGGTTCAGCTGGAACCGCAGCACGGTCGGGTCGGGGATGAGCAGCCGCCGCCCTTTCTCGATCGGCGCGTTTAGCAGCCGCCGTTCCTTCGCGGCCCCGCTCGAAACTGCCGCCAAGGCCCCGAAGCTGCTGTGGCTGAAGCTGCTGAAGCTGCTGCGTGCCGCTGCTCTTTCAGGGATTCCTCCGCCTCATGCGCCGCGTGCTCTCCACCGGTTCATCTGCCTTCTCTCTCGTATCTCGTGGGGGCGTTGCGTGACGGGTTCTCTCCCTGACGCATCTGCTCGTGGGGATCCCTTACTCAACTTAACTCCGTAAGCAGTCCCTAACTCCTTCTTTTATTGCCCTCCCCGGAATCAAGCCGCGGGCTACGAGGGCACGCCTACCGGTTCGCTCACCGCGGTGCTGATTGGTGGTTAAGGGCTCTCTGACTCCAACTTTTGATGACGATGAGGTGCCACGCCTTTCTTCCCCGAACAGAGCACATGCTTAATGGCGGCAATTGCAGACAACAGCCAAATGCAGTTGGCAATTGACGAAAGGGGGGTTGGAAGGGAATCTACCTTATTTCACTTGGTGCAATGGAGTATTTCAATTAATGGAAGACACAGCCTTACACTAATACACATAATAAGGATATAAACTACTGAACAGGGATATATGGTGTCCTTCGTGTATGCTTTATGGAATTAACTACGGGAACGCCCTTTGACCTTTATACAACACTGGAGTAAGGAGGGCGATATTTTACAACAATTTACACAACAACAACAACAAAAAAAAAAACATTCTCATATCCACAACACTATATATATATATATATATATATATATATATATATATATTATATATATATATATATATATATATATATATATATATATATATATATATATATATATATATATAATATATATATATATATATGTATACATAGATATATCCTCCGAAGCTCTGCAGACAATGCGGACATACGTGGCGATGACGTCACGACGTTCGCTCAGTAGGTTGGAGCACCAAATTACAGATACAGATATATATCCACAACCACATTTGAAAACCACATTTCCAAGCTGGCCTCCAAAGCCAGTCGCCGAATGGGCATCCTCCGTTGTGCGAAGTCCTTCCTTGGCACACCTGAGCTGCTCACCGCATACAAGGCTTTCATCCGCAGCTCAATGGAATACTGTTCCCCCCTCTGGGCTGGTGCTCCTGCCTCACACCTAGCTCGGGTTCACGCTGTTGAAACCAAAGCTTTCAGAATCATTGGAATCTCCTGCGATGAAGTTAACTCCAATGGCCTTTCACTCACTCACCGCAGGCAGGTTGGTGGTCTTCTATCTTCTACCGACTCCTCTCCGGCCTTGCTCCACCAGCTCTCTTTGTGCTCTATCCCCCCAATATTCCTTCAGGTCGCACAATATCTGCCTGCAACCCTCTTATGGTTAAACAGCCAAAATCTAGGCTCTCTGCTCACCTTCACTCTTTCAATTCCACTTTTCTCCCACCTCTGGAACAAACTCCCCCACTCCCTTCAATCCCACTCCTCCCTCCAGGTCTTTAAAACAGCTGTTCACCATCATCTCTTATCTTCCCCCATCCAAAACCTTGATCTTTTCTACCCCCGCTAATTCATCCCAGATACACTTTTTTTTGAAATTCCAACTTCTTTCCTGGAAGTCCTTGCAGTTTTCATATGTTTTATACCTCTCCCACCTCCCCCCAAGCCCTCCCCCTCCCACATTTCTCGCGATGTCCCTGCTCTCAAATGTTGTGTTTGTGTCCTTCCCCCTCTCTCCCCACCTTGTCCACCGCTCCCCTTATTTTTTGTGTTTTATGTGTCGGTTTGACTTTTTTGTGATTAATGTTAGCTCTTTCACGAGCCTCGATATTGCATACAAAAAAAATAAATATTATATATGCATATATATATCTATATATATAAAACACAGTTTGTGTGTGTGTGTGTGTGTGTGTGTGTGTGTGTGTGTGTGTGTGTGTGTGTGTGTGTGTGTGTGTGTGTGTGTGTGTGTGTGTGTGTGTGTGTGTGTGTGTGTGTGTGTGTAATGTTACCGATAGACTCCTAAATGGAGAGGCTCACGTACTTGATATTTGGCACAGACATGGCCATTGAGCCTGGGAAGAACATGGCCGATCTAAAAAAAAAAAATTCATAATCTTTTTTTACCATATTTTTACCTCAACGCATTTCAGCGAGGAATATTATGCACGGAATCTGACCGGTGGCAGAGCAGCGCGCTGATTCGCTCAGAGCGATCACGTGATGTTCCTTGCCGCCATGAACTCAGTTACGCGTTCGCATGTATTTCAGAGCAAAAAGCGATTGCGTTTTTTTCACATTTCAGCGAGGAACATTGATTGCCATTCACACCACATAGGTTTTTTTTTCTTTCATCTTTAGATCCATATTTTTTTTCAGCGAGGAATATTATACACGGAATCTGAATTGGTGGCAGAGCAGCGCACTGATTCGCTCATTCGCGCTCATTGATGACGATCACGATCATGTGATGACGTGATCACGAATGATGTTCGTGACGCGATCACGTGATGTTCCTTGCCGCAATAAACTCACAGCAAGTAGCATAGATTTTAGCATGATTAGCATTTAGCATGATTTAGCATAGATAGTAGCATGTTTCACATAGATTTGTTTTCAGCGAGGAATATTATACACGGATTCTGACCGGTGGCAGAGCAGCGCACTGATTCGCTCAGAGCGATCACGTGATGTTCCATCCCCGCCGCCAGTTGGCTTCACTTTTCACGGAGTATGAGCGTTCTATATATTTTCAATTCAGTGCGCCCGACTCGCTCACATACTTGATTTGTGGCATAGACATGGCCATTGGGCCTTCACGGTGTAATTTGTGCGAGGCTTTTGTCCGAGCGAGCTTGAGTCGAGAGGGCGAATGTACGGGTTGGGAATGTACGGGTCTCCCTTCCCCCCACCCGGCAACGCCGGTACTGGAGGGCGTCACAGGATCGGTGAGTCTCCAAAATCCGCTTCGTGCTGTTGCGAAGATTCAGGACGATGTCGCGATTGTTGTGCTGCTCTCCGACCATGAGAACTGCAACGTCATTGTTGACTGGCCCTCCCCTTCCCTCCCCCCTCCCCCCTCCCCTCCACCTCCTTTCCCCCTCCACCCTACCCCCTCCCCTTCTCCCTCCCCCTCCCTTTTCCCCCCTCCCCCTCCCTTTTCCCCCTCCCTTTTCCCCCTCCCCCTCCCTTTTCCCCCTCCCCCTTCCCCTCCCCCCTACCCGTTCCCCATCCCCCTCCCCTCTCCCCCTCCCCCCTTCCATCCCCCCCGCCCCTCCCACCCTCTCCTCCCCTGCCCCCCTCCCCCTTCCCCCTCTTCTCCCCTCCCCCCCTCTTCTCCCCTCCCCCCCCCTCTTCTCCCCTCCCCCCCCCCTCTTCTCCCCTCTCCCCCTCTCCTCCCCTCCCCCCCTTTCCCCTCTCCTCCCCTCCCCCGCCTATTATAATATCTATATTATAATAGCCGTAGATGATTCTGTCTGTCTGTCTGTCTATCTGTTGGGTGTCTGTCCGGGGTGTGGCTTACTCGGTTTGCAGAGTAGCTCCACCCATAGCTCCACCCATTCTGGGAGTGGCTATAAACAAATATCCACCATTTTATTAACTCGCATAGCTTTGAGTCCTGTTTTGTAGGCCCGTGGTGTCTTGCTCTCCCCCAGTTTTATTTCAAATCAAATCCGATAAATCATTTCATTTTTCACAGTCGCTAACATAGTTTTAGACTCGGTTGAAAAAAAACGGGAAGAAAATCCGATGAAAGTTGCCGTTTATAGAACGAAATGAATTCTCAAAGGCCTGTAACTTCAAGGCCATTGAGTCTCTCTCACGCCTTTATCTCCAATCTAACTCACCATATGACTCACCATATGACTCACCATATGACACTCGGTGTCAGCAACGCGGGAAAATGCAGAGATATATTTTTAAAAATACACCATATCACCGCCAACCGCGCAACCGCCAACAACCGCCCAACCGCCCAATATGTATCATACACCGCCCAACATGAATCATACACCGCCCAACATGACAGACGGCAACATGTCGACATTATCGCTTTTTCTTTAAACCGAGTGAACCGAGCCGAACCGAATAAACCGAGTGAATTCACCGTTTACTTTTGATGACAATCGTCACAAAATGACATATATTTCTTCGTTTTTATTTCATTTAACATTATTAGCCGGAAGTAAAATATGGTTCAGGAAATTACCGAGAGATATTTCTTCATTTATTAGTTATTTGCGCATACACTTTAAATAGGTTTATTTGAAATCTTTAAATTTCACAATGTAATATATTTGTCATTTGATGATGACGAGACACTTCCTCTTGACTCGTGACAATTCATGAATGTGTGTGTGAATGACACAGTCGATGAAGAACGACTCGGTGTCAGCAACGCGGGAAAATGCAGAGATATATTTTTAAAAATACACCATATCACCGCCCAACAGCCAACAGGTATCATACACCGCCCAACATGACACAGACAGCAACATGTCGACATTATCGCTTTTTCTTTCAACCGAGTGAACCGAGCCGAACCGAATAAACCGAGTGAATTCACCGAGCGAATTTCATCCAATTCCACCGAGTTTCATGAAACCGAGAGATATTTCTGCGTTTTTATTTTATTCGTTACCAGCAGAAGTACCCAGCGTTGCCGGGCGGGGGAGGGGGGAAGGGGGAAGGGCACGTACACTTTAAACATGTATATACATGTGGGATGTGGGATATATACATGTGGGACATGTGTACGTGTGTGTGTGTGTGTGTGTGCGTGTGTGCACGTGCATATGTGTGTGTGTGTGTGTCAAGTAGTAGATTTGTTATTGCCTAAAGTTCAGTTATAGACGTTGGTTGCTAATGTGTTATGATTTAAATGTTGTTTAAAAATGCTATTTTCATAAAGTTAATAAAGGGTTTTTGCTTCGTTTTAGTTTTGGATGAGGAAAGGCTCGCTGAGGTCATGCTGGACAAATTGTATACGTGTGCTTTTTCGAGGCTAGATAACATAAACCTGTTGTTTTTACCATATATATTTTGTATTAATCACAGCGACGCCTGACTCTGTATAAACATGCTTTGAATTACTCATGTGAACCCATATATTTGCTCTGGGCTTATCTGGCCAAGCATGCACTCTTTGTGAGTTACATTTCTGTTTTCTCGGAGCCCAGAGAAACATTTGGTCCGAATGATAAGGAAGGGCTGACTCCCCCGAATGATAACGGTGGGAGGGACTCTCGCCAGTCGCTTTGTTCTCTCGGAGATTTTCTGATAATCGCATTCATATATAAATGAATGAGAATCAATGTGTTTCCAGGAAGGCTTGACTTGGCATGAGACTGGCTCTTGCTGTAGATGTCTTGGCTTCTTCCGGATCTGTATAAGTTGGTTTTTAATAAAGCTGCGTCATTTTTCAGGCTATTTGTGGACTTCTTTGCAAACGAAGAGCTGATTCTTCACAAATGGTACCAGGAGTGGGGTGTCAACAGACGCGGAGGATGGGAAGCGGAGCCCGGGTGACAGAAGGAAGGCTGCTCGAGGCCGGGACGCTGGCACTCTAATTTGATTAAGGTGAGCAATTGTTTTATACCAGAGGGCTATCTTTCCAAATTTGTACCTTGCTTCTTCGAACGGGTTCAGTCCGCTTCCCTGTCATCCGCGCTGTCTGCACTCAAACAGAAATTGTAAGTAAAGGCTCATTTAGGCCTCAGAATGACGTGGTTTTGTTAAAGCCAGGATAAACAAGTAAGGACTTAACAGTAAGCTTAAAGTTACAGTTAGCACCAGGAGGGGAAAGTGAGGTCGGACAGCCGTAAAGGTTGAGCCAGGCCAAGAACTTTCCAGGAAGGATCAGCCCAGAGCAATAAGATGGGAAGCAAGCTAACGAAAGAAAGGGAACCCCTTAAGGGAACCCCGGCATCTTTCATGTTTAAGAGGCATCATTTTGCCGCGGTAAGACCATTAAAGGACTGGGCTGTGTTAACTAAAGATTTAAATAGTCCCTGGCCAGAGGAGGGATCGTTTGCACTTGACAAGTTGGAAGTGTTGTACGGAGCTTTGGATAAGCTACAAAGGGAAAAGAAACACTTCCCACCCGATTACTGGAAAGCGTATGGCTGGTGGGAAAAGGAAGGAATGAAGCGACTGGCAGCCTCAAGACAGGCTAGCTTGGCAGGGGAAGTACTGAAGCTTCAGGGCCAAAAGAAACAAGCAGACAGGGTTCAGCAGGACAAAACAATTAAGGAGGTAGTTAAGCAAGCAAATCAGCGGCTAATGCCGCTCGTCCATAATCCGGACCAAGACCCCGCGACAGGGGAGGTAGCCACCATGCCTCTACCCCCCAAGCCCTGAGCCCTGTCCCCGGGCTACAGGCGCCACCTCTCCCACCCCCGCCCCTGTTCCCCCAGGGGTTAGACCCCCAGAAAACTAGACCAGCCGCCCCTCAGGTTCACCTTAGCCCGGGCAATCCTTTTAGAGGACAAGAAATTAATGGGGCGGACAGCGGGTTCGCGGCCCCAGAAGGGCTAGGAGTATTGTATTGTACCCCTCAGTGGAAGGGCTCACGGAATCGGAGAACTCACAGCCTACAATCGAGATGTGTCCCTTTAAAAAACCATTTGAAAGAACCAGATTTGGCGGCTATGCAGGAGCGGGTGAGAACCTTGCTGGCTGAACAGCCCGGTCACGTACCGGAACTTATGCGTTTGTGGATACAAAATACAGGCGCAGATTGGCGGGACGTCTGCCACATGGGAGAGGCTGTATTGCCAGCGCGGGTGTGGGACCAGGCCAAAGTACACGCACGCTGGCCGAATGTAGCACCAACCCCGGCCCAGACCCTCGACGATTGGGGGGCCCTGGTCGACCTGTTGTTGGCCGGGGTACACATCGCACTAAGGCTAACCGACCAATTAGATGAAGCGGCCGAGCAGTGGGACATGGGCGACGATAAGAAGGCCGATGTAAAGGACGACATGTTGCAAATGATTGCCCAGGAATCCATAAGGGCCCCCTCCCCAAAATTTGGAACCCACAAGGGCCCCCTCCCCAAAACTGGAACATACAAGGGCCCCCTCCACAGCCGCAGAATTGGGCCGTGCAAAAGGACCCCCCACCCCCCCCCAAGACCTGAGCTCAGTCCCGGGGCTCTAGGCAACACCCCAACACCCCCGCCCTGCCTTCCCTTTTTCACCTCAACCCACCCCCGTCCAACCCGTCCCAAAAAATCCTTTTCCTTGAATGAGAGAAGTAACATGAATGAGCAAAGACTGTTTGGGAGTGGCTGGAGAAAGGCATGATTTGAGTCGATCTGAGTTTCGCGCGAAGAATGGGAGACTCACTCGTATATGAATGAGGAATGAATGTATATTGGGATGTTAATTGACGTGTGTATCTGGCCAATGCATTTGTCTGTCATCTGTTTGGGAGTTGTTTGGGAAGCGAATTGATATAAATCGGGTCAGGAAAGCACCCGGAGTGCCCTTGTCGATCTACTGTTGATATGAAGCGGTTTCTTGGAGATGGTTGCAGGATGGGCTGTTTTTTTTTCTTCGAATCAATATGTGTGTTTTACTTGAATTGAAGAGTTCATTCAATGGCAGATATTGTGGATTGTATGTGTGGGATGTATCGCTGAGGCAGCTCACCTTTGGAATTGGTGTCATATAGTGCATTTTGGGTCAGAGAGGTCAAGCGTCGGAGATCCTGTTTTTTTTGCGATGTTTACGAGCTAGGGATGAGTTCTGACAGCTCAATGTTCTGACAGCTCACTACATGCCAAGTCGTAGATTCTTTATTGACAATTCTCTGTTATGACAGCCGACTGCATGTCCCAACGTGAGGTAAACCCCGCCGTGAACGCGAATAGAGCGGCGTGCAGGGAGTGTTGAGATTCGTGCGGAGGCACGAGGGTGCGCGCCAAGACGGGGGGGGGGGGCGGCGTGGCGTCGTCGCGTTGAGATGGTTGTGCCAGGTCGATCGGCGATCTCTGAATTTAAATCGGATTTTTGTCATGCGTGTTGTGAAATTAAACGTCTATCCGAGAATCCTGGCGATGTTCGTTTAATTAAAATGTGGTACAAACCTGCGTTTCCGCCGTGCGGCTCCGTGGAAGTTAGAGTAGAGTTATTGGGTGTTCAGGCAGGAGCCGAGCGAGCCGCGAGTCACGGGTGTGCTGTATGAGATTTGCTCAGAGTGCCGGCGATAACTCGCCCACTCTCAGAGGAGGATGTGTGCCCAAATGCATTGTGGGTCATTTCGACTTTGCTGGATGTCGGACGTTCATGTCAGACGAGCCATGTCGGAATAGTGGCCGGCTGCGACATATATGCCAGGCAATGTCACAGGACGAATACGTTATTTAAGATGGATTTATATGGATGGATGGACTTATAAGATGGATTTTTATTTAAGATGGATTTATAAGATGGATAGATGGATGGATTTATTTAAGATGGCTAAAATAAACGATTTCAAGACAGAGTAATTAATTTCCGGAGCCAAGTTCCAACAGGAAGTCTTGTTCATACAGTAAGGTACAGTGCGGAGTGGCGGCTGGAAGATGCATCGATGCATTTGTGTTGATCGATGCGGACACAGATTTAGTATGCTGGTAAGGTTAAGTTATTAAAATTGGAAATTCAATAATTTGAGCAGAAATGTCACGTTTCAACAGAACGCTGATCCGAGGAAGGAGGACGGTTGAGGTTTCAACTGTCGGTATGTGGTGTGGCTTGTGCCAAGGTGTGGGCGCGAGGAGGTGTGTTGATGAAGCGTTGTGCGAACGAGGAGGGATGTGCGAAAGGTGCACTAGGTAGCAAGGGTGCTGCATTGTAAAGCACGCCTCGTACGGAAGTTCCTGGACGGATTGTGACGGTTGTTGGATTCGTAGAAGTTAGCATTTTGCAATGTGGAGCCACAATAATGGTCATCTGTCTGTCTGGATGTGGAGTTCTTGCAGGGAATGACGCCGGACTTGTATTATTTGCGGAAAAATAAAGCGCTGGTTACCCCAATTCGAAGTTTGACCTTTTAAAGTTTAGTTGACCTTTGTTCGAGATATGCAAGGGAAAGGTCAGAGGGAATTCACTAACCTTGGAAGAACGACAGGCGGAGTCAGTCTACAGGGTGTTGCTTTAACGACAGGATATAGAACCTAAATCTGGAAGGAAAGGACATTATATTGTTGGTTAAACTGAAGTCATGTACATAATTAGTGGACAGAGAATATCGAGTTTTTTGTTGTTGTGGAAGCGTCAGGTACAGTACGCTTGGAATTTAATTTAACCGGGCCGAGTACAGTAACGTGTTCGATCGAGCTGTGGGGATTTGAGATGGATTTGAGTCACGTTAAATGGAGGACATTTGGGAGGATGAAGAGATGCAAGTAACGTGGATTAAATTGTGGTATCACGAGTTGGGTGCCAGAGATATTGTGGTTATTATAACTCACTGATTATAGGGGGCGCCGGGCGCACCGAGTACAGATCGGGTTGCATGATGGAGCACGCATGCATGGATTTTGGCTTTGCGAGGCTCCGGATAGAAATTGGCATTTCGATGCTGTGGATTATATTGTGCCTGCCCGGAAAGGTGATGTCCTGTGCTGGGGCTGGCGACATGCCTCTGTTATTTGTCTGTCTGTCGGTCTGATTGTAAGTCTTTGGTACTGGGAGGGCTAATTGAGTGCTCAGGCGTCATTGTTCCATGGAGGCAGGAGCTGTGAGTCACAAAATGTAAATGTAACACAGAGAGATGGACAGGACAACAATGGAGTTTATATGGACGGGTTTGGGGCAGTTTCAATCTGACGATTACAGAGTGCTTTGTTCCGTTCACAAAACATGTAAAATTCATGGAGTTGAAGTGGTTTGCAAGAAGGTAGCAGAGTCAGTACTGGGATGCAACCTCGTCCAGGGGTTTTGGTCCAGCCTGCAAGGAGTCCAGGGGCTTGTTTCAGGGCTGGGTCGCCAAAAATGGGATGCTGTGCCCATCTGGATGTAAAATTATCCATCAAGGACGGGGAATGATGTGCAGTGTGATTGATTGGAGGTAATAAGGATTTGTGTTGATTTCCTGATTTGAGTTCACCTGGAAACAAAGACAGATGGGATTAATGTGTATATCAGGAACATTTTGGAAAGAAATATGGATATATGACATTACTAAAATATAACCAAGCAATTGAGAGTTCTTGGGTTAATGGGATATAAATAAATGCATCTACAAGTTGATGGTTTATAAAAATTTAGTTCTGGATGATACTTAAACGATGAACAATGTTGGCAATATACAAAGAATGTGACTTGTTTTTTGGGGGGAAAACATGTGGTTTAAATTTGGTTGGCTAAGTTTTAAAGATGGAGATGTTTCGCAGAACTCTTATGATTATTTATATGAGTGGTGGACTATTCCATGGCGAAGCATTTTCCAGTTTATTGAAAGTTGGATTTTGTAAAATAATGGTTTAATATAACCACAGTAGAAAATAATATACAGATTTGGGACATTTTGTAAACTTTCAAATAATGAGAAGATTCAAAAAAAATTCATTTTATTTATTTCATGGAAAATATTTGGGTTGCAAGTGGAGAAGCATGGTATGGTATAAAAATAAAGAGGGAGTATCCAGGAAAAAGATGTTCAAGTGAACTTTGTGCTGTGAAAAGAATCTCGAGTTAATGGAAGTGTTTTGTTCGATTAATTTTGTTCAATTTGTGTTCAAATGACCATCGATGTTGGGGGCAAAGTTATGGGTGAATTTGGTGAGTGGTTGTGGGCAAACGAAGATTAATTTAGATTTATCATAGTTAAGTTCGAGGAAGTTGATTTGAAGCCAGAATTTCATTTGGATGCCAGAAAGGAGAAAGGAGATGCTGAAAGCCAGAAAGGAGATGCTGTTGTCTACTCTGAATGACAGGTGGCGGTATCCAGGGCGCTGAGGAGTTTGTTCACGTTGTAAAGTTTGTTTATTTAGTTTGTTTATTGTAGAGAAGAGTGCTTTTGGGATTCCGGAGCCAGAGTGGATAATTTGAGGGTAGTAGGTGGAGTAGAGGACATCTTTGCAGTGCTGTAGGTGGTCCTTGTAGGCTTGGGGGTGAACTAATTTGGGTTTAATAGGCACAAGCTGGTCTAAACAGGGTGAGGAGGATGGTGTGATTGATGATGTCAAAGGAGGCGTTGAGGTGAGGAGGATGAAAATGTTGAGGTTGCCGGCATCAGAGGAGAGAAAAGGTCGCTGGTGATTTTGAGGAGAGCAGTTTCAGTACTGTGGCTGGAGCAGAATCCGGATTGGGATGTTTCATACAGGTTATTGGCAGAGTGGTGATGTTTGAGTTGAGTGGCCACAGCACGTTCCAAAACTTTTGACAGAAAGGGTAGATTGGAGATGAGTCTGAAGTTATTTAGGGTGTCAGGGTTTAGTCCAGGGTTTTTTCCAGAATGGGGGTGAAGTTTCACGAGTTTTTGGGGAAATCGGTATGTGAAGCTGGATTAAGTTAGAACTGCTTGATGAGCCATGGAGATGGATTGGGTTTTGTTGTTGGTTGTCTGGGAGTTCGGTTGTTGCATTGCCAAAGGTTTCTGTGTGGTGGACACACTCGTTGGCTGTTGTCTTGTGTGACGTGGATGGAGATGTATGTGGCTGCGTGTGGCTGCCTGGAGTCGGGAAGACGGCTACAGTGGTTGATATTGGTTGTGGATCGTCCGGGGTGCTTCGATTTGCATAGGGGGTGAAGATTGGGATATTACATTATTTTAAGTAAGTATTGGTATGAGTAATTACATAAGTAATTATGAGTTATTATGAGTATTAGTTATGAGTAAGTGATTATTTTAGTAAAGTTACATGTTTCGCTGTGTTGTGGATCTGCGGACAAGCTAGTTTGATGGGTACCCTGGGGTCTTCGGCGTGTCTATGTGTTTGGCTGTCTGTCACACCGGACTCTTGAATGGGTTTTCATGAGACGAATTTCAGACATAACAGTGAGAATCTATTTTGAGCGAATCACAGTGGGTGAGGAAAACATTGTGTGTGACCAGACACCAGAACTGACCAGAATTGAAATTGGAAGTAGACCAGGTTATTTCTATTATTTGTTTATTCGTGAAAATAAATAAATAATAGGGGGAGGTTAATGGAGGTTAATGGTGGTTTGTGTGTGTTAATGGAGGTTAATGGTGGTTTGTTTGTGTTAATGGAGGTTAATGGTGGTTTGTTTGTGTTAATTCTAGTTGAAACTCTCGCTGAAGTAATTTTCGTTTATTTTTATTTTTTGATTCGATTTGAGAGTTGAGATGATTGATTTTTTATTAATTTTATAATTTTATTTTTATTGATGTTGGAAACAGGTAATGGGATGCTGAGAGAAGGATTGAATTTAATTTGAATTGGACTGGATTAAATGGGATTGAATTTAAAAATTGAATATTGGATAAAATTGGATCCACTTGAAAAAAAAGTGGATTAGGAAATTGGAGAAAAGGTGTTCTATGAAACTATGAATTGAATGAATTGAATCTATGAATTGGAGACCTGTAGACCAGGCGCTCCCAGGAGACTTGTGGACCAGGTGCTCGTAAAACACTTCACCCGCAAGAACGCCTTGGAACCAAGGTGGAAGGGACCAGTCCAGGTGTTGCTGACTACACCAACGGCAGTCTTCTGCGAGGGCAAGACCTCGTGGATCCACGCCACGCACTGTAAGTTGGCCATACAAGCACCAGACACTACACCACAGCAACCACAGTAAGGATGGGCCTAATCATAGGTACAATACTATTGATAGCGACAGCAGCTAGGGGAAACTCCGATTCCAATAGATGCGAAAACGAAACCCGACACCTCACCGTAACATGGGGACAAAGAGTATCACTACCATGTTTCGAACAGAAAGCCCTGCACACAAATTGGGTGAACATAAATTGGCTAGCACTGTCGGCAGGGCCTGGACGCGTTGGCATGGTACTACAAAAGCAACGAGAGTTCCGGGAAGACGGGCAAGCTAGCATTAAGACCTTGGCCCAACCAGGATACCAATGGGGAACCCCTGATTTTAAGCTACAAACACGCACACGCCTAGGGAAAGACATGACCATGCAGGTCCGGTGCAGCGTCTGGACCCCTGGCGCGGCCGGTGGCGAAAAGAACTACATACCATGCATCGAATACATACTCACGCCACAACCCCAGAATAAGGCCCCAAAGAAGGGTGAAAACACATATTGGAAAGTGGCCAGGGAGGTGGCAACAATTCAAAATAGGACACACTGCTGGTCGTGCATGCGCTTTCCCCAAGCAGGCACCACAGGAATACACATGATAGTGCTACCTCTGTCCCTCAATGACCTCTGCTCACAACCTATCGATTCCCCATGTTTAGTCACCACGCTGGAAAGAGAAGGGGTTGACAACGGCAAGAGTTGCAATCGACAATTTAATTATCGCCCGTCAATGATTGCCCATGTGGCCGAGAGGCCTGCCCCCGTCTGGGTCAAACCACAGAAAGGGAGGGTCTGCCTCCAGGGTTCCGGCCACTTGCGTATGGGAGAATCAGAATGCGCCTACACTCTCCCCGGGAAGCTGGGACAAGGGAGCTCGGGGATTACATTACGAATAGTACTGCAAGATAAACACAACCACAACATAACGGCTATAACATTCTCTAGGGGGGTTAGTAGGATTAATGGGGTGGTAAAGGGACTCCAGTGCTTATCCACCCACCTGGTCCCACCCCATGGGACAATGTTTATATGCGGCGACAAGGCTTACCCCTATTTACCAAATAATTGGGGGGGCACA
>NC_136261.1:183189166-183314166 GCF_964187855.1 Myxine glutinosa
AAGAAAACGAATGAGACGGGCGAACGAGTCCATCGACGAACGTCAATGCAAACTTGCGGGGTCACCCGTGGGAATCCCACGGGCATGGATGTGTGTGACATTTCGACATATTGAGTTAGATGCTGCACATTCATTTTTACAAAATGGTTACTGGCAAGTCATCAGATCCAGAAATGGTGTAAAAACCACCGTTTAGAGGCCATTTTTCCCCGCAAAGCGGGGGTTGGCCTTTTCGGGGACCGTGGTAGTTGTTGTTTTTTTGTCCCCTTTTTGAAGCAATGTTTTACGGCCGGATGCCCTTCCTGACGCCAACCCTTTTTGCCGCCTTCAACGACAAACAGGGAATTACCAGTGAACTGGTACTCAATTAGCCGACCTCGGAAGGATGACAGGCTGAGTCAACCCCCCTGGCATTAATTCGGCGATCGACCGAGATTCGAACCCAGGATCCTAAGCCGGCACCCTAGCCGCTAGCCCAACACCAGAAATGGTGTCATGAACACAATTTATTTACGCACAAGCACAAAAGCAAGACGGGCCGATTTCCGATTCCGACGGGCCGACGGGCGAGACGGGCCGATTTCCGATTCCGACGGGCCGATTTGGAGCAAGAAAAAGAACGAGACGGGAGAAAAAGGAGAGAAACGAGACGGGGAAAGCCGATTGGAGAGGCGAGTGAGGCGCGATTGGAGAGGAGTGTGAGGCGCGATTGGAGAGGAGTGTGAGGCACGATTGGAGAGGAGTGTGAGGCGTGATTGGAGAGGAGTGTGAGGCACGATTGGAGAGGAGTGATTGGAGGGGAGTGTGAGGCACGATTGGAGAGGAGTGTGAGGCACGATTGGAGAGGAGTGTGAGGCGCGATTGGAGAGGAGTGTGAGGCGCGATTGGAGAGGAGTGTGAGGCGCGATTGGAGAGGCGTGTGAAGGATTGGAGAGGAGAGGAGTGTGAGGGATTGGAGAGGTGAGGGATTGGAAAGGAGAGGGATGTGAGGGTTTGGAGAGGAGAGGAGTGCTAGGTGGAGAGAGGAGAGTGTCAGGTGGAGACAGGAGAGTGTCAGGTGGAGACAGGAGAGTGTCAGGTGGAGAGGAGTGAGGGGTCACATATTATGTGAAATAAATAAATTGTGTTCATCACACCATTTCTGGATCTGATGACTTGCCAGTAACCATTTTGTAAAAATGAATGTGCAGCATATAACTCAATATGTCGAAATGTCACACACATCCATGCCCGTGGGATTCCCACGGGTGACCCCGCTAGTATATTATAATAGGCGAAGGTGATTCTGTCTGTCCGGGGTGTGTGGCTTACTCCGTTTACAGAGTAGCTCCACCCATTCTTGGAGATGCTTCATGTTAACAAATATCCACCATTTTATTACCTCAAATAGCTTTGAGGCCTGTTTAGTTAGGCCCATGCTGTCTTTCTCTCTCACACAGGTTTATTTCAACTCAAATTCGATATATCATTTCATTTTTAACAGTCGCTAACATAGTTTTAGACTCGGTTGAAAAAAAAACGGGAAGAAAATCCCATGAAAGTTTCCGTTTATAGAACGAAATGAATTCTCAAAGGCCTGTAAAATAAAGCCCATTTATTGAGTCACCCTCACGATTTTATCTCGAATTCACCATCTGATTTAATTTTTTATCGATGGTTTTCGACTCGGTGTCAGAAATAATTGAGAACATTCACGCACACACGGGAAAATGCAGAGATATATATTTTTAAATCGTGCTACGATGATACACAAAAATACACCGCCTAAAATAACAGTCGGGTAAAAATGTCGACCGATATTAAAAATTCGCTTTTTCTTTTCCGTTAAGATATATTACTTTTACTTTTGATGACAGTCGTCACAAAAACGACATATATTTCTTCGTTCTTATTTCATTCAACATTATTATCCGGAAGTAAAATATGTTTCAGGAAATTACCGAGAGATATTTATTCGTTTTTTTTTTTATTAGTTATGTGCGCATACACTTTAAATAGGTTTATTTGAAATCTTTAATTTGCACAATGTAATTTACTTGCCATTTGTCATTTGATGATTACGAGACACTTCCTCTTGAGGATCGTGACAATTCATGCGTTGTGTGGAAACTTCCATTTCCAAAATGAATGCGACCGTCGATGAAGAACGCAGATTTTAAGTTTAACTGGATGCAGCAAGAAAACGAATGAGACGGGTGAACGAGTCCGTCGACGAACCTCAATGCAGACTTGAACAGGATGCAGCAAGAAAAAGAATGAGAACTGCACAGATGCTGCTGCAACAACGATGAGGAGGGTTGGAGAGGAGCGAGGGGTTGGAGAGGATCGAGGGGTTGGAGAGGAGCGAGGAGTTGGAGAGGAGTTAGGAGCTCGGGGTTGGAGAGTGAGGAGATAGGGTTGGAGAGTGAGGAGCTAGGGGTTGGGGAGTGAGGAGCCCACTCGTGAGGAGTGAGGAGCTCGGGGTTGGAGAGTGAGGAGCTAGGGGTTGGAGAGTGCGGGGCTAGGGGTTGGAGAGGAGCGAGAAATTGGAGAGGAGTGAGGGGTTGGAGAGTGAGGAGGGAGGAGTTTGTGGAGTGAGGTGTTGGAGAGTGAGGGGTTGGAGAGTGAGGAGTGAGGGGTTGGAGAGTGAGGAGCTAGGGGTTGGAGAGTGAGGAGCTAGGGGTTGGAGAGTGAGGAGCTAGGTGTTGGAGAGTGAGGAGCTACCGGTTGGAGAGTGAGGAGCTCGAGGTTGGAGAGTTGAGGAGCTAGGGGTTGGAGAGTGAGGAGCTAGGGGTTGGGGAGGAGCGAGAGGTTGGAGAGCGACGAGTGAGGGGTTGGAGAGCGACGAGCGAGGGGTTGGAGAGTGAGTAGCGAGGGGTTGGAGAGTGAGGAGCGAGAAGTTGGAGAGTGAGGAGCGAGGAGTTGGACAGAGAGGAGCGAGGGGTTGGAGAGTGCGGAGCGAGGGGTTGGAAAGTGAGGAGCATGGGGTTGGAGAGTGAGGAGCGAGGGGTTGGAGAATGAGGAGGGAGGGGTTGGAGAGTGAGGAGCTAGGGGTTGGGGAGTGAGGAGCTAGGGGTTGGGGAGAGTGAGGAGCTAGGGGTTGAGTGAGGAGCTAGGGGTTGAGTGAGTCGCGAGGGGTTGGGGAGTGAGGAGCTAGGCGTTGGAGCGTGAGAGGCTAGGGGTTGGAGAGGAGTGAGAAATTGGAGAGGAGTGAGGGGTTGGAGAGTGAGGAGCGAGGAGTTGGAGAGCGAGGAGCGAGGGCTTGGAGAGCGAGGAGTTGGAGAGTGAGGCGCTAGGGGTTGGAGAGTGAGGAGCTAGGGGTTGGAGAGGAGCGAGAAATTGGAGAGGAGCGAGGGGTTGGAGAGTGAGGAGCGAGGGGTTGGAGCGTGAGGAAGCGAGGAGTTGGAGAATGAGGAGTGCGGAGTTGGAGAGTGAGGGGCAAGGGGTTGGAGGGCGAGGAGCGAGGGGTTGGAGGGCGAGGAGTGAGGGGTTGGAGAGCGAGGAGCGAGGGGTTGGAGAGCGAGGAGATAGGTGTTGGTGAGTGAGGAGCAAGGAGTTGGAGAGTGAGGGCCGATTGGAGCGGAGAGTGAGGAGTGATTGGAGAGGAGAATGAGGAGCGATTGGAGAGGAGTGTGAGGAGTGATTGGAGGGGAGTGTGAGGAGCAATTGGAGGGGAGTGTGAGGAGCAATTGGAGGGGAGTGTGAGGAGCGATTGGAGGGGAGTGTGAGGAGCGATTGGAGAGGCGCGTGAGGGGTTGGAGAGGAGTGTGAGAGATTGGAAAGGAGTGTGAGGAAATATTGGAGGGGAGTGTGAGGAGGTATTGGAGGGGATTGTGAGGAGGTATTGGAGGAGAGTGTGAGGAGGAGTGGGATTGGAGAGGCGTGAGGGTGGAGAGAGGAGAGTGTCAGGTGGAGAGGAGTGAGGAGTCACATATTATGTGAAATAAATAAATTGTGTTCATGACACCATTTCTGGATCTGATGAATTGCCAGTAACCATTTTCTAAAATTTAATGTGCAGCATCGAAATCAAGATGTCCAAATGTCACAAACGTCCATGCCCATGGGATTCCCACGGGTGGCCCCACTAGTATATATATATATATATATATATATATTATATATATATATATATATATATATATATATATATATACTGTATATATATATATATATATGTATATATATATATATATATATATATATATATATATATATATAAGATATATATATATATATATATATATATATATATATATATATATATATATATATATATATAATCAACGAACATAACAGCGTGACGAGCGCTGTCCCGATCTCCTGTGGACCGAAGTCCTAGACCAAAGCGTCACCTCCGACCCAAAGGGTCTTCTGGAGGCCTCAGCCCGGCCACTCTGTCAACAGACAGAGATTTATTCATTGGTCCCCATTGGCTAAACATCAAGCAGAGCCGCCAATCCAGATTTCGGGCTTATTGACTGTTTTAGGGCCCCAGTCAAGGCCTGCCTTTTTTGCTTGTGAAAAAAGGTAAAAAGTCAAACATTCGAACAGCCTCGGATGTGCACCTTGACCCCATGGCCAAGGCACAACGTCAACAAGGCTGTCCCCATCACAATACACATGCGCCTCAACCCCGAGGGGGAAGCACATGGTCATTCAAACACATGCATCATGCCCCCGAAGGGCCACAATGCATGGTCATACAATTGGGACCACTCCTCTTAATAGGAGTAAGACCCCTTAATCCACCAGCAGGGCATTACTCCTGCCAGGTCCGATTTGCATGCAGGTCTACCGACTGTTTTAGGGCCCCAGTCAGGGCCTGCCTTTTTTGCTTGTGAAAAAAGGTAAAAAGTCAAACATTCTAACAGCCTCGGACGTGCACCTTGACCCCATGGCCAAGGCACAACGTCAACAAGGCTGTCCCCATAACAATACACATGCGCCTCAACCCCGAGGGGGAAGCACATGGTCATTCAAACACATGCATCATGCCCCTGAAGGGCCACAATGCATGGTCATACAATTGGGACCACTCCTCTTAATAGGAGTAAGACCCCTTAATCCACCAGCAGGGCATTACTCCTGCCAGGTCCGATTTGCATGCAGGTCTACCGACTGTTTTAGGGCCCCAGTCAAGGCCTGCCTTTTTTGCTTGTGAAAAAAGGTAAAAAGTCAAACATTCGAACAGCCTCGGACGTGCACCTTGACCCCATGGCCAAGGCACAACGTCAACAAGGCTGTCCCCATAACAATACACATGCGCCTCAACCCCGAGGGGGAAGCACATGGTCATTCAAACACATGCATCATGCCCCCGAAGGGCCACAATGCATGGTCATACAATTGGGACCACTCCTCTTAATAGGAGTAAGACCCCTTAATCCACCAGCAGGGCATTACTCCTGCCAGGTCCGATTTGCATGCAGGTCTACCGACTGTTTTAGGGCCCCAGTCAAGGCCTGCCTTTTTTGCTTGTGAAAAAAGGTAAAAAGTCAAACATTCGAACAGCTTCGGACGTGCACCTTGACCCCATGGCCAAGGCACAACGTCAACAAGGCTGTCCCCATAACAATACACATGCGCCTCAACCCCGATGGGGAAGCACATGGTCATTCAAACACATGCATCATGCCCCCGAAGGGCCACAATGCATGGTCATACAATTGGGACCACTCCTCTTAATAGGAGTAAGACCCCTTAATCCACCAGCAGGGCATTACTCCTGTCAGGTCCGATTTTGCAGACTTGATCACTGTTTTAGGGCCCCAGTGAGGGCCTGCCTTTTTTGCTTGTGAAAAAAGGTAAAAAGTCAAACATTCGAACAGCCTCGGACGTGCACCTTGACCCCATGGCCAAGGCACAACGTCAACAAGGCTGTCCCCATAACAATACACATGCGCCTCAACCCCGAGGGGGAAGCACATGGTCATTCAAACACATGCATCATGCCCCCGAAGGGCCACAATGCATGGTCATACAATTGGGACCACTCCTCTTAATAGGAGTAAGACCCCTTAATCCACCAGCAGGGCATTACTCCTGCCAGGTCCGATTTGCATGCAGGTCTACCAGCGCTTTTAGGGCCTGCGCAAGGCCTGCCTTTTTTGCTTGTGAAAAAAGGTAAAAAGTCAAACATTTGAACAGCCTCGGACGTGCACCTTGACCCCATGGCCAAGGCACAACGTCAACAAGGCTGTCCCCATAACAATACACATGCGCCTCAAACCCAAGGGGGAAGCACATGGTCATTCAAACTCATGCATCATGCCCCCAAAGGGCCACAATGCATGGTCATACAATTGGGACCACTCCTCTTAATAGGAGTAAGACCCCTTGATCCACCGACAGGGCATTACTCCTGCCAGGTCCGATTTGCATGCAGGTCTACCAGCGTTTTGGGCCCACTGGGAAGGCCTGCCTTTTTTGCTTGTGAAAAAAGGTAAAAAGTCAAACATTCGAACAGCCTCGGACGTGCACCTTGACCCCATGGCCAAGGCACAACGTCAACAAGGCTGTCCCCATCACAATACACATGCGCCTCAACCCCGAGGGGGAAGCACATGGTCATTCAAACACATGCATCATGCCCCCGAAGGGCCACAATGCATGGTCATACAATTGGGACCACTCCTCTTAATAGGAGTAAGACCCCTTAATCCACCAGCAGGGCATTACTCCTATCACGTCCGATTTGCATGCAGGTCTACGCACGTTTTGGGCCCGCACGGAAGGCCTGCCTTTTTTACAATGAAAAAAGGTAAAAAGTCAAACATTCGAACAGCCTCGGACGTGCACCTTGACCCCATGGCCCAGGCACAACGTCAACAAGGCTGTCCCCATAACAATACACATGCGCCTCAACCCCGAGGGGGAAGCACATGGTCATTCAAACACATGCATCATGCCCCCGAAGGGCCACAATGCATGGTCATACAATTGGGACCACTCCTCTTAATAGGAGTAAGATCCCTTGATCCACCAGCAGGGCATTACTCCTGCCAGGTCCGATTTGCATGCAGGTCTGAACCCCGTTTTAGGGCCCCGGGCAGGGCCTGCCTTTTTTACACGAAAAAAGGTAAAAAGTCAAACATTTGAACAGCCTTGGACGTGCACCTTGACCCCATGGTCAAGGCACATTGTCAACAAGGCTGTCCCCATAACAATACACATGCGCCTCAGCCCCGAGGGGGAAGCGCATGGTCATTCAAACGCATGCATCATGCCCCCGAAGGGCCACAATGCATGGTCATACAATTGGGACCACTCCTCTTAATAGGAGTGAGACCCCTTAATCCACCGGCAGGGCATTACTCCTGCCAGGTCAGATTTGCATGCAGTTCTTGTTTACCCGTTTTAGAGCCCCGGGCAGGGCCTGCCTTTTTTACAAAGAAAAAAGGTAAAAAGTCAAACATTTGAACAGCCTTGGACGTGCACCTTGACCCCATGGTCAAGGCACATCGTCAACAAGGCTGTCCCCATAACAATACACATGCGCCTCAACCCCGAGGGGGAAGCGCATGGTCATTCAAACGCATGCATCATGCCCCCCGAAGGGCCACAATGCATGGTCATACAATTGGGACCACTCCTCTTAATAGGAGTGAGACCCCTTAATCCACCGGCAGGGCATTACTCCTGCCAGGTCCGATTTGCATGCAGTTTTTTCCCCTGTTTTGGGGCCACAGGGAAGCCCTGCCTTTTTTACTATGAAAAAAGGTAAAAAGTCAAACATTTGAACAGCCTTGGACATGCACCTTGACCCCATGGTCAAGGCACAACGTCAACAAGGCTGTCCCAATAACAATACACATGCGCCTCAACCCCGAGGGGGAAGCGCATGGTCATTCAAACGCATGCATCATGCCCCCCGAAGGGCCACAATGCATGGTCATACAGTTGGGACCACTCCTCTTAATAGGAGTGAGACCCCTTAATCCACCGGCAGGGCATTACTCCTGCCAGGTCCGATTTGCATGCAGTTTTATTTACCTGTATTGGGGGCCACAGGGAAGCCCTGCCTTTTTTACAAGAAAAAAGGTAAAAAGTCAAACATTTGAACAGCCTTGGACGTGCACCTTGACCCCATGGTCAAGGCACATCGTCAACAAGGCTGTCCCCATAACAATACACATGCGCCTCAACCCCGAGGGGGAAACGCATGGTCATTCAAACGCATGCATCATGCCCCCCAAAGGGCCACAATGCATGGTCATACAGTTGGGACCACTCCTCTTAATAGGAGTGAGACCCCTTAATCCACCGGCAGGGAATTACTCCTGCCAGGTCCGATTTGCATGCAGTTTTATTTACCTGTATTGGGGGCCACAGGGAAGCCCTGCCTTTTTTACAAGAAAAAAGGTAAAAAGTCAAACATTTGAACAGCCTTGGACGTGCACCTTGACCCCATGGTCAAGGCACATCGTCAACAAGGCTGTCCCCATAACAATACACATGCGCCTCAACCCCGAGGGGGAAGCGCATGGTCATTCAAACGCATGCATCATGCCCCCCAAAGGGCCACAATGCATGGTCATACAGTTGGGACCACTCCTCTTAATAGGAGTGAGACCCCTTAATCCACCGGCAGGGCATTACTCCTGCCAGGTCCGATTTGCATGCAGTGCTTATTTACTCGTTTAGGGCCCGAACAGAAGGCCTGCCTTTTTTGCAGTGAAAAAAGGTAAAAACTCAAACATTTGAACAGCCTTGGACGTGCACCTTGACCCCATGGTCAAGGCACATCGTCAACAAGGCTGTCCCCATTACAATACACATGCGCCTCAACCCCGAGGGGGAAGCGCATGGTCATTCAAAACACATGCATCATGCCCCCGGAGGGCCACAATGCATGGTCATACCGGTGGGACCACTCCTCTTAATAGGAGTGAGACCCCTTAATCCACTGGCAGGGAATTACTCCTGCCAGGTCCGATTTCCATGCAGTACTTGCGCCCGTTTTAGGGCCCCGGACAGGGCCTGCCTTTTTTACAAGAAAAAAGGTAAAAAGTCAAACATTTGAACAGCCTTGGACGTGCACCTTGACCCCATGGTCAAGGCACATCGTCAACAAGGCTGTCCCCATAACAATACACATGCGCCTCAACCCCGAGGGGGAAGCGCATGGTCATTCAAACGCATGCATCATGCCCCCCGAAGGGCCACAATGCATGGTCATACAGTTGGGACCACTCCTCTTAATAGGAGTGAGACCCCTTAATCCACCGGCAGGGCATTACTCCTGCCAGGTCCGATTTGCATGCAGTTTTTTGCGGTCGTTTAGGGCCCGCCCGGAAGGCCTGCCTTTTTTACAAGAAAAAAGGTAAAAATTCAAACATTTGAACAGCCTTGGACGTGCACCTTGACCCCATGGTCAAGGCACATCGTCAACAAGGCTGTCCCCATTACAATACACATGCGCCTCAACCCCGAGGGGGAAACGCATGGTCATTCAAAACGCATGCATCATGCCCCCAGAGGGCCACAATGCATGGTCATACTGGTGGGACCACTCCTCTTAATAGGAGTGAGACCCCTTAATCCACTGGCAGGGAATTACTCCTGCCAGGTCAGATTTCCATGCAGTACTTGCTCGATCGTTTAGGGCCTGACCGGAGGCCTGCCTTTTTTACAAGAAAAAAGGTAAAAATTCAAACATTTGATCAGCCTTGGACGTGCACCTTGACCCCATGGTCAAGGCACATCGTCAACAAGGCTGTCCCCATTACAATACGCATGCGCCTCAACCCCGAGGGGGAAACGCATGGTCATTCAAAACGCATGCATCATGCCCCCAGAGGGCCACAATGCATGGTCATACTGGTGGGACCACTCCTCTTAATAGGAGTGAGACCCCTTAATCCACTGGCAGGGAATTACTCCTGCCAGGTCAGATTTCCATGCAGTACTTGCTCGATCATTTAGGGCCTGACCGGAGGCCTGCCTTTTTTACAAGAAAAAAGGTAAAAATTCAAACATTTGATCAGCCTTGGACGTGCACCTTGACCCCATGGTCAAGGCACATCGTCAACAAGGCTGTCCCCATTACAATACGCATGCGCCTCAACCCCGAGGGGGAAACGCATGGTCATTCAAAACGCATGCATCATGCCCCCAGAGGGCCACAATGCATGGTCATACTGGTGGGACCACTCCTCTTAATAGGAGTGAGACCCCTTAATCCACTGGCAGGGAATTACTCCTGCCAGGTCAGATTTCCATGCAGTACTTGCTCGACGTTTAGGGCCCGCACGAAAAAGGCCAGCCTTTTTTACACTGAAAAAAGGTAAAAAGTCAAACATTTGAACAGCCTTGGACGTGCACCTTGACCCCATGGTCAAGGCACAACTCAACAAGGCTGTCCCCATAACAATACACATGCGCCTCAACCCCGAGGGGGAGGCGCATGGTCATTCAAACGCATGCATCATGCCCCCGAAGGGCCACAATGCATGGTCATACAGGTGGGACCACTCCTCTTAATAGGAGTGAGACCCCTTAATCCACCGGCAGGGAATTACTCCTGCCAGGTCAGATTTCCATGCAGTACTTGCTCGATCGTTTAGGGCCTGACCGAAGGCCTGCCTTTTTTACAAGAAAAAAGGTAAAAATTCAAACATTTGAACAGCCTCGGACGTGCACCTTGACCCCATGGTCAAGGCACAGCGTCAACAAGGCTGTCCCCAAAACAATACACATGCGCCTCAACCCCGAGGGGGAAGCACATGGTCATTCAAACGCATGCATCATGCCCCCGAAGGGCCACAATGCATGGTCATACAGTTGGGACCACTCCTCTTAATAGGAGTGAGACCCCTTAATCCACTGGCAGGGAATTACTCCTGCCAGGTCCGATTTCCATGCAGTACTTGCTCGATCATTTAGGGCCTGACCGAAGGCCTGCCTTTTTTACAAGAAAAAAGGTAAAAATTCAAACATTTGAACAGCCTCGGACGTGCACCTTGACCCCATGGTCAAGGCACAGCGTCAACAAGGCTGTCCCCAAAACAATACACATGCGCCTCAACCCCGAGGGGGAAGCACATGGTCATTCAAACGCATGCATCATGCCCCCGAAGGGCCACAATGCATGGTCATACAGTTGGGACCACTCCTCTTAATAGGAGTGAGACCCCTTAATCCACTGGCAGGGAATTACTCCTGCCAGGTCCGATTTCCATGCAGTACTTGCTCGATCATTTAGGGCCTGACCGAAGGCCTGCCTTTTTTACAAGAAAAAAGGTAAAAATTCAAACATTTGAACAGCCTCGGACGTGCACCTTGACCCCATGGTCAAGGCACAGCGTCAACAAGGCTGTCCCCAAAACAATACACATGCGCCTCAACCCCGAGGGGGAAGCACATGGTCATTCAAACGCATGCATCATGCCCCCGAAGGGCCACAATGCATGGTCATACAGTTGGGACCACTCCTCTTAATAGGAGTGAGACCCCTTAATCCACTGGCAGGGAATTACTCCTGCCAGGTCCGATTTCCATGCAGTACTTGCTCGAGCGTTTAGGGCCCGCCCGGAAGGCCTGCCTTTTTTACAAGAAAAAAGGTAAAAATTCAAACATTTGAACAGCCTTGGACGTGCACCTTGACCCCATGGTCAAGGCACATCGTCAACAAGGCTGTCCCCATTACAATACACATGCGCCTCAACCCCGAGGGGGAAACGCATGGTCATTCAAAACGCATGCATCATGCCCCCAGAGGGCCACAATGCATGGTCATACAGGTGGGACCACTCCTCTTAATAGGAGTGAGACCCCTTAATCCACTGGCAGGGAATTACTCCTGCCAGGTCCGATTTGCATGCAGTACTTGCTCGATCGTTTAGGGCCTGACCGAAGGCCTGCCTTTTTTACAAGAAAAAAGGTAAAAATTCAAACATTTGAACAGCCTCGGACGTGCACCTTGACCCCATGGTCAAGGCACAGCGTCAACAAGGCTGTCCCCAAAACAATACACATGCGCCTCAACCCCGAGGGGGAAGCACATGGTCATTCAAACGCATGCATCATGCCCCCGAAGGGCCACAATGCATGGTCATACTGGTGGGACCACTCCTCTTAATAGGAGTGAGACCCCTTAATCCACTGGCAGGGAATTACTCCTGCCAGGTCCGATTTCCATGCAGTACTTGCTCGAGCGTTTAGGGCCCGCCCGGAAGGCCTGCCTTTTTTACAAGAAAAAAGGTAAAAATTCAAACATTTGAACAGCCTTGGACGTGCACCTTGACCCCATGGTCAAGGCACATCGTCAACAAGGCTGTCCCCATTACAATACACATGCGCCTCAACCCCGAGGGGGAAACGCATGGTCATTCAAAACGCATGCATCATGCCCCCAGAGGGCCACAATGCATGGTCATACAGGTGGGACCACTCCTCTTAATAGGAGTGAGACCCCTTAATCCACTGGCAGGGAATTACTCCTGCCAGGTCAGATTTCCATGCAGTACTTGTTCAGCGTTTTGGGCCCGCCGAGAAGGCCTGCCTTTTTTACACGAAAAAAAGGTAAAAAGTCAAACATTTGAACAGCCTTGGACGTGCACCTTGACCCCATGGTCAAGGCACATCGTCAACAAGGCTGTCCCCATAACAATACACATGCGCCTCAACCCCGAGGGGGAAGCGCATGGTCATTCAAACGCATGCATCATGCCCCCCAAAGGGCCACAATGCATGGTCATACAGTTGGGACCACTCCTCTTAATAGGAGTGAGACCCCTTAATCCACCGGCAGGGTATTACTCCTGCCAGGTCCGATTTGCATGCAGTACTTGTTCAGCCTGTATTGGGGGCCACAGGGAAGCCCTGCCTTTTTTACTATGAAAAAAGGTAAAAAGTCAAACATTTGAACAGCCTTGGACGTGCACCTTGACCCCATGGTCAAGGCACAACGTCAACAAGGCTGTCCCAATAACAATACACATGCGCCTCAACCCCGAGGGGGAAACGCATGGTCATTCAAACGCATGCATCATGCCCCCCGAAGGGCCACAATGCATGGTCATACAGTTGGGACCACTCCTCTTAATAGGAGTGAGACCCCTTAATCCACCGGCAGGGCATTACTCCTGCCAGGTCCGATTTGCATGCAGTTTTATTTACCTGTATTGGGGGCCACAGGGAAGCCCTGCCTTTTTTACAAGAAAAAAGGTAAAAATTCAAACATTTGAACAGCCTTGGACGTGCACCTTGACCCCATGGTCAAGGCACATCGTCAACAAGGCTGTCCCCATTACAATACACATGCGCCTCAACCCCGAGGGGGAAGCGCATGGTCATTCAAACGCATGCATCATGCCCCCCAAAGGGCCACAATGCATGGTCATACAGGTGGGACCACTCCTCTTAATAGGAGTGAGACCCCTTAATCCACCGGCAGGGAATTACTCCTGCCAGGTCCGATTTCCATGCAGTTTTTGCATCGCCACAGGGCGGCACACTGCGAAAAATCTAACCAATGAGGACCAAAATCGTCTATTAAGATGATCAAGGCACCTCCTAGCTTTAATGGTGAGCACCAGCCACGAATTATGTCTCACACGGTAAATACCGCATAACCCGCAAGGAACCAACAGCCTGTCTGCCACACAGACCATCGTTCCCACCAGTGCAAACCAAAACCAGGGGGTGCGGTGCGATCGGCGGGGATAATAATCAACGAACATAACAGCGTGACGAGCGCTGTCCCGATCTCCTGTGGACCGAAGTCCTAGACCAAAGCGTCACCTCCGACCCAAAGGGTCTTCTGGAGGCCTCAGCCCGGCCACTCTGTCAACAGACAGAGATTTATTCATTGGTCCCCATTGGCTAAACATCAAGCAGAGCCGCCAATCCAGATTTCAGGCTTATTGACCCTCGTCAGGACGGCATACTGCAAAAAATCTAACCAATCTAACCAGATTTTTCGCAGTGTTCCGCCCTGTGGCGTTGAACAAGAACTGCATGGAAATCTGACCTGGCAGGAGTAATTCCCTGCCAGTGGATTAAGGGGTCTCACTCCTATTAAGAGGAGTGGTCCCACCAGTATGACCATGCATTGTGGCCCTCTGGGGGCATGATGCATGCGTTTTGAATGACCATGCGTTTCCCCCTCGGGGTTGAGGCGCATGTGTACTGTAATGGGGACAGCCTTGTTGACGATGTGCCTTGACCATGGGGTCAAGGTGCACGTCCAAGGCTGTTCAAATGTTTGAATTTTTACCTTTTTTCTTGTAAAAAAGGCAGGCCTTCCGGGCGGGCCCTAAACGTTTGTATGTTTGTATGTATGTTTGTCTGTGACCGCTGTTTTTCGACAACTACCGGTCCGATATACTTGAAACTTGCCAGGTATATTGCTGGGGACCCGAGGATGTGCCTTTTCAAGGTTTTAAATTAATCGCAGAAGTAGTTACCGAGCTATGTCCAAAAAACGATTCAACCAATCAGAGAGCAGCGAGCTATCACGTGTGCCGAACGTGGCGAACAGACTCTGCCTCGGATGGCACATTTGAGAGCGTATTCATTTATTTCCCGTCGGCAAACTATGTTGGCGCTATGTTGGCGTTAAACGATGTTTTAAAACTAATTAAAACTAATTTGCGATTCTTTCGCTTTCCTGCGATATGCGACCTTCCGGACAGTCAAATGAGGACGTCACTTCCGGACTTACGTAGCGGCGAGCGGGCGCCATTTGGAGGAGCTGGGAGGACTCAGTCGTGATAGAGTGAGCCTGAGTGAGTATATCAAGACAAGAACAAGATCTAGAAGGAGGTATGTACGGTGCGATTCATATAATATATTGTTTAGTTATCGTCGATGAGGAATTTGGGGGCCCGATTAACTGCAGCGCCATCCGAGCTGCGGCGTCGGGACGATACATTCATTGTACGGTAACATCACGCACTTACGGGCACGTCCTATATATATAGTACGGGCATGCCCTAGTATATATATATTGTAACAATTTTGGAGGAAGTGTAACGAATGTGAAAAGTATGGTTTTGTTATGTGTAACACCCTCGTAATGTAAATAATGGTCGCAGCCGTCCTCCTAGTTAATTCCATGAAACTTACACACAGGCCACGATATATCTTTTTAAATAGTTTATTTCCTTATTCTATGTAGGTTAAATATGTGTTTCCCACTAGATTAACTCTGCATTGTATCAAACGAAATAAGCGTAGGCCCCTTTCAATTTCCCCAATCATCTCCGCTCTCCCAAAGTTCCTTTCAAAAGCGGTGCGAGTGGTGTTCAATCCCGCAAGCCGCCATTGCCCATGTGCTCATCTCGGAGAAGAGGGGGGGGGGGGTAGGAGCCGCCAACTTACAGGCGTGGCACGTCGTCATGATCAAAGGGGGAAATCGGACAGCCCTAACAGCCAACCAGCACCGCGGTTAGCGACCCGGTAGGCGTGCCCTCGCAGCCGGCGGCTTGATTCCGCCCCGAGTGATAAAAGCGACTGGAAGGGACTGCTTCAGCAGATGAGCAAAGAGGTGACATACAAGAGGAGCGGTGAGCGGTGAGATGCGAGACGCTCCAAGCCAAAGAGGAGAGGTACTCGGAGAGGAAACCAGCTTTGGAGAGATGCGCTGAAAGGAGGGAGACGGCTCCACCAGAAGGAGAGGAGCAGGTGTGCCCGAGCAAGCGCGTGACGTCTACAGCATCGGCAGCGGATACGCGACGGAGGGTTTTCCCGCCAAAAACGTGAGGAATTGAGAGCTGCTGCCTCCGACCCTGCCTCCCTCTCCAGCAATCCACCTCAAGCCATACCTGCCTGCAATATCCCCCGTGTAAGTGTGAACGTCGTCTGTCCTAATCGTTGTCCTGGGGTTAAGTAAATTGAATAGTTTAAGCTAGCGATGTACTGTGTGACTGCTTCTTCCATCCATTGCTGTAAATAATTTTGGTCGCTCTTTCTTTTTGCTTGTGTGTGTATAATAAATCTATTCTTCCTCCGTACTCTGTCTTCTTCTCTTTTCCTTCTCTTTCGGTCGCTTTAGAGGTTTCCCGATTGAATATCTGTGGGGCGATCTGGTCAACGTCGGGTGGAATCGGGCCAATTGGGGATCCTGTAACGGTCGCGGTTGGACCATCCGCTCGGCCCATCGTAACATCTAAGCCGCGATCTGTAACAATTGGTGTCTGGGAGTGGGATTCGAGGCCCGAACCAAATTTTTAAGAGGTGTAAAAAAAAAAAAAATTTTTTTGGTCAAAATTACGAGCTGCCGAAATTTTGTTTAATAAAACCCGAATTTTGAGATCGCGCCATGGACAATCAAGGCGATCGGATGTCGGTGGGGGAGATAGACGGGGTAGGGGTAACCCAGGACTTAGGGGAAGAAAGGGAGGAGGAGAGCAATGAGGAGAACATTGGCAATGTGGTTGAGGGGGTATCAGGTGCACAAAATGGCGCTCTCGCGCACGTGGTTGAGGGGGCCACGGCCGCGGAACCAATGAGCGCGGTCCAAATACAAGCCTTCATGGCCCAATTCATGGTGGAAATGCAGAAAAAAAACGACAGTATGGAACAAATGGAAAGCAGAATGATAGGGGTAATGAGGGACGAAGCGAGGGGTACCGGTGAGAGATTAGACAAGAAATTTGGGAAGTTAGACGATAAATTTGAGGGGTTAGACAACGGGATAAAAGAGGTGAAACAGGGGTTAACGGGGGTAGAAAACAGAATGGCCGCTCAAGAGAATCAAATGGAAGGGATGAAAAAGGGGTTAGAGGGGTTAGAAAACAGGATGGAAGGCAAATTGCGGGAGATAGGGGAGCAATCCGCCCGAGAAATTAAACAAATGGGAGAGCAGATAGAGGAGGTAAAAATCGGGGTAGAAACCAAATTGGATGCTCAGAGGGATGAATTGGGACAGATGAGGGTGGCATCTACAAAGGAGATGGAGGAGATGAAAGAGGAGATACGACGAGGTGTGAGTGAGGAGGTCTCGGGGCTACGCGAGGAGGTAAAGCGAGGTGAGAAGCGTATGGAGAAAGAGGTGAGGAATAATACGGCTAGGTTACAGGGGGGAATAGAAGATCTGACTGAGGAGGTGGAACAGCTGACAGAGGGACAAACGGAGTTAGTGGAGCAGGTTCAAAGGAACACTGCGGTACTCGGAGGGTTAAAGGCGACACAAAAAGAAATTAAAAACGAATTAATAGCGACACAGAGGCAATGTCAGATGGTACGTGAGGAACTGACAATGAGGGTGGACGAGGTGACAGAGATAATGGAGACAAAGGACCGGCAGGTGAGGATGCACATAGAGACGGTCACGGTAGCCTTAGAGGACGAACTTGAGGAGACGCACCGGGAAATAAAAGAGGTGAAGCAAAAATTAGAGGAAGTGGAAGAAGAGGTGAGTGAAATTAAGAAGAGACGGACAGAAACTAAAAGAGAAATCCAGGAGGAGGTGATGGAATATGTGCAAGGTCGGTGCTCAACTCATAATGTGATGCTCACTAACCAAATAAAGAGTTTGCAGGTGGCAAAAGAGGTGCGGAGACGAGGTGCCAAGGTGAGTGGCGATATAATCGGAAATGTACATGATGTGAGGAAAGCTTCAGTCGGCTTGGGGATTGGGTTGAATCCGGGTGTTCGTGAGAGGCCGTTGGTGAAGTGTGTGACAGGTCAGGTGTGCGAAAAAAGAGGTGTGCAAGAATGTCCGACCATGGGGTGTGTGAGGAAAAGTGCGCGCCGACCAGTGAGTGTGCTGTCGAAAGTGAGTCGGTCGTAGCGCGTGTGCGAGGGAGCACATGGAAGCGCGTAGTGAGGAGTGTTACAGAGGATGTAACGGGAGAGTGTGCGCAAGAGTGTGCGCGAGAAAGGTGTGTAACGGACGGGTGCATGAGGAAAGAGTGCGCTGTCGAGAGTAAGGGTGAGTGCGCGACCGAGAGTGGAGGTGAGAGTAGTGAGAGTGACACGGAGCGTGAGTTGGTTGTGACAGGTGAGCGAGGATGCACACCTGGAATGGTAGAGCGTGTGTGGGAATGCACACTTGAGTTGGTCGTGAGGCACGTGGTTGGGTGTGCGAGTGAAAGCACACCTGTGATGGTCGCAGAGGAGGTGACCGAGGAAGGGGCGCGAAGAGGTGTGTTGGTGAGGTGTGCGAGCGACGAATGTGTGCCAAGGTGTTCGGTGGTCAGGTGTGTGACCAAGGCTGTGAGTGGAATGAGTGTACCGAGGTGTGTAAGGAAAGGTACGAGGAGCATGGGAACAGCTGGAAGTAGTAGCAAGAAAGGGGTAGCGTATGCATGTAAGCATCCAGGTGAGGCATCGACGGTAACCGGGTTAGCGGTTAGAGCGACTTATAGCCGAATCGGGCCCTCGGTGCGTGCCGGGCTTCACGTGCCGCGAGAACCAGCGGGGATCCGAGCCGCGGCGGGTTCGAAAGGACCGCCGTACGCGATCCACGCTGGGCCTCGCTTGGAACGGCCGCGTCCAGGCGCCACTAGGCGGAGCGGGCAGCCCGATAGGAAGGGTCGTCATGGCGACCACTTTCTATTGAGACATGCCGGCAGGTCGAGATCGGGACATTGGATGGCTCCACGCCGAGGTGGTGCGTGGGATCTCGGCCCGGGTAAGCCCCCGTCCCTGCCCCGAATGCGGGACGTATCCAGCCGCTGGCACAAAACAACCCGTATTCATTGCTTGGCTGCACGAAGCCGAGCTTTAGAAGGGAATTGGCGCACCGAGAGGATGTAATAAGTAGACGGGTGATGAGGATAGTGTTTTGGCCCCGAAATTAGAAAAAAAGGCAAAATTTGATGATTGGCAGTAATGATTGGCAGATGATGGGTAGAATTGGCAGTAAATGGAAAAATTTTGAATTGGCTGAAATTTGGTGTGCCAAATTGATAGTGGGACCTCCCCGATGTGGTGGGATGGCAAATCCATCATCCCTCACAGGGGGGGGCAAATGCGCTATAGATTATGGGGTTGATGGCAGTGAAAACTAGCCCGGGTGGGTTAGGATATATCGTGTGTAGGGATCTAGCGAAGATGACATTAGGTAACGTTAAGTTTAGTTAGTGACTGATACCTGTAGTGGGGACACAGGTAGTTTAGTGTGGATGATAATGACGTGGGAGCGCAATAGTTTAAAGGGGCGACTGGGAAGCGCAACTTTCAGAGGGGAGTAGTTAGCTGAGATGATGCCGTGTGTGTGAGGATTGAACAGGTGTGATTGAACAGGTGTGATTGCACAGGTGTGCAACTGAACAGGTGGATGGAGCAGTGTATGAGTGAGTGATGGTGATGTGTATTGTGATGACCAAATGGTCCAGGAAGAAAGGAGGGTGCAGGTGGCACCAGGTGTGAGGGCACAGGTGTGCAACAACAGGTGTATGTGGCTGTGTGGAATAAATGGTAGTTTGGAATAAATGGAGTATTGGAATGGATGGTCGTGGAGTGAGTATGGTGGAAATTGTGGAGTGGAGTGGATGGTGCGAAGGTGTGAATGGGGGAAGAGTGGACCCCCATCACGGATACCCGGGGCGGGTAGTGTAAGTGTTAGGTAGAGGGTACAGGTAAATTGTGGTTGGATATTGGCATCTGTGGTGCGGGTGAAAGAATGGTCTTTGGATGGGTGCATTAGTGTTGTGGAAATGGCTGGGCGTGTAGCCTGTTAGTGTGTGTAGTTGGTTTGGGCACTCCACCACTGTGAGGATGTCGGCCAGGTGAGGCCGCAGGTGGGCTCTGGGAGCTGGTAGTAGTTGTTGTGGATGGGGCCCGAGGATCCGGAGGACGGACCCGGGTAGCCCAGTGCCAGAGGGCACCGAGTGGGGTGACAGAGCCAGGAGGGGCTGTCCCCAGTTAGTTAGGTTAGGGTGAGGAGCTAGGTAAGCTCGGGTGGCAACTGCAGTGGTGGAGGTGTGCAGGTGGGTAGACCTGCTGGGAGAGCTACACGTCGCAGCCCAGAAATTGTGCGAGGGCACCGGGAGATGAATCGGGGGAGTGAGACCCCAAATTGAGAAGCACCACAGTTTGGTCAATGGGAATTGGTTTTTAGAACCCATAGTGTAAGTTGGCCAATGGATTGGCAGGGAGAGACCCCGGGTAGTGTAAAGTGTGTTAAAGTCATTTAGAGGATAGTTAGGATTGGAGTCTCCTCGCACCATCTGCATCCACTCATATGAGATGAGGTAACTCCACACCATGCCATGTTTTATTATTTTTCATTAATGCAAATGTTTTGGATTGTGAGACGCATCATGACGTGGGTGTGACATTGTGCGTAATTCCATCTCTCCCTCCTTATGAGGATTGATGATGAATTGGTGATGGCAAATTTTGAAGTCGGGGGATTGTGGAGACGAATTTGGTATAGGGGAAATATGGGGAAGACGTGACAGTAGTGACGTATTGGTAATGTGTAGATTTTGTACATATGGGGTAAGGGCAAGGGTAGTGTAGGTGACAGGGGGGTGACGTACGGTAGGGACGAGCTTTCTCACTTCGCCCTCCGTACGCATTTCGCCTTGCATTGCCTTATTGACGTGTACCCTTGTGACCTTACCCCTCGCTCAATTGTCTTCCCCCCCTTTTGTCTCCCACTTGAGGACCTGTGCGCCATTGGGTGCCGAGGGGAGCGTGCGTGAGGTGGCCATTGTGCGCACGAGATTCCCAGAACCAGCATGCATTGCGTTGATGTACCACTTTATGGACCGCTGTTCTGCGGCCAAGTACCACTTGATGGACCCCAGGTTCTGGGGCAGGGCACCTCTGTTGGAGACCGGCCATAGTGGCCAGGGAATCTTGCTTGCGGACCTCGGTAAGGTGGCACCTATGCCAAACAGGTGGACCACCCTTAGTTGGCCCCTGAGGCCCTAAATAAAAACGAACACAAGTTGTGCTTTTTATATTTCCAAGTAGGCCGCATGAAGCCAGAAGACGTCGGGAAGAACATCGGCCCAGCAGAGAAAGAGAAGACCACCACCAGTTGTTTTGTTGTGTTTATTATGAACCATGGTGACTGTGCACCGAGAGGTGCTTTTGTGGTGCTTTGTGGTGCTTTTGGTGCTTTTGGGTGCTTTGGTGGTATTGGTACTGGTGCATCGATGCAATGCGTGCTGTCTCCTCCCTCCCAACAGGAATTTCTTTTTCTTGTTCCCTAAAAAGAAAAAAGAAAAAAGAAAAAAAAAACACAGGTCCTGGGTTGCGTTGTAAATAAGAAATAACGTTACTGTAAATAATGCTCCCCACCGTAAATGTATAGTTTGAGAATAATTCCGTAATTCGGTTAGCTGTGGGCTTGAGTCTGTTAGACAGGGTGCAATGCAATAGGGGGACATACTTATTTGTGTTTTAAGATTGTCGCACTCAGGGTCAGGTTAATTGTAGAGGGAATTACACCTACGTGTCACACTAAGTTAAAGTTTTGTAGGCCCGAGATGGGCCTGAAGAAAGGAGGGTGCAGTGTAACGGTTTTTAGAAGTGTAACGGTTTTTTGAGAAGTGTAACAATTTTGGAGGAAGTGTAACGAATGTGAAAAGTATGGTTTTGTTATGTGTAACACCCTCGTAATGTAAATAATGGTCGCAGCCGTCCTCCTAGTTAATTCCATGAAACTTACACACAGGCCACGATATATCTTTTTAAATAGTTTATTTCCTTATTCTATGTAGGTTAAATATGTGTTTCCCACTAGATTGACTCTGCATTGTATCAAACGAAATAAGCGTAGGCCCCTTTCAATTTCCCCAATCATCTCCGCTCTCCCAAAGTTCCTTTCAAAAGCGGTGCGAGTGGTGTTCAATCCCGCAAGCCGCCATTGCCCATGTGCTCATCTCGGAGAAGAGGGGGGGTAGGAGCCGCCAACTTACAGGCGTGGCACGTCGTCATGATCAAAGGGGGAAATCGGACAGCCCTAACAGCCAACCAGCACCGCGGTTAGCGACCCGGTAGGCGTGCCCTCGCAGCCGGCGGCTTGATTCCGCCCCGAGTGATAAAAGCGACTGGAAGGGACTGCTTCAGCAGATGAGCAAAGAGGTGACATACGAGAGGAGCGGTGAGCGGTGAGATGCGAGACGCTCCAAGCCAAAGAGGAGAGGTACTCGGAGAGGAAACCAGCTTTGGAGAGACGCGCTGAAAGGAGGGAGACGGCTCCACCAGAAGGAGAGGAGCAGGTGTGCCCGAGCCAGCGCGTGACGTCTACAGCATCGGCAGCGGATACGCGACGGAGGGTTTTCCCGCCAAAAACGTGAGGAATTGAGAGCTGCTGCCTCCGACCCTGCCTCCCTCTCCAGCAATCCACCTCAAGCCATACCTGCCTGCAATATCCCCCGTGTAAGTGTGAACGTCATCTGTCCTAATCGTTGTCCTGGGGTTAAGTAAATTGAATAGTTTAAGCTAGCGATGCATTGTGTGACTGCTTCTTCCATCCATTGCTGTAAATAATTTTGGTCGCTCTTTCTTTTTGCTTGTGTGTGTATAATAAATCTGTTCTTCCTCCGTACTCTGTCTTCTTCTCTTTTCCTTCTCTTTCGGTCGCTTTAGAGGTTTCCCGATTGAATATCTGTGGGGCGATCTGGTCAACGTCGGGTGGAATCGGGCCAATTGGGGATCCTGTAACGGTCGCGGTTGGACCATCCGCTCGGCCCATCGTAACATCTAAGCCGCGATCTGTAACAATATATATATATATATATATATATATATATATATATATATATATATATATACATATATATATATATATATATATATATATATATATATATATATATATATATATATATATATATATATATATAGATATATATGTATATATATGTATATATATATATATATATATATATATATGTATATGTATATATGTATATATGTATATATGTATATATGTATATATGTATATATGTATATATATGTATATATGTATATATATATATATATATATATGTATATATGTATATATATATATATATATATATATATATATATATATATGTATATATATGTATATATATGTATATATATATATATATGTATATATATGTATATATATATATATATATGTATATATATATATATATTATATTATATACAACACACACAACATGTATTTTAAGGCCATTTTCCCTGCCAGAGCGGGGGTTAGCCTTGCGGTCCCCATGACAATCTTCTCCATCTTGCCCTATTTTCTGCATCTCTCCTTGTTAACCCCCTTGCCCGCATTTCTTCTTCCACCATCTTTAGCCAAGTCTTTCTCGGTCTTCCCCGTCCTCTACTTCCTTCTACATTCATTTCCATCACTCTTCTCAACCAGTCACTTTCATCCTTCCTCAACACATGACCAAACCATCTCACCTGTTCCTCTTCACAGCATCAATCACAGGCTCTATGCCCATCATTTTTCGCAATTCATCATTTGTCTTCCTCTCTCTCAACGATACTCCGCACATCCATCGAACCATTCGCTTGCATTTCCACCCTTTCCAACCTTCGTTGCTGCTCTACGTTCATTACCCATGTCTCGCTCCCATAAATCATAACACTTCTCACACATGCAGCATACACCTTTCCCTTCAGCTTCAACGACACTCCCCTCCTCATCAGCACGCCACTCAGTTCCCGAAACTACTTCCATGCACATCTCGCTCGAGCAACCGTTGCCGAGTCTGATCCACCTTCTCCATTCAGCATGTCTCCGAGGTAGCAAAATGTTTTCACACCTTCCAGCTTCATGTTGTCTCCAAGATCCAACTCAACATTTCCTCCATCTGCAGCTCCCTCTGTGCACACCTTACATTTGAATGTAGCTGCCACACTGGTTAATGACCCTCTCAGACCACTACATTTTTGATGAACCCACTCAGCGCACATTGTACATTGAATGGAGTTCACTCCGACACCCTTCCTGCACACAGCACAGGACCACTTCCCAGTTCTTTCCACCTCACCACATGCTTTACCACTTGCCATCACCTTCGTCTTTCTGATATTCACCTTCAGACCTTTTGTCTCCATACATTCATTCCTTCCACTTGTTCATCTTTTCCTTCAGTCCATCCATACTTTCTGCAATCAACACCAGATCATCTGCGTACAACAACTCCCACGGTAAACCCTCCTTTACATTCTGAGCCAGCACCTCCATCACAGCTACAAATAGTAGTGGACTTAGTACCGACCCCTGATGCACTCCCACCTTCACCTCAAACTCACCACTGTTCCCGTCCTTCGTCCTTACAGCTGTGCGCGCTCTTTTGTACATTGCCATCACTACTCTGATCAACCATTCCTCCACTCCTAACCTCCTCATTGCCCATGTCAATACTTTGCGTGGAACCCTATCGAATGCTTTCTCCAGATCAACAAACCCAAGAAACAACTTCTTCCTCTTCTCCATGTACTTCTCCTGCAACTGCCTCACAATAAAAAGTGCGTCTGTGGTGCCTCTTCCTGGCATAAATCCAAACTGCATTTCGTCGATCTTCACTTTCTTCCTTATCCTCCTCTCCAACACCCTTTCCAATACCTTCATTCCATGCTCCAATAACTTTATCGCTCGGTACGAGCCACACTCAAGAGGGTCACCTTTCCCCTTGTATAGAGGGACGAGGGTACTCAGTTCCCAATCCACTGGATTGCAGCCTTCTTTCACCGCCAGATTACAGATCTCTGTCATTCTCTTCACACCCCAACTTCCTGCTGCCTTCAACATATCTCCCACAACTCCCGTCGGCCCTCCCGCTTTTCTACTCTTCATTGCTTTTATCGCTTCCTCAACTTCCTTCTCAGTTATCTTCTCTGCCGGTCCTAAAACTGGGTTACTCTCTATGTTGCCATCCCATTCATTCTCTGTATTCAACAGCATTTCCATATATCTTTTCCATCTTCCTTTAATTCCATCTGGGTCCACAACGATTTGTCCCACTTCATCCTTCAAGCAACTCACCCCCATCACATCACACCTCTCTTTCGCTATCTGCTTTGCAATCCTGAATACCGCTCTCTGACCCTCGTCCGAATCCAAGCGTTCTCCGAACATTTTCCGGCATGCCTCCTGCGCCTTTGCTACCTCTTTCTTTGCAGCCTTCTTGGCTGCCTTATAACTTTCATGCTCTGCTGTTTCTGCTCCCGTACACTTCGCCTTCTGCCACTCCTTGAACTTCTTCCTCTTCTCGTCAATCCTCTTTCCAACTTCATCATCCCACCACCATGTTTCCGAGTGCCTCGGTGGTCCTTTTGTCCATCCACATACCTCACCAACGGCTCCCAACAGACTAGCTTTCATTGACATCCAACCACTTTCAAGCTCAACCACATCATCCTCTACCCTACTCAGCCTCTCTTTTAATGCCTCCCTTACTGTCACCTCTTTCAACCTCCACACCTTCATTCTCGGTTGGTACTTCACCCGCGGAGCTCTCCTCGCACCTTTCACCCTTATGTCGCAGACAACCAAGTGGTGCTGTGAAACAGCCTCCTCCCCCGGGATCACCTTTGTGTCCCGGAGGTGCCCCCTATCACACGGATGTGTACCACACGGATGTACCACACAAAGTACCACACGGATGCCTCCTAGTTTGGAGGTGATGTTTAGTGTGCTTCCTTATATATATTTTATATGGATGTATGTATGTATGTATATATACAGTCACGTGAAAAAGTAAGTACACCCCATGTAAAGTTTTGACTTTTTCAACATATTTCAACATACAGCTATTTGATCTTCATTTCAACAATATTGAAAGATAAAGGTGGTATAATATAACAAATATCATGAAACATTTACATTTTGTAGTCCATTGTATAATTTAAATAAACATAAATGCAAATTTTGCATGTGGAAAAAGTAAGTACACCCTTGGCTCTAATAGGTGGTATTGCCCCCTTTGGCAGAAACAACCTCAAGTAGGCGTTTCTTATAACTGTCTACCAGTCTCTGCCATCGACTGGGAGAAATATTTGCCCTCTCCTCCATGCAGAATTCTTTAAGCTGTGCGATGTTTGAGGGGTTTCTTGCATGCACAGCTCGTTTCAAATCCCCCCACAACAACTCGATGGGATTTAGATCCGGGCTTTGACTTGGCCATTCCAGAACCCTCCATTTCTTTCTTTTCAGCCATTCCTTGGTGGATTTACTGGTATGTTTAGGGTCATTGTCATGTTGCAAGGTCCACCTTTGGTTGAGATTCAACTTTCCGACAGATGGCCTCACATTATCCTCAAGCACCCTCTGGTACAATGAAGAATTCATCGTGGATTCTATGATGGTGAGCTGCCCAGGCCCTGATGCAGCAAAGCTGGCCTAAACCATAATATTTCCACCACCATGCTTTACAGTTGGTATCAGGTTCTTGTGTTCAAATGCTGTCTTTGGTTTTCGCCAAACATGTCTTCTGGTACTGTGGCCAAATAGCTCTACCTTTGACTCATCTGTCCAGAGCACATTGTTCCAGAAGTGCTGGTCTTTGCCTCGGTGTTCATTGGCAAACCTTAATCTTGCCCTGATGTTCTTTCTGTACAGCAAGGGTTTCCTCCTGGCACACCTCCCATGGAGATAAAAATTGTGCAGCCTCTTTCTAATGGTAGACTCGTGCACTTTGACATCAACAGTGGCAAAAGCTACCTGTAGGTCCCGTGATGACATTCTGGGGTTCTTAGAGACTTCTTTCAGCATCTTGCGGTCTGCTCTCAGGTTGAACTTGCTGGGCGGCCTGGCCTGAACAAGTTGGCAGTTGTTTGGAATCTTCTCCACTTGTAAATGATCTTCCGGACAGTCGAATGATTGATTTCAAATTGTTTGGAGATCTTTTTAAATCCCTTCCCAGACTCGTAGGCATCTATAACCTTCTTTCTGAAGGCCTCAGAGAGCTCTTTTGATCTCGGCATGGTGACGCCGCACACTTCAACAACAAAGAGCAAACCAAACTAAATGTCTGAGGTTTAAATAAGAAAGGTTCCTCCAAGGTACTCTCTAACGATGTTCTAATCATTTGCACCTGAGCTGGTGCACCTGATTCAAATTTTAGGTATTTGAAGTAGTGATAAATGTAGGGGTGTACTTACTTTTTCCACATGCGAAATTTGCATTTATGTTTATTTAAATTATACAATGGACTACAAAATGTAAATGTTTCATGATATTTGTTATATTATATCACCTTTATCTATCAATATTGTTGAAATGAAGATCAAACAGCTGTATGTTGAAATATGTTGAAAAAGTCAAAACTTTTCACGGGATGTACTTACTTTTTCACATGACTGTATATATATATATATATATATATATATATATATATATATATATATATATGGAAGCACACTAAACATCACCTTCAAACTAGGAGGCATCCGTGTGGTACTCAAGTCTTTACAGACTGAGATTAAAGCTCTTTGGTCACAAATGGACAACGGCAGAGCTGTCGATCTTAATTTCGCCCTCATAATGGGCCTTATGAGGCCTGCCTTTTTTATAATAAAAAAAGGTTAAAAAAAAATCAAACATTAAAACAGCCTCGGACGTGCACCTTGACCCCACGGCCAAGGCACACCATCTATCAAGACTGTCCCATTGGCATACACATGCACCTCAACCCAAAGGCTGAAGCACATGTCAATCAAAACACATGCATCCTGACCCCGAAGGGCCAGAATGCTTGGTCATACAATTGGAATTGAATTCACCGACCTTCAACACTATGCCTTCCCGATGAGGGCTTATTTTTCCCTCATCAGGACAACATACTGCAAATTGTTTATTTGTGACCAATCTAAGCCGTTAATACAAACAGGTTGAACCCCTAACTTGACTCGGAAGCAAGGCACAGATTGAGTCTCACCCCAGCAATTGCTGCACAACCTGTAAGCAACAAGTGTAGCCTGCCTCGTTGACACATTGTCTCTGCCTGCTCATCGACAATTTGGAGGTTATTTATTTATTTACTTTTTTCATTTTTTTTTTTTTTTGGATACAGAATCGAGGATTGTGAAAGAGCTAACATTTATCACACAAAAAAATCAAACAGACACACAAAGTATATAATAAGGGGAGCGGTAGACAAGATGGGGAGAGAAGGGGAAGCACACAAACACAACATTTGGGAGCAGGGACATCGGGAGATCTGTGGGAGGGAGAGGGCTTGGGGGGAGGAGGCGTCGGAAGGGGGGGGGAGGGGTGGGAGAAGTATAAAACACAAGGACACTGCAAGGACTTCCAGAAAGGAAGTTGGTATTTCAAAAAAGAGAATCTGGGGTGAAATTAGCGGGGATAGAAAAGAATCCGAGTTATCCCATCTCGCCTTCAGTTGTCATACCCTACCTCCCGTCCATGGTACACAGAACATTGTGGTGAGGCAGTTGCCCAGAAACAACTTGCCTTCGCCTCCTGGAAAGCAAATCCAACGGAAGGAAATCTCATTTCCTTTCACAAAGCCCGAAACAAGTGTGTGTCCACCCTCAGGAGAGCCAGGAAACAATATCTCTCAACTCTCAAGACCGAACTCTCAAACCTGTCTCCCCCTTCCAAGTCCTGGTGGGGTTTGGTCAAATCAGTTTCTGGTGTTTGTTCCCCCTCCATCCCCTCCCTTACCTCAAACGGCTACACAGCTGACTCCGCACGTGAAAAAGCTGAATGCCTCAACTCTGTGTTTGCCTCTAAATCTTGTGACCCAAACCCATCCCTCTCTGTACCCACCGTACCCAGTCGTACCCAGCTGCTCCTGGACTCTGTGTCCTTTCCTCCTGACAAGGTGGAAACTTTTCTGTCAACCCTCGACTCTGACATATATATATATATATATATATATATATTGTTACGGCCCGCGGATAAGATGTTGTGTTTGCCGAGCGGATGGCCCCGCGGTCGTACAGTTACCCCGACTAACCCGATTCCCGAACGTTGGCCGGATCGCGCCACAGATATTCAATAGGGAAAAGACTAAGGCGACCCGGATGTGAAGAAGAAGCAGACAAAAAGGTTGGAAATATGAATCTAATTTATTTACTATTTACAGGCTCAAAAAAACCAAGGAGAAGGAAAGATAAGAAAATAATATACAGAAGATTTTAGAGACACAGTGCAAATTCCTTATACAAGCTTAATTAAATACCCAGGACAGAACAAACAAAACAAACTGACGTACACAAGAGGATGGAAAGGCAGGAGGTGGATGGTTGGAGGGAGAGGAAGGTCCAAGGGGGTCCTGCAGCACGATCGGCGCGTTTAGCAGCCGCCGTTCCTTCGCGGCCCTGCTCAAAACCGCCGTCCAGGCCCCAAGCGGCTGTTGTTGCTGCTGTGGCCGCCGCTGCTGCTGCTTTTGTCTGCTGCTGCTGCGGTGGACGTCGCGTGCTTTTCCAGGACTACAACAGGCTTCCTGCTGTTAACTACTGCTCAGTCCAACCTTGGCGAGCAAGGCGACGAATAGCAGGCTTTCTGCTTTCCGGGATGTCCTCTCCTTGGATGTTCTCTATGTTCTTTTTCTTGGTCCAACCACTCTTTCTCTCTCTTGGTCCAATCACTCCTCACCACCGACCACTCAACCCTACCTTGCTTCTTGCGCGCGCGCCTTTATAACGCCTCCAGCGATCAAGCCGCCGGCCTTCAGGACACGCCCATCGGTGTGCTCACCTCGGCCCTGGTTGGTCGCGTGACCCTCTGGCTCCGCCCTTGATGACGACGGGCGGGCACGCCCGTCTTCCCCGACCCGAGCACATGTTCCATGGTGGTTTTTGAGGGGATGTAATTGGCAATTGAGGCTTGGCAATGACGAAAGGGGAAATGGAGGTTTTGGGAATGGGAATGAAGAATGAAGGGAATCTATCTATTTCACTTGGTGCAATGTTGTGTCATCTTAATGGGAGACAAGTCCTTACCCTAATACACATAATAAAGATATACCTATCAACCAGGGGGAAATCTATGATTGGCTGACGTGTATGCTTTATGGACTAATTATGGGACGCCCTTTGACATTTACACAACACTGGAGGCATTTACAAGGAATCATTACATTTTACAGAGGGTGATATTTACAACAATTTACTATACAATACAACACAATTAAAAAAACACAATCCTCATATCCGCAACACTGCACCCTCCTCCTCTTAGGTACGTCCCGGGCCTATAACTTTAACTTAGTGTGACACGTAGGTGAGTTCCCTCTACTTTTAACCTGACCCTGAGTGCGACAGTTTTAAAACATAAATAAATATGTCCCGCTGCTCCATTGCACCCTACCTGACAGACTCACGCCCACAGCTAACCGAATTGCGGAATGGTCTTCAAACTATACACTGACGGTGGGGAGCAATATTTACAATGGCTCTGCTTTTATTTACAAAACTAACCCAGGACCTGTGATTGTTCTTTGGGGGGGGGGGGGGGGGGGGGAGAGACAGTCTGCTCTGCATCAATGCACCATGAAAGCACCCAAAAACGCACCAATACACCCTCAAGCACCAATCGGTGCCCAGTCATCATAGTCCATGAATAAAAATAAAAACAACAACCCCTAACCCTGCAGGTGGTCTCTTGCTCTTCGGCTCCCTCTGCTGGCTATTATTATTTTCCTGGTGTTGTCATCTTCCTTTGCTGGCGGCCTATTGGTGTAAATAAAATGAAATGCACCCAACGTGTCCATTTTTATTTATTTATGGCCCACAGGGGCCGACTAGTGTGGTTCACCTGCGGGGCATCGGTGCCCTGTGGCCAAGGTCCGCCAGCAAGATTTCGGGCCTTCATGGCTGGTTCCAGCAGAGGGGCCATGCCCCAACCCATGGGGTCCATAGGTGGTGCTCGGCCACAGACATGTGGTCCATAATGTGGTGCATCGATGCAGACAGCTGGTTCTGGGAGTTCCGGGCACACAATGGCGGACTCACGCACGCTCCCCTCGGCACCCAGTGGCACACAGGTCCTCATGTGGGAGACAAAGGGGGGGAGAGACAGATGAGCGAGGGGCAAGGTCACAAGGGTACACATCAATAAGGCAATGCAAGGCGAAGTGCGTACGGAGAGCGAAGTGAGAAAGCTCGTCCCTACCGTACGTCACCCCCCATGTCACCTACTCTACCCTTGCCCTTACCCCATATTTACAAAAATCTACACATTTACAAATCCGTCGCTAATGTCACGTCTTCCCCATATTTCCCCATCACCAAATTCGTTCCCACAATCCCTCAAACCAAAATTTGCCATCACCAATTCATCATCAATCCTCATAAGGAGGAAGAGATGGAACAACAAGCACAATGTCACACCCACGTCATGATGTGTCTCACAATCCAAAACATTTGTATCATAAAATAATAAAACATGGCATGGTGTGGAGGTACGTCATCTCAGGTGAGTGGATGCAGATGGTGCGAGGAGACTTCAATCCTAACTATCCTCTAAATGACTTTAATACACTTTACACTACCCGGGGTCTTTCCCTGCCAATCCATTGGCCAACTTACACTATGGGTTCTAAAAACCAATTCCCATTGACCAAACTGTGGTGCTTCTCAATTTGGGGTCTCACTCCCCCGATGCCACTCCCTGTGCCCTTGCACAATTTCAGGACTGGGGCGTGTAGCTCTCCCAGCAGGTCTACCCACCTGCACACCTCCACCACTGTAGTTGCCACCCGAGCTTACCTGCTCCTTACCTAACCTATCTAACTGGGGAAGGCCCCTCCTGGCTCTGTCAACCCTCGGTGCCCTCTGGCACTGGGCTACCCGGGTCCGTCCTCCGGATCCTCGGGCCCCATCCACAACAACTCTACCGGCTCCCAGAGCCCACCTGCGGCCTCACCTGGCCGACATCCTCACAGTGGTGGAGTGCCCAAACCAACTACACACACTAACAGGCTACACGCCCAGCCATTTCCACAACACTAATGCACCCATCCAAATACCATTCTTTCACCCGCACCACAGATGCCAATATCCAACCACAATTTACCTATACCCTCTACCTAACACTTACACTACCCACCCCGGGTATTCGTGATGGGGGTCCACTCTTCCCCCATTCACACCTTCGCACCATCCACTCCACTCCACAATTTCCACCATACTCACTCCACGACCATCCATTCCAATACTCCATATATTCCATACCATTTATTCCATACAACCATTCTCCATACACCTGTCGTTGCACACCTGTGCAATCACACCTGGTGCCACCTGCACCCTCCTTCCTTCCTGGACCATTTGGTCAGCACAACTCACATCACTATCACTCACTCATACACTGCTCCATCCACCTGTTCAGTTGCACACTTGTGCAATCACACCTTTTAACCACACACTTTTCACAATACACTTCTGAATACACCTCCAACACTCACACGGCATCATCTAATCTACCTGTTGCCCTGCTAACTTAGTGCTCCCCGTCTTCCCTTTAAACTAAGCACATACCACGTCATTATCATCCACACTAACCTAACTGCGTCCCCACTACCGGTATCATTGTCACTACCTAATCTTAATGTTACCTATTGTCATCTTCTCTAGATCCCTCCACATTGTATCCTAACCCTCCCAGGCTAGTTTTCACTGCCATAAACCCCATAAGACTAGTGCTCCTTTGCCCCCGCTGTGAGAGATGGCAAATTTGCCATCCCATCACATCGGGTATCTCAAACTACCAATTTTGCTCTCCATCAAATTCAACCAATCAAAAATTTGCCAATCGTCTGCCAATCATCACTCTGCCAATCATCACTGCCAATCGTCAAATTTTGTTTTTCTAATTTCGGGGCCAAAACACTATCCTCATCATCATCATCACAGGCCGCTTTCTCTGAGCCTCGGTGCGTCGTCACATCATTAAACTCGGCTACGCAAAGCCGAGCAATGAATTCGGGTGGTTTGGTCGCCTGTAGTTGGATCCGTCCGGCATTCACGACCTTGGGGAGGAGGCATGCTCGGGCCGAGGTTCCACGCATCATCGCGGCTCGGTACCTTGCGGTCCCGGGCCCGATGGCTGAGGCTCGCCCGGTCGGAACCCCGTCCCCGCGAGGAGGCACCGTGCCGCTTCCTCCCACTCGCCCTTGAACCGGACCGGTCGCCTCGCCCGACAAGGCCCGGACTCGACCGTGCGGGGCGGGGCCAAGCCTGAATCGGCAACGACGCTTCGAAGAGAAACGACGCAGCTTCGATCCGCACCGGGCCTGGCATCCAACAAAGCACACCGCGCCCCGAGTGCTCGCATCGGCTATCCGTCGCTCTAACCACTAACCCGGTTACCGTCGATGCTTCACCTGCATGCTCACACGCATACGCTACCCCTTTCACCCTCACCGAGCTCGGTGCTCCAACGCCGTCCGTACATTCCACCAATGCACTCACTGTTACACACCACACCTCTCACGCACACTCACCGTTCGCACACTCTCTTAACACACCTCGCACACCGTCTTGCGCACTCTCCCTCGGTACGTACTCCGTACCACTCACCATGGGCATGCACCCTTGCATCCACCCACTAACGCGCTCACATGGGTTCTCCCACACCCGCGCCATGACCAACTCAGGTGTGCTTCCTCGCACACCCTCAACCATTCCAAGCGTGCATTCTCACACCCGCTCCACCACCAACTCACTCTCCGGGTCACTCTCACCCTCGCACGTACACTCCGTATCGCTCTCACTCCCTGTGTCACACCCCGTACACCCCGACGTGCATTCTCGCTCGCACTCGGTATCACTCCCACACTTTATAACACGCTCACTCTTTGACGCACACTTTTTCCTCACACACGTGCCATTTTTACTCACACGGGACCCTTCACCAACGCCCGGGTGCCATATCGATCCCAATCGCGCGACAATTCTCTTCGCGCCAAACCCCCTCTTACAAAATCTCCCGGCACCACATGCAGCCCGTCTCACCTTCGGGGTTCTTCTTCCTCCCTGCACCAAAACCTGCAAATCTTTATAAGGATTAATGAGCACAGCATCGTGATGTGAGCACGGACTTTGTACAGTTTCCATTCCTTCCTCCGATTGTCGCTCTTTTAAGTCCCCGGTCTCTACAATTTCAACTATACCCATAATTTCTTTGTTCACCTCGACGACCGCTGGCTTTAATAAAATCCCCTCTACCTCAGCGGTCGCCGGCTGCCCCAAACCCCGTGTCGCGATTTCTACCCCCGTCATTTTACTCGCGCTTTCCTCCGCCTCGCTCAACCAGCGCTTCTCGACCCGCGTTACCTCCTCGTGCACCCCTGGGACCTGCTCGCCTAACCCGCGGTCTCTGTCCCTCTCCAACCCCTCATTAATTTATTTGGCTTGGCCAACCATGCCCCCCAGTTTGTCCCCTAATCTGCTTCCGAGACCCTCAAATTTATTTCCCAACTGTTCGCTGGTACCCCTCGCTTCGTCCCTCATTGCCCCCATCATTCTGTTTTCCTTTTTTTTTATTAGCCCTCGCTTCGTCCCTCATTGCCCCCATTTCGCCCCCCATCCTATCCATTTTTGCATTCAGTTGGGTCAAGAATAATCTGAGGTCAAACCCGGTTTGCCCAGCGTCCCCAGCCGCCACCGCGGGTTCGCCCTCCGCGGCACCGCTATTTTGGGACCCTTCAACCACGTGCGCGAGAGCGCCATTTTGCGTGCCTGAAACCTCCTCAACCACCTCCTCATTGCTCCCCTCCATTTGATCCTGGGTTACTCCTAACCCCTCTCCTAGTTCACCCACCTGCATCCGATCGCCTTGACTAGCCATGGCGCGATTTCAAAGTTCGGGTTTTTTCGAAAACAAAACAAATTTCAGCCGCTCCAAATTTTGACCAAATTTTTTCTTGATGTTTTAAAAATTTGGTTCGGGCGTCGTATCCCACTCCCAGACACCAATTGTTACTGCCAATAGTACAATTGGTGTTCCAAAATTTGGGCTAAATAAATTTAGTCCCAGGTCCAAATCCGACACTCCTGACACCAATTGTTACGGCCCGCGGATAAGATGTTGTGTTTGCCGAGCGGATGGCCCCGCGGTCGTACAGTTACCCCGACTAACCCGATTCCCGAACGTTGGCCGGATCGCGCCACAGATATTCAATATGGAAAAGACAAAAGCGACACGGATGTGAAGAAGAAGAAGAAGACAAAAAGGTTGGAAATACGAATCTAATTTATTTACTATTTACAGGCTCAAAAAAACCAAGGAGAAGGAAAGATAAGAAAATAATATACAGAAGATTTTAGAGACACAGTGCAAATTCCTTATACAAGCTTAATTAAATACCCAGGACAGAACAAACAAAACAAACTCACGTACACAAGAGGATGGAAAGGCAGGAGGTGGATGGCTGGAGGGAGAGGAAGGTCCAAGGGGGTCCTGCAGCACGATCGGTGCGTTTAGCAGCCGCCGTTCCTTCGCGGCCCTGCTCAAAACCGCCGTCCAGGCCCAAAGCGGCTGTTGTTGCTGCTGTGGCCGCCGCTGCTGCTGCTGTTGTCTGCTGCTGCTGCGGTGGACGTCGCGTGCTTTTCCAGGACTACAACAGGCTTCTTGCTGTTAACTACTGCTCAGTCCAACCTTGGCGAGCAAGGCGACGAATAGCAGGCTTTGTGCTTTCCGGGATGTCCTCTCCTTGGATGTTCTCTATGTTCTTTTTCTTGGTCCAACCACTCTTTCTCTCTCTTGGTCCAATCACTCCTCACCACCGACCACTCAACCCTACCTTGCTTCTTGCGCGCGCGCGCCTTTATAACGCCTCCGGCGATCAAGCCGCCGGCCTTCAGGACACGCCCATCGGTGTGCTCACCTCGGCCCTGGTTGGTCGCGCGACCCTCTGGCTCCGCCCTTGATGACGACGGGCGGGCACGCCCATCTTCCCCGACCCGAGCACATGTTCCATGGTGGTTTTGGAGGGGATGTAATTGGCAATCGGGGCTTGGTAATGACGAAAGGGGAAATGGAGGTTTTGGGAATGGGAATGAAGAATGAAGGGAATCTATCTATTTCACTTGGTGCAATGGAGTGTCATCTTAATGGGAGACAAGGCCTTACCCTAATACACATAATAAAGATATAACTATCAACCAGGGGGAAATCTATGATTGGCTGACGTGTATGCTTTATGGACTAATTATGGGACGCCCTTTGACCTTTACACAACACTGGAGGCATTTACAAGGAATCATTACATTTTACAGAGGGTGATATTTACAACAATTTACTATACAATACAACACAATAAAAAAAACACAATCCTCATATCCGCAACAATATCATATATATATATATATATATATATATATATATATATATATATATATACAACCCTAACAACTCGGTCTTTTTGGAGAGACATAGTAAGAGTGTGAGATTTGTCTGGATTGAAGGACATGTTCCACTTGTTTGACCAGTCTGTGATTTTGTCCAGGTCTGCAGAGAGTGAGGAGGCTGCAGACTGCCGATCTGAGGGATGAGGAATGGAGCGGCAGAGAGTGGAGTTATCAGCAAAGAGATAGAGAGGATTTTCAAGAGAGTCAGATAGATCATTGATGAAGACTAGAAAAAGCACAGGGCCCAGAACACTGCCTTGGGGAACTCCAGCATGAACAGGAAGGGAGAGAAACCCATTCAGGGCCACATGTTGACTATGTCTAGAGAGGAAGTCTGCAAGCCATGCGTGGAGATTTCCATGGATACCATAGGAGGAGAGTTTGGTGAGCAGAGCTGGGTGCCAGACCATATCGAAGGCACGTGATATGTCAAGAGAGACAGCTCTAATTTCCTGTTCGGCATTGAGGACCTCCATCCATTGTTGAGACAGCAGAAGCAGCATGTCCAGAGTAGAGTGACCTGGTCTGAAATCAAATTGATGATCAGAGATCAAGCCATTTCAGAAGAGGAAAGATTTGATATCCGAAACAATGATGGATTCCATGACTGCTGATAATTGGGAGAGGCTGATTGGTCTGTAGTTGCAAGGATCTGTTTTTGCACATTTTTTTGTGTAAAGCGGTGATGTTGGCTATTTACCAAGCTGATGGCAGATGACCTTGAGCAAAAGAGAGGGTGAAGAGAACAGAGAGAGGGAGTGAAAGAGCGGCAGAGCAGGATTTTAGGACCCGTGGGCTGATGCCGTCAGGTCCAGTTGCAGAATCAGAGTCGAGGGTTGACAGAAACGTTTCCACCTTGTCAGGAGGAAAGGACACAGAGTCCAGGAGCAGCTGGGTACGACTGGGTACGGTGGGAACAGAGAGGGATGGGTTTGGGTCACAAGATTTAGAGGCAAACACAGAGTTGAGGCATTCAGCTTTTTCACGTGTGGAGTCAGCTGTGTAGCCGTTTGAGGTAAGGGAGGGGATGGAGGGGGAACAAACACCAGAAACGGATTTGACCAGGCGCCACCAGGATTTGGAAGAGGGAGACAGGTTTGAGAGTCCGGTCTTGAGAGTGGAGAGATATTGTTTCCTGGCTCTCCTGGGGGTGGACATACACTTGTTTCGGGCTTTGTGAAATTAAATGAGATTTCCTTCCATTTGATTTGCTTTCCAGGAGGCGAAGGCAAGTTGTTTCTGGGCAACTGCCGCTCCACAAGATTCCGTGTACCATGGACGGGAGGTAGGGTATGACAACTGAAGGCGAGATGGTATAAATCTGTGCATGTGAGAGAGCAATTTACATTGGAAGAATTCCCAGGATGAGTTGATGTCAGAGGTGGTAGAGATGGGAGACCAGTCCAGATGATTGATGGCTGCTTGAAGACCGTGCCATTTGGCCTGAGTGAAATGCCAGACTCGTCGACGCTGAGGAGGCTCCCTAAGAATGGTCAGAGAGATGTCCACTTTAACAAGCACATGATCAGATGAGCCGATTGGAGCAGAAGAAGAGCAGCAGACATTTGCAGGGAGGTTAGTCATAACCAAGTCTGGAAGAGAAGATGCTCCATTGACTGAGATCCGGGTCGGGAAATTCACAGATTGTGTCAGTCCCAGTGAGTCGCAGAAGTCCTTTGCTGAGGAGACATGGCTGGTGAGAGAGGTACCCACACCCAGCCAACTGGCTTGGTGACAATTGAAATGAACAAAGAGAGAGTTGGGGTGAGTTGATAGAAGTTGGTCCATATTATCAGACAGCGAGATGTAGATGGAGTCATCACTGTTTCGTGGACGGTACAACACACATATGAACAAAAGGTGGGAGCGAAGGGGAAGCCGTAGCCAGAGGTACTCCTGGGGGTGAGGTCGAGAGAGGGTTTGCAATACACCTGGCATTCACCTGGTAAAATAAGCAGTATACTGCACTGACTAAAGGTATTTTAAACCAATTTCAATGGTTGCTGGCAGACAGGGCAGCATGTAGAACCATACTTACATAATCATAAGACTTTAAACAAACAAACAAACAAATACCTATTTTGGTCCCGACCCCGTATACCTCCTCAGACCCCAATTTTTATAATGCCGTGAACAAACATTGATACAGTATGGGTGATTAAGGTTGTGGTGAAGTTTCATTGAAATTGCATGTGTAGTTTCTGAGAAGAAAGCAAGCACCTATTTTGGGGGGCACCCCCCACCCCCATAGAGCCACACAGGGGCAGATTATTTTAATATTCTGTGAAAAAACCTTGTTACAGCACGGGTAGTGAAGGTTGTGGTCAAGTTTCATCGAAATAGTTTGTGTAGTTTCAGAGAAGAAAGCAAATACCTAATTTTGGGGGTCAAACCTGGACCCCCTTGGAGCCTGATTTTTTTTTTATGCCGTGAACAAGCTTTGGTCACAACACAACAAATATAATTTGTGCCAAGTTTGGTCACAATCCCTTCAGCGGTTTCAGAGAAGAAGTTGCAAGTGTTTACGGACGGACGGACTGGCAGACGGACTGACAGACAGACGGACTGACGGACGACGCGCCATCGCATATGCTCCCCTGAACTTCGTTCCAGGTGAGCAAAAAATGATCTATAACTGAATTTACTTTCAAGTGTGCACCCATTTCCACTGAGATTGCAATACGTTTGTAGTTCAATAAGCCCAATTTAATCACGAAAAGAAAATGCTCAACGGCAGATAAACCAACATCTCCAACCGTAAACAAACAGAACTTGTTGAAAAGACTTCACATGCCTATTTGGGCTGCTTTCAAACAAACACTGATCAAAAAGACATCTGCAAAAATACTTGTTCATCTTCAAATCCAACAGCCTGTCACTATACTATTTCATGGCTTCTCTTAGAAAGGCACGCCTGCATCTTTGTCTCAACAAAGTCTGTCATCCTAGAAGAGAAGAAAAAAGCTTACCTATTTCATTTAGAATGACCATTCTTGTAAATGTGTCAGTAAAATTTCCTTGCATAAATACACAGGAAGAGGCAATTTTATCTTATCTAGCCTGAGTTGCATTTTCCTTTACCACAACAATTAAAAGAGCATTGAAGTCTCCTCTTCCTTCTGCAGTTAGACTTGGCTTGTGTTGTTTATGGACTGTTTTACTCATTTTGAGGGGAAAAAATTTAAATGTTGTTTTTTATATTCTTTGTACGCCTAAACCCAGTGGATGAATTATTATGTAGTCTCATGTAAACAAATTGATGTAACAAACAGAGCAATCTACTGGTGACCACATCACCCATCCTAAACAAAGGAAACCAAAATCATATTCAAAGCCAATTCAATCAAAATCATATACCAAGTATAATATGCAAGCAAAATCAGTTGCATTATTGCAATTCTTTACACTTATATGTAATTGTATTGTTGCTGTGGCCTGGATTACATGTCCAGATGATAAATGTAAGCAATAATATTTTTCACCACAACCGATGGCCAAAAATCATTCATGATACCAATGCACTTTGAGTGATACATTCATTCTGATCCCACCTAATCGTTTTTACAGAACAGAATTTCATGTAATTTGCCAGGCCTCAAGGTTTTCTAACTTCTACTTAAAATTGCAATTCTTTGTGTTACGTATTACTCCCTAAACCCCGGTTACGGTGCCCCACAGAGTCTTGAGAGGGAACGCGGCAGAATGATTTGTTATTTTGAGTGTTCTAATAAACCATGGTAAAACCACACCAATGCAATTGTAGAACAAAACAAGTAATTGTATTAAGAACTCTCTCACACACAATAACAACACTATTAAAGAAAGTACAATGAAAATGTCACTTGTATCAAATGAACCATATATATGATGGTATCGTCATTCCCCAATGCCCTCAAAGCAATAAACCCACGATACGCCAAACGCGAATGGATTGTAACATTCCCAAAAATCCGTGCATGAATCCCCATGCTGGTTGAATTCATGCAGAACGACGAGAACAGGCAGGTTTAGGCACAGCGGCAAATGAGGAGTTCCTAGGTGAGAGGTCAACATGGGAATTGAGCCGATGGATAAACCAACGGCAATCAACACGATGAGGTCGATATGGAAATCCCAATGACAAAACAAGATGCACCAAGCTGACAGCCTCTTCGAGGACAAAATGGCCTATCGGCCTGTAATGGAGGCGCTGGCTCCCTCCAACAATGACTCACACTTGGTGATAAAACCTGAGATGCAGGTTTAATTGCACTGACAATATGTGACGATGTCGCGGGCAATCCCTTTCCCGGCAAGCCTCAACCCATTCACGACCAATATAAAAAAGTCCACTCGTAGCCTCGATGTGATTCATGGCTGTATCTCCCTCTCCCTGCCGATCTCGATCTCTGCCCAGCTCCTCCTCCTTCTCTTCCGGTTCATTTGCCACGTTTTCCTTTTTCCTTCACAAACATTTATTTACCTTTTACTAAAGTCATCTCCATTTCACACAAAAATCTTAACAATATTACCTGAAACTAAAAAATCCTACAAGTATATATCCTAATAACAACAAAGGCGGAAGTGACGAATCCATAACACTCATCAGAAAGTTAGGAAATAAGTTCATTCATTTATGAAGAGAAACTGTGCACTGATGCAATTAAATCAACAAAATAACTTTAAAGTTCTACTGACATGCATGTAACAAATGTGAAACCATGAATTCCCCTTTAACACTGGAAGGTCAGCTGGACCAAAATCAAGATGATTAGAGGTGCTAAGTGGTAAAAAGAATAAAAAGCTGGATATCCTCTTACAGGGCCCCCATTCACACAAATAGTTACCGCCGCCACCGAAAGTTAAGTTTTCACCCCTATCTATTTGTTCGTTTATCTGTCTGTTTGTTTGCGAGCATGATATCTCAAACGCCATTGGATGGATTCGGATGAAATTTGTTGGACAGTTTGGGTGTGTGCTAGGCCGAATCAATTTGATTTTGTTGAAAATCCGAATCTGTATTCGGATACGATAATTTTTACATTTTAAAAATGATTTTTTAACCATTCAGTGATCGGGCCAAAAACGATATATAGCATGATATTACAAAAAGTTGTGGACGAGTTGTGACAAAACCAGGTGGTAGGTGGATGAGTTGGTTAGTTGACAAAGATAAGCCAATTAGATTTTGATTCAGGTCCGAACCCAGATCCTGCCTATCTGTGGGATACAACACATAAATTGCTCAGCCTGGCCAAGATATGCGCTCTACCGAGTGCTGTTCTTGTTACATTTTGTTTTATTCGATAACAGCATCACTCGTTTCAAACGCATGAATTAATAGATAGAAAATAAGTCATTCTGCATTTTGAACGTAATGCACAATTTTTTTTATGAATACCAAAAATAGGTTCAAAGACATTTACATCGTGAAAATTGTGAATATATTGATTTTGTAGTAAAATTAAGTCTGTGAAATACACTGCCGAATGTTAAATGAAGTGTCAGCTGCTACATTGCTAACCACAGCATCAGTCAACTTAAGAGCTTTGAAAGCATTTTTTGTAGCAATGACAGAATCCCCACTTCGGAAGGAAATCAATGTATGGAGGCGTTTCTGGTTCACTGACCATCATCTCTATTGAGAGGTGTCTTTTTGAAAGACAAAAGGTAATACAAAAAACATTACAACAAAATTAAGCACATGTGCTTTAGCCAGAAAACCAAAGTGCATGGTTAAACAAAGCTTGTCAAACAAATATACACGTGCCTTAACTACACTGCCAGACCTCTGATCATAGAATAACACAAGCATCCTTACCCATTGATCTAGAATGCATGGTCAGTGATACGACAACTGTTTTGTTTGGCGCCAACTGGCTATCCACAGAATGCTGTGGATTATACCAGAAGAATTGAGCGTGAAGCAATCCCTTGAGGGATTATATCCAAAGAGCACCTTTTAACTGGATTGGCGACTGTGAACCCATATGCTTCACCAATACTTGCTACAAAAATGCCTGACCAACAAGTGCTGCCTGTCATATGTCCACCCACCGCCCACAGGAAACGATGTTTGTAAGCTGTAGGTGAGAAGGAAGATATTGTCGCATCCCCGGGGTTAACACCCCAGGAAGAGGAATGACTGAAACGAGCTTTAACTCCGAGGCGTATTTCGAACTTCGCGGAATTATCTTTTCGCGCGCATGGGAAGGTTCGAAGTCTTACCTGATCGGACGGCCGACACTGGCATGGGCATCGAAAGGTGGGGGACGAGGGGAGGACATGTCCCCCCACTTTTTATACCGGGATACCGGAAGGTATTTGGTAACATGGTGCCAGAGGTGCGCCGCATGTTTCCTCAAGTGGAACGTCTTATCAGGTTGCTTCTTGTTTGTCCTGCAAGCTCTTGTGAAGCTTAATTCGACAATTCGTCTGTTTCATGCTTCAGATAGGCAATGTCCCCCCCCCCCCCCCCCCCACATTTTCAAAGCATTCGACACCCATGGACACTGGGTTAATCCGAACCCACAAACAAAGAAACAAAACAAGACAATAAACTAAAATTCAACAAATGATTTAATGAAAAGAATGCAAGCACAATAAAAATGTTGAGATAAAAACTAATTGTAATAGGCTAAGGTGAGGGACACGCCATGCTGACTCAATTACAGACACAGGGAGAAATAAAATAAAATAAAAATAAAATGGTGTTTATAGTGCTGGCAAAAAATGCACTATAGTGTTTATAGTGCAGTTGCAGTTCAACCGAGGGCTTGTCGATGTTTGTCGCCTCCAAACCACCGTGCAGGAAGTGCACAAAATGGCGCAGAGTCATGCTCTTCGACGTCCCAACGTGAGGTACTTCTCGCGATGCCGACTGCCCCAAACCTCTCTTGTTCAGTCTCTTTCCACAAGCGCACACGAGCCAAAGATGTGCTAGCGCCCGTGACCAAGCTAGAACAAAGAGAAAATGCGACCGCCTCCAACAACCGCCAGCACAAAGAGAGAGACCAAGATGGCGAGACAGCGTTTTTTTTCCCTTAAGCTCTCGAATGTTCGACGCTGACGTCACACTCTGTCCAATCACTGAGCTCTGTTCGTCACTCCATGGCTTCTTAACCAGTCACGAAGCTCAGGGAGTGGCCTCCCCGTCACAAATCGTCGGGGGGGGGCAGAGTCTAGTCTTCGTTCAGGAATGTACGGATGACGTCGGGGGTTGCTTGCCAATCGGCAAATGCTGTTTCTGTTGGCCCTGGCGGCGTTGTGAGTGAATGAGTCCCATTACAGCGCTATCATTTTACTGAACTCTCGATTTCCTGGCTGGCCGAATGTAATAAAACCGAAGGGAACACCACAGGAGGCAAATTACACACTGGGGAATTAATCTTTAAGTCCTATAATTAATTAGCACAATGCCATACCCCTTATGGCGACATGCAAAAGCTCTTCCCTAGACAGACAGCCTACTTACGTACATTGAGATGGCTTCTTCACGGCATACGGAGTATTCTAAACCAACACAATTCTAACTTCCTTAAGGTATTTCATGCCACAAACATAACAATATTTTCAAAGTGGGGGGAGGATTGCTTAGAAAAAGGCTTATAAAACCTGTAAGGTAACTGATATGGCAAGTAAGTAGTAGTGCAGCCGCCAACAATGCAGTTAACATTAGGTAGTTCTGTTTATACATATGCCTTCAGAAAGTTTTCACAGCCCTTGACTATTTTTACATTTTCTTGTGTTTCAGCTTGAATTTAAAATGGATTAAATTGCGATTTTTTTTTTGTCACTGATCAACACATAATATCCCATAATGTCAAAGTGGAAATTTCTTTTTAGAGATTTTTACAAAATAATAATAATAAATAAAATAAAGAAATATCTAATTTATATAGGTGTTCAACCCCCTGAGTGAATACTTCATAGAAGCGCCTTTGGCAGTGATTACAGCTTTGAGTGTTCTTGGGTATGTCTATATCAGCTTTGCGCATCTGGATTTGGGGAGTTTCCTCCCATTCTTCCTTGTATATTTGCTCAAGCTCTGTCAAGTTGAATGGGGAGTGTCAGTGAAAAGCAATCTTCAAGTCTTTCCACAGATTCTCAATGGAATTCAAGTCTGGCACTGGCTGGGCTACTCAATGACTTTCAGGTTCTTGTTCTGAAGCTATTCCAGTGTTGCTTTTGCTGTATGCTTTGAGTGATTGGCCTTTGGAATGTAAATCTTCACCACAGTTTAAGGTATTTTGCACTCTGAAGCAGGTTCTCCTCAAGGATTTGCCTGTAGTTGGTTCCATTCATTGTTCCCTCTATCCTTTACAAGTCTCCCAATCCATGTTGCTGAAAAGCATCCCCATAGCATGATGCTGCCACCACCATGATTCACGCACGGTAGGGATGATGTTAGATGGGCGATGAGCTCTGTTCTGCTTCCTCCAGACATAGCGCTTTGCATTCCAGCCAAAGAGTTCAATTTTCGTCTCATCAGACCACAGAATATTTTGCCTCATGCTCTCACAGTCATTCACGTGTGTTTTGGCAAACTCCAGGTGTCCTGCCATGTGCCTTTTTCTCAGGAGTGGCTTCCGTCTGGCCACTCTCCCATTAAACCCTAGACTTGTGAAGGGCTGCAGAGACTGTTGGACTTCCGGCAGATTGGTCAATCTCAGCCAAGGAACTCTGTAGTTCTGTCAGAGTGGTCATTGGGTACTTAGTCAATGACCCTGACCTGGTCCTTCTTGCCCGGTTTCTGAGTTTTGGTCAGTCTGCCAACTCTAGGAAGAGTCTAGGTCCATATTCTTCCAATTTCCTAATGATGGGGCTCACTGTGCCCTAGGGAACTTTCAACACTCTAGAAATTGATGTACACCCTTCCTCAGATCTATACCTCCTCTTAATTATGTCTAGAAGTTCTACGGATAGTTCCTTGGAATTCATGGTAAAGTTTATTCTCTGACATTCAGTGTCAACAGTGGGACCTAATTTAGAAAGGTGTGTTTCTTTCTAAATTATGTCCAATCAATTGAATTAGCCACAGGTGGACTCCAATCAAGTTGTAGAGACATCTCAAGGATTATCAAAGGAAATGGTATGCACCTGAGCTCAATTTAGAGTGTCATGGCAAAGGGGTTGATACTTATTGACTCGAGACTTTTCAGCTTTTCATTTCTAAATATTTTGAAACATTCCTTGCAAAGAAATTCCACTTTGACATGATGGGGAATTATGTGTTGATCAGGGACAAAAATCTCAATTTGATCCATTTTAAATCCAGGCTGTAACACAACAAAATGTGAAAAAGTTAAGGGGTGTGAATACTTCCTGAATGCACTGTATATACAGCACACACTTATGTTCATGGAATGCAGAACAGTTTCGCACCGTCTTTCACAAACACAAAACAGTTTCACACACAATAATTATCGACCAAATGGAGGTGGAAAATAAGAAACAGATAAAAACAATGGAGAGCATTCAAATTTGAATTACATTTCACAAGGTCACAAAATCCTTTCGCACATCCAACAAAACAGAAAATTGAGTCAGACTCCAGTTCAAGTGAACACCATGTATCATAAAACACTGATTTGAAAACAGATTAGCATATCATTCTTTCTTCTTTGTTCTCATCTTCATAGGATGGTCATAGTCAGCAGCTTCCTGGTTAAAGCCTTTGTTGTGACAGCACTACAAGCATGCAGATAAATGTAAAGACTGTGGTCTTCTTTGTTTGAAACATGAAGACAACTCATAAGGAGTGTTAAAATATAAAGGAAAAACAGATTAATAAAATATATGTGTGTGTGTGTGTGTGTGTGTGTGTGTGTGTGTGTGTGTGTGTGTGTGTGTGTGTGTGTGTGTGTGTGTGTGTGTGTGTGTGTGTGTGTGTGTGTGTGTGTGTGTGTAAAGGAAACCAAAAAAACAGGAAAAAAAAAAGATGTTCAAAATATGCTAAGGAATAGATGGGGGAAGGGGTGCAGGAGTGATGAGATTGTTGCATTTGCGTTGGAGGCAGTGGTTAGGAAAAGGGAGAACGAAAAGCGTGGCTGCCCCTCCACTGCCACCAACCAGCTCATAAATCATCCGATTTTGAAACAAATGAAGCTCTTTGCACCGAAATAGATTCAGTCACCTTTAGAGCAAATCGATTTGTCCGAAATGGCTTTAATTTAAATCCGCGTTCCATATGCTCGAGGGAAAAATCTGTCAGGCAGCTTATGACATGCTGTGGCTAAAAGGGAAAAGGGAATACTCTTTCTTTCTTTCTTTCTTTCTCTCTCTCTCTCTCTCTCTCTCTCTCTCTCTCTCTCTCTCTCTCTCTCTCTCTCTCTCTCTCTCTCGCTCTCGCTGTCGCTCTCCTTTGAGTTTAAGTCAGGGCCTTTCACAAGTTTCATATTACCCATTCTATCCTTGCGATGAATCCATTGATTGAAGCAAAACATTGGTTACATGTATGACCATATATTTTGGTCCCAAGGCCAGCTATTTCGGTTTATGTTTTTCCAATACATTTTTGGTTTTTGGGACATTGTGCTTGTCTGTTGCTTTGACAAGCCTTTTCATGACTTTGCTTGACAGTGTACTATATTTCTTTTTTTTGTATCCAGAATCACGGCTTGTGGAAGAGCGAGAACACGGAACGGATCAGGACACAACAAAAGAAAAGTAACAGCAGAAAGAGAAGTGAAAAATATCAACAGCAGGACCAAGGGACAAAATATACGAATACAGATAAGAGGGGATGCATGGTTATAGCTGAGGGTTAGGGGAGAATGCAGTAGGTGGATACGATAGATACAGAGGCAAAATTGGTGGGGAAGTTGTGGTTTAACGGGTGCATAAAAGATCATGGTTTTTGATGGGGGAAGGTCTGATATGATGCTGAACAGCTGTATTGAACAAATGGAAGAAGGAATGACATTGAAGAGAGTGGAAGTTGGTTCGACAGGTGGGGAAAAAGAGGATCAAATGAGGGGAGGTGGGCATTGATTCTGGAATTTGGGGGTTTCACTAGAAAGGGGTTGCAGGAGGACCACATGCACCCTGCAGATATGCGTGGGGGTGGGGTGGAATAGGGAGAGGGACAAAGCAAGGAGAGGGTAGAGGGTGCAAGACCAGAAGAGAGGCGGAAGAAGACAGAGAGACCACCGACCTGTCGGCGATGGCAAAGTGATAGGCCAATAGACTGAGCTTTGTCCCAGGAGATTCAAATGACCTTGGTTTCCATGGCATCAAGCTGATCAAGGTGAGACAGGGGCGCCCACACAGAGGGGAGAGAAGTACTCCATCAAGCTGTGGATGAAAGCCTTTTGGGTGGATAGGAGTTGTGATGTGCCAAGGAAATCCATTTTACCATTGCATACCAACCTTTTGGGTGGAGAAGTATGGTAATTCACTATGACACTCTCTTTCTCTTGACTTGATATCACATCTTGGTTGAGGTTTCTTCCATTTTAATTCCTCAATCCATGTGAATGAATAATTATAATGTGCTCTTTGTTGGTGGAGACATTCCTCATGCACTGTACAGATTTTTTTTTCATTTTTAATATTTTTCTCTCTTTCCTTCTTCCTCAATTTTTCACTTTCTCTCATTCTCCCTTGCTCTCTCTCTCTCTTTCTGTTATTTGTCTCTCTCCCTTATCTAGTTTTGATATAAAGGTATCTTTGTGATGGCGCACAGCACCCCTTTTAAGCAGATGTCCATTTTCATGCCCATTGAGATTAATGTTCTCTCTCAACATCATCCTCTAGTCTAGGGGTTGCTTCTATTTATCTTGTTATTTTTTATTCTCTCTCTCTCTCTCACTCTTTCTCTTCCCGTTTCTGTAGGCGTGTCTCTGTGGTGTGTGTTGTCCATGCGGCACCTGTCCATCTCCCTGTGTGTGCATGTTGTACCTTCATGCTCATATCATTCTCCTCTCTTCCCTTTTTACATCCTACCTTTGTGTGTTATCCTACCCCTTTCCTCATTTCCATATCTTCCCCCCTTTGTACTGGGAGAGTGAGAATAGCACTTATGGCGTTGTTGAGAAAGAAAGAGTGGGGGTAGGCCCACTCTACGCAGTCAAACTGCTCTGGCAGGACTGTGTCAGCCTTTTAGCTTATTATGCACTTATTATTGTTACGTTTGTGGGGGTAAACGAAGAAATACCTCAAAGAAAGTTCAGAATGTGTAGATTAGCATGCTGCGAGTGTCGGGAAGAAGAAGAACCCACCTTGATGTAACTAAGTAGGGACTTTGTATAGAATAAGATCGTATATGTGCCTCCATACGAGGGGTGGAGATATGCTAATTAGGTAGGGCTGGATAACCCTACCTTCAGTGTGTAAACTGGATAACCTCCAGTGTGTAATTGTCCCTGCGCTCTTCCCTCCGTCTTTATTACAATTAGAAAGCCCGCCAAACAACAACTATAACAAATGGACTCATTCGCTCACCACACCGCCAGTTCCGACAAACCCGGCACATTTGCTGGTCGGCACGTGAATCCCACCTCACGGCTGCCGACGTCATCCGAACATTCCCAAGCAGAGATTGGACTCCACCCCCAACGACTCGTGGCGAGGAGGCCATGCCCCGGCCTTCATGATTGGTGAAGGCGCGATGGGATGTTTGAGTAGATTTTGGTGATGGAGAGAGTGTGACATCGTCAGCGTGGAAGACTCGAGAGCTGAAAAAAGAGAACCAATGTTCCGCTCCTGACTAGTTCAAAGCTTATTCTGGTCATGTGACCAGAAATGTATCAAAATGGCAGACTTAGTAAATCCCTCCATAAAATCTTTTTTTGAAATTTCAATTTTCAAAAAGTTCAGGAATCAAAAATTTGATTCTTCCAAATTTCAGCTGGATTGGCCCAGCAGTTTGGACAGAAAATGCGATGGACAGACCGACGGTGCACGATGACAATATACCTTATCTGGAATTCGAATCTCAGGAATTCCAATTCCAGATAAGCTAAAAAGAGAACACCCTGGTGCGGTTTAACTCATGCTATACATGTTCTCTCTCATTGTGAAGCGATGAATGAAGAATCTGTAGCGGTAAAAAAAAAAACGAAGAGCACCAATGGGCAAGAAACCAAATAGTACGGCAAAATGAGTTTGTTGGATAGAGATACTGTAGCTGCAGAAGTGTCTCACTGTCCCTCTGATGGTTCCTCACATTAACGAAGGGAATAAAACTGTTGCAGTGAAGGACATTAATGAGTTATAAATTATGAAACAAGGCACTATCGGTCTGAAAAGTTATCGAGGCGAGGTCAGCAGTGAGGCTAATACAGTACTGTTACTGGTTACCCTCGCCAGAGTAGTAGTCAGGGCCCTTAGGGATATTTTGGTTCAAATTCTTCCAAAAGCATCAAATTTGGCACAGATGTTGCCCATGCCATACTCTTTCGATTTTTGATGGGCGCCAAGGGCGGTATGATCCGGGGACCATACCGGTCCATCCCCCCATGTCACCTGACCTATGACGTCATAATTAGGATATGCATCCAATCACATGGCGTACTATAAGTGGTCAAAGTTCAAAATGAATCGATCGAAAAATGAAGGCAGGGATCCATTTTTAACGTTTTCATAAAATCCAATATGGCCGCCAGGTCACATGACCTATGACGTCATATTTATGACGTATACAATCATGTATACATGAACCCGGATCATGATCGCACATAAATTAAACACAAGGATATGGCATACAGTTCATAAAACATCAAAATCCATACCTTTGTAATTAGACGGTTTGTAATACGGTCTGGCACCCCGCTCTGCTCACCAAACTCTCCTCTTTTGGTATCCATGGAAATCTCCACGCATTGCTGGCGGACTTCCTCTCTAGTCGGAGTCAAAGTGTGGCCCTGAATGGGGTTCTCTCTTCTCCTCTTCCTGTTCAGGCTGGAGTTCCCCAAGGCAGTGTTCTGGGCCCTGTGCTTTTTCTGGTCTTCATCAATGATCTCTCTGACTCTCTTGAAAATCCTCTCTATCTCTTTGCTGATGACTCCACTCTCTGTCGCTCCATTCCTCATCCCTCAGATCGGCAGTCTGCAGCCTCCTCACTCTCTGCAGACCTGGACAAAATCACAGACTGGGCAAACAAATCGAACATGTCTTTCAATCCTGACAAATCTCACACTCTTACGATGTCTCTCCGAAAAGACCGATTGGACAACCCTCCCATCCACTTTCTGAATAATCCTCTCCAAGAAGTTCTGTCACTCAAGCTTTTGGGTCTCACTATCTGCCATGATCTTTCCTGGGAAAACCACATTTCCAAGCTGGCCTCCAAAGCCAGTCGCCGACAGGGCATCCTCCGTCGTGCAAAGTCCGTCCTTGGCACACCTGAGCTCCTCACCACATACAAGTCTTTCATCCGCAGCTCAATGGAATACTGCTCTCCCCTCTGGGCTGGGCTGGTGCTCCTGCCTCACACCTAGCTCGTCTTCACGCTCTTGAAACCAAAGCATTCAGAATCATTGGAATCTCCCGCGATGAAGCTAACTCCAAGGGCCTCCCACTCACTCACCACAGGCAGGTTGGTGGTCTTTCGGTCTTCTACCGACTCCTCTCTGGCCTTGCCCCCCCCCCCCCAGCTCTCTCTGGGCTCTGTCCCGCAAATATTCCTACAGGTCGCACAAGATCTGCCTGCAACCCTCTTATGGTTAAACTGCCAAAATCAAGACTCTCTGCTCACCTTCACTCCTTCATTCCTCTTTTCTCCCACCTCGGGAACAAACTCCCTCACTCTCTTCAATCCCACTCCACCCTCCAGGTCTTTAAAACAGCTGTTCACCACCATCCCTTATCTTCCCCCATCCAAAACCTTGATCTTTTCTACCCCCGCTAATTTCACCCCAATTCCACTTTTTTGAAATACCAACTTCTGTCCTGGAAGTCCGTGGTGTCCTTGTGTTTTATACTTCTCCCACCCCCCCCCCCTTCCCCTTCCCACGCCTCCTCCCCCCAAGCCCTCTCCCTCCCACACATCTCCCTGCTCTCAAATGTTGTGTGCTCTCAAGTGTTTGTGTGCTTCCCCTTCTCTCCCCATCTTGTCTTCTGCTCCCTCTTTTTATATATTTTGTCTGTCTGGTTGATTTGTTTGTGAAGAAAATGTCAGCTCTTTCACGACTCGATTCAGTATACAAAAAAAAAGAAAAAAAAAGAAAAAAAAAAGACTGATGAACTGCATATGCCTGAAAATTAGGAAATAGACATGTAAATATTTCCTCTAATTGTCAAAAATAAGGTCGGAGTTCGATTACCCAACCCAGAAACATAAAATGGTGAACCTTGTGTAAATCTTGAAAAAAAAATCAAAAACCGACATGTTTGGCTCAAAAAGGACCTTTAAGATGACCTTGAGGGTTGACCTTGACCTCGAATCATCAAAATAACATCATAATTTGAATTCCTCGACCTCGAAAACCCCTGAAAAGTGGTATCATACATTATTCCAACCCTTTTGGTTATTTAACTGATTTTCCTCTAATCCGGGTGGCGGCCATTTAGTATTTCGCCAATATGGGCCCCCCGGGGGGTGGGGTGGCGCCCGTCTTGGCGCCCGTCAAAAATCGAAAGAGTATGGCATGGGCAACATCTGGGCCAAATTTGGTGCTTTTGGAAGAATTTGAACCAAACGGCCCCAAAATATCCCTAAGGGCCCTGACTATAGAGGGTATTGCATTTGAGACCGTTTGTCTGTCTGTCTGTTTGTCTGTACAGAATAAAAATCATTTTCTCTGCAATCGTTGGTCCGATTGACAGGGGATTTTCACCATAGGTGCACTTCCTCCTGAATAATTTTTTTAAATGATAATTGTGACGTCATATGTCACATCGTACAGGCGTCATCTTGGAAAAACCGAAAAACTTTGCACCTCTATATCTCCGAAAGCGTTGCATAGAAAAAACTGAGATGTGGCTCATTGTAAAGAACTCAACATGGAGAATAACATATGTTAATGATGATGTCATAGGTGCCTCCATTGTGACATCATAATTCGACAAGTACAAAAGTTCATCCGATCAAGATGAAATTTCTTGTGTTATCTAGGGATAAATTGGTTTAGAAAAAAAAATAATGATGTCGTCATCGGTCACGTGGTTCGGCTGCCATATTTGTTTTAACACAAAAGCCCTAAAAATCACTAAAAACACATCCTGGCGAGAGTCTGCCATCTCTGATTGCTCTTTCTTGTTATTGCTTCTGGGACTGAGCAGACCAGAAATCAAATTAGTAGTACTGATTCACAAATATAATATGAATTGTAAATGTGGTTTTCCAGGAGTGTGGAACTGAAGGTCCAACTCCAGTTGCAGATAATAGGCATCAGTGCACCATCGACTGCGTATCATAGCACCCTGAAAAATCTCTGGAGGTCCCTATAAATATGATAGTGATGGCTGAAAGGAATGTCCAGGACCCAGGTGGAGCATTATCTGAGCTGTCAGAAGCTGATGATGATGTGGAGGTGACTTAGCTGTCGCAATCGTGGACAGGTCGATCGCAGACACCCCACCCCTACCCACCCACCCCCAACCTGCTGTTTATATTTCAACATCAACAAAACTTACAGACACCATGATAGAGTTATTAAGGAGCACTTTCCTGATTTGGTTTCGTTTTTCTACACTGCAAAGTTTATAATTAAACAGCCTGAGGTTTTTGACCTGACAACAACACAGCACCAAAGGCTCAGGAAATTCGTTACAAAAGCCGGGTTTGAGTGTTCTCAGCTGCAAGCTGAATTCATCGACAATGAATGAAAACGATCAATCTTGCAACTTTAAATATGAATGGTGGACGTGCTGGCCACATCCGCCAAGTTCAAGTGAAAAATTTGTTCCACCGTAAAATGGTAGATGTGATTTTGTTTTTTTGTAAGAAACCCATATTACACCCAACGTAGAACACAATTGGTGTCGTCTTTTTAAAGGGCAATGCTTTTTCAGTAATTTGTCTTCATCTTCTGAAGTTGATTTTGTTCCAAAATCAGGTCTAGTATGTGTGAATCATGCAACTTTCAGGATGGGAAGTCTCTCTCGGACTATTACAAAACAACTTTCATTTCACCATATTTAATATGAATGCATTTCGTGTATATGAATATGAATGCATGTATGGAGCCAACGGTTTTTTCTCGTCTATGATGCATCACTTGAAGTCAGTTGATTTCGATCATTGTGCATGTGTGGTGGGTGATGTCAACTGTTCCTCGATACAAGATCGAGGCTCGCGTAAGAGCTAACATCAATCACAAAAACACCAAATGGGCACACAAAACATGTGATAAAGGGAGCGGGAGACAAGATGGGGGAGAGAGGGGGAAGCACACAAGTACAACAGCAGAGAACAGGGACATTGGGAGATCTGTGGGAGGGAGAGGGCTTGGGGTGCGGGAGGAGGCATGGGAAGGCGGTGGGGGGGGGGTGTGGGAGAAGTATAAAACACTTGGACACTGCGAGGATTTCCAGGAAAGAAGTTGTTATTTCAAAAAAAGGGGGAACCTGGGGTGAATTAATGGGGGTAGAAGAGATCAAGGTTTTGGATGGGAGAAGATAAGAGATGGTGGTGAACAGCTGTTTTAAAGACCTGGAGGGAGGAGTGGGATTGAAGAGAGTGTGGGAGTTTGTTCCAGAGGTGGGAGTAAAGAGGAGTGAAGGTGAGCAGAAAGTCTTGATTTTGGCAGTTTAACCATAAGAGGATTGCAGGCGGATCTTGTGCGACCTGTAGGAATATTTGGGAGACAGAGCACAGACAGAGCAGGGGGGGGGGGCAAGGCCGGAGAGCAGTCGGTAGAAGACAGAAAGACCACCTTCCTGCCTGCGGTGAGTGAGTGAAACGCCCTCAGAATCAGCTTCATCGCGGGAGATTCCAATGATTCTGAAAGCTTTGGTTTCAACAGCGTGAAGCCGAGCTAGGTGTGAGGCAGGAGCACCGGCCCATAGGGGAGAACAGTATTCCATTGAGCTGGGGATGAAAGCCTTGTATGTCGTGAGGAGCTCAGGTGTGCCAAGGAAGGACTTCGCACGACGGAGGATGCCCAGTCGGCGACTGGCTTTGGAGGCCAGCTTGGAAATGTGCCAATTTGGAAGCTGAAGTCAATTTGAGTAATCTGCAGACAGGATTTTGCCTGAGCCTTATCCCGAATCTCATGTGGATCTATCCCACTTCTTCCCAGTTGTGGGTATGATTGATGTTTGGCGATATTGGAATACATTTGCATACCATCCCAATGTATCCCAATATTTGTGGTGTGATGTCATGGTGTCCCAATATACCTTACGTGTGCCAATGGTCTGGTCTCCTTAGCAAGACTTGACTGCTGGTACGTTAAATTACTTTTTAGGAATGCTGTGGTTTCTTCAAGCCTTTTCCCTTCCTTGTTGTCAGACCATCATATGGTAACTCTGGACCTATCCTTCCCTCAGACGACAGGCAGGAGTGCTTATTGGAAGTTTAATGTCAGACTTCTAGAAGATGTCCTATTGAAGGAAGCCTTTCATGGTTTCTGGGCAGTTCTCGGTGTCCCAAAAAATAATTCTTCTTTCTATGCAATTAACTTATGGTGGGATAGCATGAAAACTCAAATTTGGGTACCTTGTCAGCAATTTTAATCACATAGTACAAATTATAAACATATTACAATGTCTCTGGTGGAATCAGACATGTTGCATGCACAGAGTGAATTGGCTAACGAGAGAAGCGAGCGAAACTACCGGTTATTACTTCAAAGGAATGCACGGTTAAGGGATGTAATTCATGAGAAAATGGTGGGTATGCTAATTAGACTGAGGATACCGAATATAAAAGTATCAGACTCCCCAAACAAGTCATTGCTTCATTACTCCCACCACCGAAGGTGGATGGAGGTTGTGTTTTCACCCCTGTCTGTTTGTTTGTCTGTTGGGAACATGATATCTCAAAAAGTTGTGGACAGATTTGGACGAAATTTGTCGGAGAGGTGGTGTATGTCACAAGGACGAAATTATTAGATTTTGGTGAAGATCCGGATTCGGATCCGGCTATTATAACTTTTTAAGTGATTCTTCACAATTGGGAGACAGGGCCAAAAACAATATACATATAGTCTAGTAGGAAGACTAGGTCCCCCTGCACCCCCCGGAGATATACTTCTAATCAGTGTTTCTAGATTGGAAAAAATGTGTAGAAAATGACTAGCTATGGCCCCAAGCTGAAAAAATGTCCCACATACCATTTTTATGCAAATTACTGCTGCCATTATCAAAAAAACGATTTTTGACATATCTCAGCCAATATTGCAGATAATTGAAAAATGAAGGTGTCTAGACCCATGTTTTGAAGGGCATAGATCATGATAGAACTATTCATAACATGATTACATGTGTCTATGGTATACTAGTATGCATATTAATGCTGTAATTACAAAATAATCAGTTTTACAAATGATAAGGATACGTTAATACTGCAGATAACTTAACATGGTACATAAGGGGTCTAAACCCAGGTATTTTCAAGGTTAAATGTCAACAAGATGCTCCTGAGTCTTGCATAGGGGCGGGACATTGGCAGTAACATTGGTACCACTCAACTTTTCTTCCCACCATTGACTTTGTATTGCGAGAGATTTTCACTTGCTTATTTAAAGGTTTCTCACCCAGCCCACGTAAAATCTACCAACTCCTGCTGTTAACTCCCAAACATATTTTTTTATGTTATCCAATCACAGTGCAGAAATGACAGACTAGAGATCCAAATTAGTGCTGCTATAGCTGCCATTTTACATTTCCATCCATGTAACATGCGCGCTCGCGCGCTCGTATCAATTGGTAATGTCGCGCGCTCGTATCAATTGGTAACGTTGATGTTATTGAATACCTCAGTTGAAAGTTCAGTCTTCCATTCCATCTGTGTGTTGTTCTTGGTATTCATCCTCCAATCTAGCCAGGTAAGATGCTAACTATAATGTTACTCACACTCTTGACTTCAGTTTCTGCATGAAATCATAAACAGGCAGAATAACAGCTGAGCCAGCTAGCACCATGTTAGCTAACGTTAAAGCTAGCCTCATCTATGTACAGTATGTTCCTAATGTCGGTGTAACTTAAACTTTTGTTAATGCCAAACATGAGACATATCTGTTGACTTCTGTATATGAATTGAACCAGAAAGAGGCACGACAGCTGAGCTAGCTACAGTAACTTAGCACAATGTTTCATTGGCCTAGATAGCTAACGTTAGTGTGGAAGAATTTAGATGTTTTAGCTATTAGCACTTTTGATGCCACTAAACATGGTTTAGTCAGCTAAAAAGTACCCTAGTGTAGAACATGACTCAGAACCTCTGTTACCTCACTGAAAACTCAGAGCCTCCTTTCACAGGCACTTTTAACATCATTCGTGATTTCTTATTTGTCATTTAACAGTGATGGTAGACATCGACAGCAAGCATGCCCAAAAGAAAACGGAGTGTAGAACCTGCAGCCCAAAGCTCTCCTCCTACATGCATCCTTCATGTACCATCCATGTCTGATCATGGGGATTTCACGCCCCTCCGTAAAATTAAAGGATCTGCTTCAGAAAAACTGCAACTGCTTCAAAAGATCCGGGATAGACGTCTCAACCAACCGCATGACTCCCCATGTCGTATGCAATCAGTATGTGATCAGATCCCGGCAACTCTTCCTGATGACCTAGAAAGAGTAGGATATCACAGCAAGTGTTATAAGCACTTTGTCCGCCACTTTCATCGTCTGGGAGATGATACAGAACCAGGGCCATCAACCTCATCATGGCATCACTCTCCTCGTAAACCAGGAGGTTCTGCTGAACCCATCTTCCCGCCAGAGTGTATATTTTGTGAGAAAGTTGAGACCAAAGATGCTCATCGCAATACTGAGAGGCCTACAACCTTCCCATCCTTTAAAAACAAAGAAAATGCATGGGAGCAAATCGAAACACGGGCTGAGAAAATGGGTCTCTATCGACTCCATCGAAAGGTGAAAAACAAAGACCTCTTTGCATGTGAGGCCAAACACCATCCGTCATGTTTTAAAGCTTTCCGCACAGCATTCTACAACTATGAGCGTGCGATTCACAGAGCCGAAGCACCAAAGGAGCACCAAGGATGCCCTGTTCATCCAGGATGGAATGGCGCTGCTGCATACCCTTGCCAACCTTCCCCCAACATGTGGTGAGATATGCTTGCAGGTGCTTGATCAGATGGTGGCCAAGCAGCACTTTCTGTTCTCCACTGACAGTTACCATCCTGAGTCAATCAAAGCGCAGGAAAGGCTGAGGCGGGGCAGCTCAGAGAAGATCATTCTGGCTGGACCAGCAACCAGGAAGCCATATGACTTCAAAATGTTCCTTGCAAATGACGACAACAAAAAGCAGATGTGCCAGCTTCTTCTGAAAGTGTGGAGTGGACAAGAGGCAGCTACCAGGCTGGAGAGAACAGAGATGGCTGTGCTGATCGTGGAGGGGAAGGCCCACCAACTTGCCTCAACGAATGGCAAGGTAAAATTGAAAGCCCTTCGTGAATGGCGATTCAATTTGTAATTTTTCCTGAAAAAAAGGTGATTACCTGTGATGTTTGTCTAGATCTGAAACTGGCAGTGACTGGTGATTGAAATGCGGTGCCTTTTTGTGTTTCAGGTCGAGGTACGTGAACTCCCCACGATCTACAGCAACCAGGAAGAGACTGATACCAGGGTGGTTCTGTACCTCCATCATGCTGCTACCATCGGATACAAGAACGCTGTAGTCAGAACACCGGACACAGACATCCTCCTGATCCTGCTCCACCATGCCCACAACATCAAGCTGACGGTGTACCTGGATACAGGGTCAGGGAAGCATCGCCAACTTGTCAACGTCTCTGAGCTGGCAGAATCCCTGGGAGAGGACTACTGTGCCACTCTCCTGGGGTACTATGTGTTCAGCGGAGAAGACTGCACCAGTGCCTTCAAAGGGAAGGGAAAAGTCGGGCCCTTGAAAAAGCTGGAGAAGAATCCCAGGTTTCACAGGGCATTCGGTGAACTGGGTGACAACTGGGATGCCAACCCTGAGGTGGAGAGGCAGTTAGAAAAATTCACCTGTGTGATGTACGGCCAGAGTCGCGAGTCATCAGTGGACATTGTCCGTGCCAAGCTGCTACGAAAAATGGTGGGAGAGGACAAGACCCTCACATCCAAGTCCAAGGTTGATCTGGCTCGCCTTCCTCCATGCCAGTCTGCCCTGAAGCCGCACATCCAGCGTGTGAACCACCGCGTAGCATTGTACAAAAGAGCCGATCAACCTATCATCGAAAAGCCAAAACCTTATGAGGAGCAAGGATGGATAAGGACTGATGAAGGACTGTTGAAACCAATGTGGTCCAGTGGTCCCATCCTACCAACCTCACTGGTGGATCTTCTGAACACAGGAGAGCACGAAGAGGAGGAGGAAGAGGAAGGAGAAGAAGAGTTTGACTCTGACGATTTCGATGAAAATGATGATGACTGACTCAGTGTAGAATCACTAATGCTAATGATGTTTATCTAAAACAAGCAAGAGAAGAGTGGTCACATTGAGTGCTAGGACTATTTTGACAGTTGTAATATTTAGAAAAATAAAACTTTGTGTTAACGTCTGTGTAGACGGACCTTAATATGAGTCTATTATTTCGTAAAACTGTGATTATTTTGTAAATAAAGCACTAATTAGCATACTAGTATACCATAGACACATGTAATCATGTTATGAATAGTTCTATCATGATCTATGCCCTTCAAAACATGGGTCTAGACACCTTCATTTTTCAATTATCTGCAATATTGGCTGAGATATGTCAAAAATCGTTTTTTTGATAATGGCAGCAGTAATTTGCATAAAAATGGTATGTGGGACATTTTTTCAGCTTGGGGCCATAGCTAGTCATTTTCTACACATTTTTTCCAATCTAGAAACACTGATTAGAAGTATATCTCCGGGGGGTGCAGGGGGACCTAGTCTTCCTACTAGACTAATATACTAGCTTGGCTCGGCTCGCTACGCGCGCCTCACCAAGCGTTGATACTGAGGAACGGGCTTGTTTTAACTGAGGCTAATGACTGCACCTGAGTTGCTGTGTTGTCATGATTTTCACCAATCATAATACAAACAATTATTTTGCACAAATGTATTTGTTGTGTTTGTGATATTACATTTTTATAGGAAATTTAGGTTGAATGTTTGTTTTTTTCAAGAAAGAACCCCTCCGCACATACATAGGGGAGGAGTAGGTGCAGACTGGAAGTTTGGGACGATTACACCTCACCACCACATAATTCAAAACACCTCACCACCACGAAATTAAAAACACCTCACAGCCATAAAACACGTAATAAAAACACCTCACCACCACGAAATTAAAAACACCTCACAGCCATAAAACACGTAATAAAACACCTCACCACCACGAAATTAAAAACACCTCACAACCATAAAACACGTAATAAAAACACCTCACAGCCATAAAACACGTAATAAAAACACCTCACAGCCATAAAACACGTAATAAAAACAACTCACAGCCATAAAACACGTAATAAAAACAACTCACAGCCATAAAACACGTAATAAAAACACCTCACAGCCATAAAACACGAAATAAAAACACCTCACCACCACGAAATTAAAAACACCTCACAGCCATAAAACACGTAATAAAAACAACTCACAGCCATAAAACACGTAATAAAAACAACTCACAGCCATAAAACACGTAATAAAAACACCTCACCACCACGAAATTAAAAACACCTCACAGCCATAAAACACGTAATAAAAACAACTCACAGCCATAAAACACGTAATAAAAACAACTCACAGCCATAAAACACATAATAAAAACACCTCACCACCACGAAATTAAAAACACCTCACAGCCATAAAACACGTAATAAAAACACCTCACAGCCATAAAACACGTAATAAAAACAACTCACAGCCATAAAACACGTAATAAAAACAACTCACAGCCATAAAACACGAAATAAAAACACCTCACCACCACGAAATTAAAAACACCTCACAGCCATAAAACACGTAATAAAAACAACTCACAGCCATAAAACACGTAATAAAAACAACTCACAGCCATAAAACACGTAATAAAAACACCTCACAGCCATAAAACACGAAATAAAAACACCTCACCACCACGAAATTAAAAACACCTCACAGCCATAAAACACGAAATAAAAACACATCACAGCCATAAAACACGAAATAAAAACACCTCACAGCCATAAAACACGAAATAAAAACACCTCACAGCCATAAAACACGAAATAAAAACACCTCACAGCCATAAAACACGTAATAAAAACACCTCACAGCCATAAAACACGTAATAAAAACACCTCACAGCCATAAAACACGTAATAAAAACACCTCACAGCCATAAAACACGTAATAAAAACACCTCACCATCACGAAATTAAAAACACCTCACAGCCATAAAACACGTAATAAAAACACCTCACAGCCATAAAACACGTAATAAAAACACCTCACCATCACGAAATTAAAAACACCTCACAGCCATAAAACACGTAATAAAAACACCTCACCATCACGAAATTAAAAACACCTCACAGCCATAAAACACGTAATAAAAACACCTCACCATCACGAAATTAAAAACACCTCACAGCCATAAAACACGTAATAAAAACACCTCACAGCCATAAAACACGTAATAAAAACACCTCACAGCCATAAAACACGTAATAAAAACACCTCACAGCCATAAAACACGAAATTAAAAACACCTCACAGCCATAAAACACGTAATAAAAACACCTCACCATCACGAAATTAAAAACACCTCACAGCCATAAAACACGTAATAAAAACACCTCACAGCCATAAAACACGTAATAAAAACACCTCACAGCCATAAAACACGTAATAAAAACACCTCACAGCCATAAAACACGTAATAAAAACACCTCACAGCCACGAAATCAAAAACACCTCACCACCACGTCATTTAAAAACACCTCACAGCCATAAAACACGTAATAAAAACACCTCACAGCCATAAAACACGTAATAAAAACACCTCACAGCCATAAAACACGTAATAAAAACACCTCACAGCCATAAAACACGTAATAAAAACACCTCACAGCCACGAAATCAAAAACACCTCACAGCCAAGTAATTCAAAACACCTCACCACCAAGTAATTCAAAACACCTCACAGCCAAGTAATTCAAAACACCTCACCACCAAGTAATTCAAAACACCTCACCACCAAGTAATTCAAAACACCTCACCACCAAGTAATTCAAAACACCTCACCACCAAGTAATTCAAAACACCTCACCACCAAGTAATTCAAAACACCTCACCACCAAGTAATTCAAAACACCTCACCACCAAGTAATTCAAAACACCTCACCACCAAGTAATTCAAAACACCTCACCACCACATAATTCAAAACACCTCACCACCAAGTAATTCAAAACACCTCACCACCACATAATTCAAAACACCTCACCACCATGTAATTATAAACACCTCACCACCACGGAAATCAAAACACCTCACCACCAAGTAATTCAAAACACCTCACCACCACGTAATTCAAAACACCTCACCACCATGTGATTTATAAACACCTCACCACCACGTAATTCAAAACACCTCACCACCATGTGATTTATAAACACCTCACCACCAAGTAATTCAAAACACCTCACCACCACGTAATTCAAAATACCTCACCACCATGTAATTATAAATACCTCACCACCACGGAAATCAAAACACCTCACCACCAAGTAATTCAAAACACCTCACCACCACGTAATTCAAAACACCTCACCACCATGTGATTTATAAACACCTCACCACCAAGTAATTCAAAACACCTCACCACCACGTAATTCAAAATACCTCACCACCATGTAATTATAAATACCTCACCACCACGGAAATCAAAACACCTCACCACCAAGTAATTCAAAACACCTCACCACCACGTAATTCAAAACACCTCACCACCATGTGATTTAAAAACACCTCAACACCATGTGATTTAAAAACACCTCACCACCACATATTTCAAAATACCTCACGACCACGTGATTCAAAAACACCACAACGTTATTGAAAACACTTCACAACCACGGAAACAAACGTTTGAGAGAGTCGTTAAGTGACAACACAGACACTGCCCAGATGTGTAGATATATAGATAAATGACTGTACCCGAGTTGCCGTTTTGTCATGGTTTAAACCAATCATAATTCAAACAATTATTTTGCACAAATGTGTTTGTAATATACGTGATATCACATTTTATAAACAATTGAATGTTGAAAAAAACAATTTTTCCCCAAAAAATTCAAAAAAAAAAAATTGGAAATTTTTTCAAAAGAAAATACCCTTCGTTTATACCCATATTCTCTCTACCCTTAGTCTAAATACCCTTAGTCTCTCTACCGACGGGAGAGATATGTGCATACCAGAAGTTTGGTACGATTTCACAAAAGTTTGAGAAAGTAGTTCAGTGACAAGACAAGACAAGACAAGACAAGACAAGACAGACACTGCACAGATATGTATAAGTTAAGGACAGATTTGGACGAAACTTGGTGGACAGGTTGTGTGTTTGACAACGTCGAATCGATTCGATTTTGGTGAAGATCTGAATATGGATTCGGATGCGAGTTTTATTTTTTATTTTTTAGTAATTCTTCAGCACTGAGAGATCGGGCAAAAAGCAATGTATACCATATTTTAAAAAGTTGTGGACGAGTTATGACTAAACTTGGTGGACAAGTTGGTTCGGTGACAAGAACAAGCCGATCAGATTTTGGTTTCGGTCTGAATCCAGATTTGACCTATCAGTGGGATACCAAAGAAACTGTTCACTCTGACGGAGGTATGCTCCCTACCGAGTGCCGTTCTAGTTTAGAATCTGTAAATAAGCCATCACATCTTGTATTTTCTGTTTTAGACCCGAGCGGAAAGATTGTTGCAACATCCGGATTATGTAAGCTTAAATATAATAGAGTTTCACTCTGACCTTTTCTCCTGTTTGTAATAAAATGATGATGCACTTAACCTCTCACTTCCCCTCCCTAACTGAGGTTCAACGTTTGGAGCTGGATGTATCAATCACCCTTCTCGAGCCAACATGCGCTCTTACTGAGATGGATTCTGAGGAAGGCTTCAGGTATCGATGACTTACCTGCTGGATGTTTTTTTGACATTTTGGGACCTTTTGGGCGCAGAGTTGCTGATGTTCTGGACACAAACCTACTGCCCGCTGAACTGTTGCTTAGCTTTAGGAGAGCAGTATAGTCAGGTTCATTATGTTTTTTCGTTCAAAATTTTGGTAGATTAGCAAAACTATACATTTTTGGAATATTCAGAGCATGAGGAATCCAAAAATTAATGTTTACATTTGTTTAGACACCTTTGCGAAAATGACACTCAGGACAGTGATGAAGATCTGTAAAAGCATATTCCTGAACGGTGTAGACCTCGTAGATCCTGTGTATAGGACTTATAGTTCAATCTGATACTACCTATAACTTCCTATAACAACCTATAACTTCAAAGGACTTGCAATATCATGTATTATGTAATACAGTTATATCACAAATATAAAGACAATGGTTTTCAATTATCTTTGTTTGTTGCTTTTCTATAATCCTGAGCACTATTTTGAGGCCTTTATTGGATTCCTTGACCCAGAAAACATAGGATTAGCATATTTAATTAAGTTTCTCGGTTGACTAGAAGCCGAGATCGCGCAAAATATGTATTTTATGGCGGCCATTTTCAAAATCCAAAATGGTGGCCATGCAGGTGGTGTCTGTGCAAATGCCAACATTGATTTTCAGATTCTCCATGCTCTGAAGATTCCAAAAATGTACAGGTTTGCTAATCCCAACATTTTGAAAGAAATTATATTTGTTAACATAGTGAACCTGACTATCTTCATCACTGTCCTGAGTGTCATTTTCCCAAAGGTGTCTACGCAAATGTAAACATTAATTTTTGGATTCCTCATGCCCTGAATATTCCAAAAATGTATAGTTTTGCTAATCTACCAAAATTTTGAACGAAATTATATTTGTTAACATAGTGAACCTGACTAGTAGTGCACTTACTCCTGAAGACCAGAGATCTCTGACATGTTTGACAAATTGGTGACCAATATCCTTACTTTGCATGGGCTACAAACTCGGTTGAAAAAAGTTTTAGCTGATATTGTCTTACTTGATCAAAGTTGTTGTATCTCTGATTATATATTTTAAATTAGAGACCTGATTGACAGTATATGCGTTCAAAAAGGGTTTGGAAAGTTTTTCAATGATCTCAAAAAAGCTTTTGATAGCACTGTGTTGGAAGTATGTGGGATCAGATAACATTTCATTGCTTATTGTACCTGTGTTCTTACCAAAGATCGTAGAGCGGAGCAAGATAGGCCACTCGTGCGCAACCGCGTTCAATTCGGTGAAGTACGCAATGGAGCATAACGGCGGCCATTTTAGCAAGCAAGCGGAATTCGGGCTGCTTCACTGGAAGATTTACTTCACTAGAAAAAAAGAAAAGTTATGTATCATTGGCAAATGTACTTTTAAACGCTTGCCTGCAATGATTTGTCGCACGTTTTACAGGGGGAAATTAAACTTACAGTACCCATGCTGACCATTGCATCTCATGACAATTTACGAAAAGATATGAATAAATTATTTTCAATTCTTTGCACTACATTAAGTCGGTATTAGATGCACAGATGTCCATGTATTGAAACATTTCAGTGTTCATAGACATTTCCATGTCTTGCACAATTTTAAATCCTATCCCAACAATGTACTTGTATGTAATGCATCATGACCTTCTTTGTCCTTCTCTCCTGACAACGTGGAGAAGTTTCTGTCAAACCTCGACTCTGATTCTGCAACTGGACCAGACGGCATCAGCCCACGGGTCCTAAAATCCTGCTCTTCCGCTCTATCTCACCCTCTCTCTGTTCTTTTCACCCTCTCTTTTGCTCAAGGTCATCTGCCAGCATCCTGGAAATCAGCAAACATTACCGTTTTACACAAAAAAGGTGCAAAAACAGATCCTTGCAACTACAGACCAATCAGCCTGCTTCCAATTATCAGCAAAGTCATGGAATCCATCATTGCTTCAGATATCAAATCCTTCCTCTTCTCCAATCTCTGATCATCAATTTGGATTCAGACCAGGTCATTCTACTCTGGACATGTTGCTTCTGCTGTCTAAACAATGGATGGAGGTCCTCAATGCCAAACAGGAAATCAGAGCTGTCTCACTTGACATATCACGAGCCTTCGATACGGTCTGGCACCTAGCTCTGCTCACCAAACTCTCCTTCTATGGTTTCCATGGAAACCTCCACTCATGGCTTGCGGACTTCCTCTCTGGTCGAAGGCAACGTGTAGCCCTGAATGGATTTCTCTCATCTCCCCTTCCTGTTCTGGCTGGAGTTCCCCATGGTAGTGTTCTGGGCCCTGTGCTATTTCTGGTCTTCATCAATGATCTCTCCGACTCTCTGGAAAATCCTCTCTATCTCTTTGCTGATGACTTCACTATCTGCCGCTCCATTCCTCATCCCTCAGATCGGCAGTCTGCAGCCTCCTCACTCTCTGCAGACCTGGAAAAAAATCACAGACTGGTCAAAAAAGTGGAACATGTCTTTCAATCCTGACAAATCGCACACTCTTACAATGTCTCTCCGAAAGGACCGACTGGAAAACCCTCCCATCTACTTTCTCAACAATCCTCTCCAAGAGGTTCTATCACTCAAGCTTTTGGGTCTCACTATCTGCCATGATCTTTCTTGGGAAAACCACATTTCCAAGCTGGCCTCCAAAGCCAATCGCCGACTGGGCATCCTCCGTCGTGCGAAGTCCTTCTTTGGCACACCTGAGCTCCTCACCACATACAAGGCTTTCATCCGCAGCTCAATGGAATACTGTTCCCCCCTCTGGGCTGGTGCTCCTGCCTCACACCTAGCTCGGCTTCACGCTGTTGAAACCAAAGCTTTCAGAATCATTGGAATATCCTGGGATGAAGTTAACTCCGAGGGCCTTTCACTCACTCACCACAGGCAGGTTGGTGGTCTTTCTGTCTTCTACCGACTCCTCTCCGGCCTTGTTCCCCCAGTTCTCTCTGTGCTCTGTCCCACAAATATTCCCCCAGGTCGCACAAGATCTGCCAGCAACCCTCTTATGGTTAAATGGACAAAATCTAGGCTCTCTGCTCACCTTCAATCTTTCATTCCCCTTTTCTCCCGCCTCTGGAACAAACTCCCTCACTCTCTTCAATCCCACTCCTCCCTCCAGGTCTTTAAAACAGCTGTTCACCACCATCTCTTATCTTCCCCCATCCAAAACCTTGATCTTTTCTACCCCCGCTAATTTCACCCCAGGTCCACTTTTTGGAAATTCCAACTTCTTTCCTGGAAGTCCTTGCAGTGTTCCTATGTTTTATACCTCTCCCACCTCCCCCAAAGCCCTCGCCCTCCCACATTTCTCCCGTTGTCCCTGCTCTCAAATGTTGTGTTTGTGTCCTTCCCCCTCTCTCCCCATCTTGTCTGCCACTCCCCTTATTTTTTGTGTTTTGTGTGTCGGTTTGACTTTTTGTGTGATTAATGTTAGCTCTTTCACGAGCCTCGATCTTGTATACCAAAAAAAAAAAAAAAAAAAAAATGACAGCAGAAATGAATGATATGTTTATTTTCCTTCGTTTTGCTACAGAGCCATGTGCTTGAATGAACATTAGATTATATAAAGGTCTGCAATATATGTTATTACATGCAAATATCATGAAACCATTATTAAATCAGATTAATGATCTTCATTAAACAAGAACTTTAATATCCATATATTTGCATGTAGATCAAATATAGATAAATGTAGGCTGTCGTTCAAATCATACAGATCACAGAGTATGAAATAAGTTGTCCTAGCAAGCATTATGAGACAAGAATCACTCCTTCCAAGCATTTACACTGGATATATTAGTACATGTATATGTACCTCAAAGGGTTAAAGGGATGCTGGTAGAGTGAAATCCATGTTTATGGATTTATGGGCTGTACTATACAAAATGATGATGGTCATAACTCACTGGGAGATGGATAAAACTGCGATGGATGGCGAGATGATGGATAAGATGGATAAGATATGATAAGATGGCGATGGATAAGATAAACTGCGAGATGATGGATGGCGAGCGCAAGCTCACTCTGCCTGCCTGCTAAAATGGCCACCGAGCGCGTCCATTGGATACTTCACTGTTTCGCACGAGTGGCCTATCTTGCTCCGCTCTACGATCTTTGGTTCTTACTGAGAATGATTCTGAGATTCCTTTCCTATGCCATCTCCTGGCGCTGCATGACGTCATCGCCGGGCACTGAAGAGGGTCCGGTGATGACGCACGCTGAAAGGGAGTACTCAGTTTTCACTCCGGTTTCTTGTTTTCTTGTTTGTTTGTTCGGGCAATATCTCAGCTTCCTTTGAGCTAGGAAGCTGAAAATTCGTCACAATAGTAAGCACGTGCTTGGCAAAAACAATATTTTTTGTTTTTGATAAATCTATTAATGACTTAAATATTATCGATTTTTAAAGTACTTATTAATTATTTTCTTTCTCATCTGGGCAATATCTCAGGCACCTTTTGAGCGAGGAAGCTGATATTTGGACATGCCAGAGACCATGTGATGTGATTAAAAAGGATATTTTTGATTTATTGATTGATCAATTGAACGATGAATTATTTATTGATTAGTCAATTAATCAAAAAATTCTTTTCCTGATTAATGACTTATTTAATTAATTTTTAAAAAAGTTACAGCTTCAGATGAAATACTGGTGGTTGAGGACGGATTACCCAATTTGAATTTATTGGGATTTATTTATTTATTTTATTTATTACCTCCCCCAACAAAGGTGGATGGAGGTTATGTTTTCACCCCTGTCTGTTTGTTTGTCTGTTTGTTTGTGAACAAAATATCTCAAAAAGTTGCGGACGGATTCGGACGAAATTTGGCAGAGATGTAGCGTATGTCACAAGGACAAAATGATTAGCTTTTGGTGAAGATCCGGATTCGGATCCGGGTACTATAATTTTGTAAGTGATTCTTCACCATTGGGAGAAAGGCCAAAAACGATACATAGCAGGATATCGCAAAAAGTTGTGGACAGATTTGGACTAAACTTGGTGGATCAGTTGGGTGTCTGACAAGGACAAATAGCCTCGATTTTGATGAAGATCTAAATGTGGATTCGGATATGAGAATTATTTAATTTTTTAAGTTATGCTTCACCTTTGGGAGATCGGGCCAAAAACTATACATTTCAGAATATCTCAAAAAGTTATGGATGGATTTGGACGAAACCTGGGGGACAGGTTGTGTGTGTGATAAGGAACAATCGATTTGATTTTGGTGAAGATCTGAATATGGATTCGGATATGAGAATTTTTCAATTGATTATTCACCATTGACTGATATGGTCAACCAGGCAGAGGTTTGCTCTCAACTGAGTTTATTATTATTTTATTTATTATTTTATTATTTATTATTATTATTTTATTTTATTTCATTTATATATATATATATATATTTTTTAGTTTATTTATTTATTTTATTTATTGGGATTATTTATTTATTTATTGGGATTTATTGAATTTATTGTATTGGATTGGTGGTTGAGGTTGAGGACGGATTGGTGGTTCACTATTAGCCAATTGATTGAGAAATTATTTTATGATTATTATTTATTGATTTTAATTATGCAATTAATCAATCAATTATTGCACGCCTCTCCCTCCCAATACCGTCTCTATGTGCTGCACTGCGGAGGTTATTTATTTATTTATTTGGAGGCTGGAGGATGTTATTTATTTATTTGGCATGGGGGCGGTGTACTTTGAATGTATCTGTATTTGTATTGCTTTGTTTTGCTCCAATATATCTCGTTTAATTAAAATTAATAGCAAACTTTGTTCCCTCATATCATAAAGGTTCAGAGAATGGTAAGGCAAGGTTGTCCTGTCTCCAGATTATTATTTGCTCTTACTTTAGAGCTTCTTAGAGAAAATATTGTGCTTAGAGAAAAAATTTCCGGAATTGCACTTTCTCCCAGAAGTCCTCCCTTGCTCGTATCCGCCTATGCAGATTTTGTTTGTATTTTCATCAGAGATGAGCATGATATTGATTCTCTTGTTGAGTGCTTGAGGAAATTTTACCTTGCTTCTTCTTTAAAATGTAATTGGAAGAAAAGTAAAACGTTATGGGTGCCCTTTCTCAATGGTAACCTACCTGAGTCTATGCCATTGCCACCAATGGCTCTTCCTGCAGAGATGGAGTGGGGAAATGAGAACGTGAAATATTTGTGTGTATTCTTAGGATCCCCATAGTATGTTCAAAGAAATTGGTTTGGGACAGTCGAACAAGTAGAAAAAAGGTTTAGTTTAATCGATGGAAAAGGATACCACACCTCCTATGAAGGTTGTTTGTTAATAGTTAATTAATTTATTTGCTACTCTTTTGTGGCACAGATTTATCCGCCTGCAGACACCAAAGGTGCTGCTTAGGGCAATTCAAGGTAAACTGGTGGAACATTTGGGGGAGGCCATCACTGACTTTGACCCCATGGGATGTGTCACCCCTTGGCCTAAGGTGGTCAAAGCATCGTTGATATGAAATGTTGTGTGATGGTTTTCCGGCTCTGTTCCATCCAACGTTTGTTAAATACAGAGCACATGCTAGATCAGCTCTTGGCTTGTCTCATCTTGCGGCAAAGCAGGTAGGCTCGGATATGGTTCTCAGCTGCTTTTAATTTACCTCCAACATGTGGATATATTGCCTCTCCCTATCTTTTACCAGAGCCTTTTGAATACCTGGCAGAGCCTCTCGATGAGCCGCCAGGCAGATACCTATGTTTTTTAAATGTTAATACACCAGGCCTTATTTTTCAAAAAAAATTCCCTGATATTCCAAGAAGTCGGGATTTTTGCCGGCACTCCCATATCTGGCTATTGCCCTTTTTGCACAGTAATAAAGACTGCCTTAATTAATTGTGAAAGGTTATTAGTCCCCAACCAGTTTCACCGGAGGGGACTATAGGTTTGCTCTCTGTCTGCCCATCCTTCTGTGAGTCTGTTTGTCCCATCTGTGGTTTTCCAGACCTTCCACACTTACTCTTTAATATATTCAACTGAAACTTGGTACATGGCTTTATTATGATAAGTTACAGCCCAAGATCGAGTTTCTGGTCGTTTCGTCAATTTTTCACAGTTATGACCTTTTTGGACTTTGAAAATATCACACCCATAGTGGACGTGTGTTGCAAAGCAAGTCTCCCTCTTGTTTCTCTTGTTATATTGTTTTTTTTGTTTGTTTGTTTTTGTATACAAGATCGAGGCTCGTGAAAGAGCTAACATTAATCACACAAAAAATCAAACAGACACATAAAACATATAATAAGGGGAGCGGTAGACAAGATGGGGAGAGAGAGGGAAGCACACAAACACAACATTAGAGAGCAGGGACATCGGGAGATCTGTGGGAGGGAGAGGGCTTGGGGGGAGGAGGCGTGGGTAGGGGGGGGGGCGGGAGAAGTCTAAAACACAAGGACACGGCAAGGACTTCTAGGAAAGAAGTCGGAATTTCAAAAAAGTGGATCTGGGGTGAATTAACAGGGGTAGAAAAGATCAAGGTTTTGGATGGATGTTTTGATTAAACTATAGGCCTACATCTCAATCTCATAGAGTGCATGTCACATTTACTTTGAGGGCTTATATTTTTGGTTTTGCTGCCAATTATGGGTGGATTTTCATACTGTTTATTTTTTTTAATGGCCACTGCTAAGCTTGCTGTGTATTTATCGAGGAAGGTGAAACTGGGTGGCAAGCTTGCGCTACTTATGGTTTTGTCAGTGCATTGTTTTCAGCAAGATTGAAGCACGAGATTTTCTCAAAATACAGGCAACCGCAAAAATTTTCATTGACACATGGTGTGTTGGTGTTATTTGTGAGGCTTTGGAGAGATAATTAATACTTTTTTGTAGCATGTTTATTAGCTCACTGAGAACATAGTTCAGTTGTGTTTATGGAATGGCGCATCATCCGTCCATCATTCCGTCCGTAAACACTTGCAACTTCTTCTCAGAAACAGCTGATGGGATTGTGACCAAACCTGGCTAAAATTATATTTTGTGTTGCAGAACTCAAATTTGTTCATGGCGTCCTCCCACTCCACCTATAAGTATGTCATCATAAGGTTTAAAGGTTCCGAAAGTACTTGAATTTCGATCTAGTTTAGCCACCATTTTGGATTCCAGAAAAACTTTTAACAATCTTCTTCTCTCAAACCGCTTAACTGATCAATGTGAAACTTTCAATTTGTGATTAACAAAATACAAGGGAAATATAGTTTGTTACCAATGATGTCATCAGTCACGTAGTATGGCAGCCATGTTGGATTATAAGAAAACCATTCCTCTGCTATTCCAAATAGGAAAAACCATTCCATTCCATTCCTCTTCCCTCAAATCGGCAGTCTGCAGCCTCCTCATTCTCTGAAAACCTGGACAAAATCACAGACTGGTCAAACAAGTGGAACATGTCTTTCAATCCTGACAAATCTCACACTCTTACTATGTCTCTTCGAAAATATCGACTGGACAACCCTCCCATCTACTTTCTCAACAATCGTCTCCAAGAAGTTCTGTCGCTCAAGCTTTTGGGTCTCACTATCTGCCATGATCTTTCTTGGGAAAACAACATTTCCAAGCTGGCCTCCAAAGCCAGTCGCCGACTGGGCATCCTCCGTCGTGCGAAGTCCTTCCTAGGCACACCTGAGCTCCTCACCACATACAAGGCTTTCATCCGCAGCTCAATGGAATACTGTTCTCCCCTATGGGCCGGTGCTCCTGCCTCACACCTAGCTCGGCTTCACGCTGTTGAAACCAAAGCTTTCAGAATCATTGGAATCTCCCGCGATGAAGCTATCTCTGAGGGCCTTTCACTCACTCACCGCAGGCAGGTAGGTGGTCTTTCTGTCTTCTACTGACTCCTCTCCGGCCTTGCTCCCCCAGCTCTCTCTGTGCTCTGTCCCCCAAATATCCCTACAGGTCGCACAAGATCTGCCAGCAACCCTCTGATGGTTAAACTGCCGAAATCTCGGCTCTCTGCTCACCTTCACTCTTTCATTCCTCTTTTCTCCCACCTCTGGAACAAACTCCCACACTCCCTTCAACCCCACTCGTCCCTCCAGGTCTTTAAAACAGCTGTTCACCACCATCTCTTATCTTCCCCCATCCAAAACCTTGATCTTTTCTACCCCCACTAATTCACCCCAGATCCACTTTGTTTGAAATTCCAATTTCTTTCCTGGAAGTCCTGGCAGTGTCCATATGTTTTATACCTCTCCCACCCCCCCCCCTTCCCATGCCTCCCCACCAAAGCCCTCTCCCTCCCACAGATCTCTCGATGTCTCCATGTCTCTCGGTCCCTGCTCTCAAATGTTGTGTTTGTGTCCTTCCCCCTCTCTCCCCATCTTGTCTACCGCTCCCGATGTTATATGTTTTATGTGTCGGTTTGTCTTTCTGTGTGATTAATGTTCGCTCTTTCACGAGCCTCGATCTGGTATACAAACAAAAAAAACAAACAAACAAACAAAAAAACCTTTAAAAGCACCTTCCCTGAAACTGCTTAACTGATCGATGCAAAACTTTACATATGTGATTGACTACATGTAGGAAATATATTTTGATAACAATGGCATCATTGGTCATATAGTCGGACAGGCATATTGGATCAAAGGAAAACCTTTAAAATACATTTTCTCTGAAACTGCTCAAATATATGATCTTAAAAATTAAATATAAAACTTTAAATATATGATCAGCTACAAATGGGAATTTTTGAAAGAAACTGATCCAAAACACAAAATGGCAACCAGTGATGTCATAATACAGAAAGTAGGTAATATAATATCTTGAAAAAAAAAAAGAATTATATACACGTTGGAGTTGCAACTGATCAAATAGGATGAATTTGACACAACAGGAAGTGACATCAACATATCAGAAGTTTCCAAGTTTCCTCAGGCCAATTGGAGCTTCCCCGGGAGGCTTCTTTCCTTGATTGGAAGTACATACATATACACGTTTTCCTCCATTGAAAATACATACATATATACGGCACATGCATATACACTTTTGTATTTTTTGTAATAAAAGGACCTAAAGATCTCTCACACACACCTCTCTTTAATTTTCAATTGCCTCCTCTGTAATTGTTGAGGAGGAAAACAGCATCAAGCCATAATTGAATAATCCCAACACCTTTTTAACAAGGCATCTCCAGTAGTTCATCAAAAATTAGCCTCATCTTTTTTCAGATCATGCATTTCCTCTTAAAGTCTCAAGTTTCTGCTATTACATCAATAGTTACGAGATAAACAGCACTTTGCTGGCCCTTACATATTGACCCCATGGGTCAATACAACTACAACTACAACTACGTCTGCTACCCCTATATTTTAAACTTTCTTTGCCATCCTGCTTTCTTCTATTTCTTTTCTATTTTCCATTTTCACTCTATCTTCCTCTATTCTGCTCTCCCTTTCTTTCCCTCTCATTCCATCTATTGAACGGCTTACTGGTGGAGTGGATAAAAGCTTGTTGCACTGCCCTCGCTGGTGTAAGTTCGATTCCCATGGCTGCTTCGTGGAAATTTCTGATTCTCTGTGATGGAGTGGCCACCTGTTCAGAGTTAATTGTAACATTGAAATGTCCATTAATTGTTGTGTGTCCTGCTCTCCAAATAGTACGAGCCCAATCACCTTCCCCCTCTCACCTGCGACTCCTCTTTGCCCCCCTTCCTACACCCATACCCCAATTACAACACCTATCTAGCTCCCAGCCCATTAACAATAAGACATGTTCAGAAATTAGAGGTTAGAAAATTGGGCCTCAAAGATAGAGTGGGCTTTTATAAGTTTGTAATTCAAAAATCTCGACTGTATTAAAGAAAAAGGTTTTCACAATATTGAATCAGAAATGACTGTTCAAGACAGGTGCTCGTGGAAGAGGTATAACATAGAACAGATCAGGACGTAACTGAACAAAAGGAACAGTACAAGGAGAGGAGGGAAACTCATAACACCAAGGTTGAGGGACAAAATAGAGAGAGACTTGGCCAAACAATGGGTGTCACTGGGTGGACAAGATGAAAAGAGAAGAAAACTCTCAGGAAGGAAAAACTGGAGCCTTGGAAAGAGGTGGGCTTGTGGACGGTAAACGACGGGGGGTGGGGAGTGGGGGAAAGATCATGGCTTTAGATGTGGGATGATCTGAGATGGTGGTGAACAGCTGTCTTGGAGACCTCGAGGGAATAATGAGGTTGAACAGAATGTGGAAGTTGGTGTTATTTCTGTGGAAGATGATAATACTCGTATATAAGATCTTCGAAGCCGACATCCTCCATTTTGCCTGGTGTCTCTCCCTTTTCTTTCCATACCCCTCACTGTGCTTGCCACCTCCGACGGCCGATTTATCAACTTTTTTGTCCACGGTCATAGTGCAGCAATGTATTTCTACCCGGTCATATGTCAGGTCCACCGGGCACGTCTATATTCAAGAAGGTGCTTCCGTAGGCATAAGGTTAGGGCAGGAATTTGTAAAGAGTGCCGGAGATACCTAATCTTACTCTTAGTCGAAAGTCACCATGGGATTTTCAACATCTACCAGACTGGTCTGCATGAACTGATTATGGTCCATCTTTATGATGATGCACATATTGATGCAAAGCCCTGCAATTTTCAAAGCCCCCAGTCTGACAGTTTATAGTTGTGGCAGTGGTCAAACCCAGCAGGGTGTGCTTGACCATTTTAATCCTAACCTGCATACATTTTTAGCTCACCTGGAACAAAGTTCAGGGGAGCGTATGTGATGGCGCGTCGTCCGTCTGTCAGTCCGTCAGTCCACCAGTCCGTCCATCCACCAGTCCGCCAGTCCATCAGTCCGCCAGTCCATCAGTCCGCCAGTCCGTCAGTCCGTCCATCCGTCAGTCCTCCAGTCAGTCAGTCCGCCAGTCCTCCAGTCCGCCAGTCTATTAGTCCGCCAGTACGTAAACACTTGAAACTTCTTCTCTGAAACCCCTGATGGGATTGCGACCAAATTTGGCACAAATTATATTTGTTGTGTTGTGACTAAAGTTTGTTTACGGCATTTAAAAAAATCAGGCTCCAAGGGGGTCCAGGTTTGACCCCCCAAATTAGATATTTGCTTTTTTATCAGAACCTACACACAATTTTGATGAAACTTCACCACAACCTTCATCATCCGTGATGCACCAATGTTTGTTCAAGACATTGGAAAAATCGGAGTCTGAGGAGGTACACGGCGTGGGACGGGGGGGGGGGGGTGGGGGGGTGGGAGGGGTTGCCCCAAAATAGGTATTTTTTCTTTGTTTGTTTAAAGTCTTATGATTATGTTAGTATGATTCTACATGCTGCCCTGTCTTCTAGCAACCAATACCTTTAGTCAGTGCAATATACTGTTTATTTTTCCAGGTGAGCGCCAGGGGTATTGCCCCTATGTTTTCACTTGGTGACCTGTGATACCGTCCTGTTGAGAACTCACTCCTCTCTGCTGCAAAGTCTGACTCTCCGACAAAAGTGATGCAAATCAACAATGGTAACTTTTTATTCAGCCGCTGCCTTATTAGGAAAGAACGCCAACACATTAATGTCCATTGGCGGTGCCGCGCTGACGGATCGCCGTAATATGATGCCGTAAAAAGAGCTATTAGTTGCATAATTCAATTCTTTTTGCACGAATTATTGAAATGCGTATATCCATCCGCCAGCCGAGCTGAAGCTTTGCAAGAAGCAGGGAGTGCAAGGCAAGTCCTGGTCTGTGTCAATATGCGATGTACACACAAGGTTAATCAAAACGCGTACATCAGGCTGCTGGTCCTACATGTGCACGTTGACATATGCATTTTCATTATGGACCTTGGCGGAGACATTTTGTTTGTAAACCTTCATTTAATATACGCCTATCGCCATATACTTCGTCCACACAAAAAGATCACAGGTACAATTCAACCTTCTGCTCTGGGGAAAGCTAATTTGGACTAATTTGGACTTTAGGTGTTGCATATTTATTGTTATCTTCACCAAGATGGCGAAGCGTTACTGAATGGTAAGCACAGCTTGTGAAGCCAAACATATAATCTCAACACCAGTGCTTTGAACAAGCCAAACAATGAAGTATAAGGTATGTTGGGAGCAAAGCTTCCGGTGTAATTAAACATAACACAAAGCATTGGTTTATGCTCCAAATATTTCCACTGGGGCTCAGGAAGCCAATGCAAGAAAGGGCAAAAACGATGAATATAATCAGAAGGTTTTTTAGGAAAGCGAGTCTGGCACCAAATCCTTTCTGTCCACGTTTTTCGTGCCTTAAAAACGGGACACTTCATTTTGAGCAAATTTATTGTGTGTTGGTGAATAAGAATCTCCTGATGCGTGTTGTGCAATAAGGGGTCATAATTATTGTTGTTTTTTGGAGCCAATTCTCTGACTTTAGGTGTAAAGGCTTTGTAAGTTGTGGTGATGAACAGGTAAGGGGATCAGGATAAAAAAAAAAATTTCAATGTAATTAAAATACACATTAATGGGGATTGTTACATATTTATGTGAATGTATGTGAATTACCATTCAGGTCTTTGCTTATCCATGTGTAGTAGATTAAGGGTTGTTGTGGTTGGAGGGTCAGGAGCCCTTCTGAAAAAGTGTCCGGAAACGGAAGTGACCGGAAACGGAAGAGGAAAAGACACGAGGAAAGCAACGAGTATTCTTCTTCCTCGCCCCGCTCCGACAAAAGGTGGGATTGATATTGAGCCGTGTGGAAAAGCGGCGTTCCCGAGCCCGTCTGGCGAGAGGAGTTACCGGGACGGATACCTGCCCGGTGGACGTCAAACTGTCGTGTGGCCGTGCACCGACCCAGCGTCTGGCACCGTTCGCGACACCGTCTAAAAAGACGCGTACGGGTCGCACGTTGGGGCCTAACACGCATTGCAAGCGGCGTGGGGCTTTTGGCGTGCTTTACTGTACCCGCTTCGCATGGCCACGAGGGGCTACAGCCGTGGTGCCTGGTACGATACCTGCCAGGTGGAAACACGTCCACCCGGGGTTCGTTCAACCGCCCGAGTGCGGCGACGCCGACCATCATCTTGGTCAGGAGGGGCCCAGAGACATTGTGCGGGATAGAGACCAAAAGGGGGTCGTGAGTACCAACGGGGACACCAATCTATAAGATGGCCATCTTAATCATATAGGGAATTGATTGTGGATTGGGAATTGTTGATGGTTGTGTGTTGTTGATTGCTCGGGGAATATATCCTTGATTGTATCATTGAAATTGTATGATATCCTTACCCTTGAAATATATCATTGCACATCAGTTTTCTCTTGGGTGGAATTCATAGGGATTGCGTTGCGAAAGCGCATATACATATAATACTACTTTCTGGCGAAGTTCCTCTCACGGTCCGGGGGTCACCGAGACCAGGTAGTCACCGAGGGGACCACGTAACAGAATTGGGGGCTCGTCCAAATTACGATTTGCCGATTCGCAATTGGGTCTACGTCCGGGATCTAAAATTGTATAAAATAATAAAATAATATTTTTATTAATTAAAATTTATTAATTAAGTAGTAATTGGAAAGTTTTTGGGGAAATTGGGGTAAAGTCTTGGGTGAAGGTTAACAGGTGTTAACGATAGTCACGATGGCGTTTGTGGCACAGAACTTTGCGGTAACACCGAGTGAGGCACAGTTCCGAGCGTTACTAAAGTCGGACCTCTTGAAATTGGCCAAACATTTTAACTTGGAGGTCCGAACTAATTTGAGGAAGGCAGAGTTGCAGGCCACGGTGATACAATCTATGGTGGGATTAGGAACATGGGACGAGTTAGCCTGGGAGTGGCTACCCGAAGAACCAGAAGACGTTGAGCTCCGGAAACTGGAGTTGCAATTACGGAGCCAGGAACGGATCAAAGAAGAAGAAAGGAAAGCAGAAAAGGAAAGAGCAGAAGAGGAAAGGAAAGCAGAAAAGGAAAGAGCAGAAGAAGAAAGGAAAGCAGAAAAGGAAAGATCAGAAGAGGAAAGGAAAGCAGAAGAGAGGAGAGAAGAGAAACAAGCAGAGGAAAGGAGAGTGGAACGAGAACTCCAGGAAAGGTTAAAAGAAGAAGAAAGGAAAGCAGAAGAGAGGAGAGAAGAGAAACAAGCAGAGGAAAGGAGAGTGGAACGAGAACTCCAGGAAAGGTTAAAAGAAGAAGAAAGGAAAGCAGAAGCGAGGAGAGAAGAGAAACAAGCAGAGGAAAGGAGAGTGGAACGAGAACTCCAGGAAAGGTTAAAAGAAGAAGAAAGGAAAGCAGAAGAGAGGAGAGAAGAGAAACAAGCAGAGGAGAGGAGAGCTGCAAGGGAACTCGAAGCAGAGGAGAGAAAAGCAGAAAGGGAATTAAAGGAACGTGACATGGAGCTTCAGCAAGAAATTAAATTCAAGGAGCTGGAGTTAATGAGAAAACGGGGAGAGGCACCACCCTTGCTGACGGGGTCGACACCTAACCAGAAAACCTGGGATGTGGGCAGACATGTGAGGCTGGTTCCACCGTTCAGTGAAAAGGAAGTCGCGAAATTTTTTCCACACTTTGAGAAAGTGGCTCGACAATTAAACTGGCCGGAGGAGGCCTGGACCATACTAGTGCAAAGTGTGCTGGTGGGGAAAGCTCAAGAGATTTATTCGGCGCTACCAATGGACCAATGTGCAGATTATGAGGTACTGAAGAAGCACATCCTCAAAGCCTATGAGTTGGTTCCGGAAGCTTACAGGCAAAAATTCAGGAATGCCAGGAAGAGGGAGAGTGAGACCCATGTGGAGTTTGCCAGAGTGAAAGAAAACATGTTTGATCGGTGGTGTGAGTCAAAAGGAGTCGGGAAAGACTTCGAAACATTGCGTGACTTGATCCTGGTGGAGGAATTCCAGCAGTGTGTCCACGAGGACATCAAAGTGTACCTGCAGGAAAAGAAAGTACCAAAGTTGTGGGTCGCAGCCACCATGGCAGATGATTATGCCTTAACCCACCGAATAGGGGTCCACAAACCTAACTCCTCGCCTAGACTTCAGCAGGGGAGTTATGGAACACCCGGTGCGGAAAACGACCTTACATGGCGGCGGCCTCGAGATGATTATGGGGACAACTATGATACCCCAACTGTTAGAAATCAGAGGGCTACGGGCCCAAGACAAACTTATTTTTCGGGGGGCTCAAGGCCGACCCCGAGGTTCTCCCCCGGGCCTACTTGTGCTTTTTGCCATAAAACTGGACACTTGATGTCCCAATGTTACCTCCTGAAAAGGGAAGACCCAGAGCGGAGTCCGACTATTACGACTCCAAATGCAATGGCCATTGTGAGAAATCGCCATCAAAAGGGTTACCAACCATTTATTTCAGAGGGGTTTGTGTCACTGGATGGAGCCTCGACTAACCGGAGACCGGTTAGGATATTGAGGGACACAGGAGCACATCAATCTTTAATGCTTGAAGGCATTTTGCCATGGTCCGAGGAGACGGCAACGGGGGATAGTGTTCGTTTGCAGGGGATCGGGGGCGATGTTAGTGCTCCACTTCATGTCATCCATTTGGAGTCCGATTTGGTGTCAGGACCGGTCACCGTCGGTTTACAAGCCACGCTTCCTGTAGAGGGTGTATCTGTGGTTATCGGGAATGATTTGGCCGGGGGTCAAGTTTATGGTAACCTGAGGGTTGGTAAAGAGCCCAGCAGGGAAAATAACACCACACCAGCTCGGGATGGCGACAAAAGTACCAAGTTATTTGTAGGGGGACTGAACTTCAAAACAGAGGAAGAAGTTCTGACCTCTGTCTTCAACAGATATGGGCCGCTGGTGGAAGTGCGGTTGGTAAGAGACAGGGAAACGCAACAGTCAAGAGGGTTCGGCTTTGTCACGTTTGCAAGCACAAAAGACGCCAGAGAGGCAGAGAAGAATTGGAATGGCAAGGATTTGGAGGGTCGGACCATAACAGTAGGGAAGGCATTTCGTAGGCGTCGAGAGGTCTACAGGAGAGGACAACTGGGCGGTAGTTTTGGTGGTGGCCGCAATCAATATTATTATGGAGGCTCCCTGAGTTACGGCAGCTCCCGAAGGAAGGATTGTCAAAGTAGTGGCCGAGAAGGAGACCGCTATTCATGGGATTACAGGGACAAGCGGTCCCACCATAATTATTAGGGAAGTTCTGAGAAGTGGAAGCACTGAATGCGGCGGAGCCGCCGAGCCAAGATTCCTACACGGATTAACCGTGAACGCCGTTCCTAAAGGCGTCCATGTAGTGAACTTTCATGCACGGACTAACCGTGAATGCCACGTTCCTCAAGGCGCCCATGTAGAGAACTTTCCTGCACGGACTAACCGTGAACTTCACGTTCCTAAAGGCATCCATGTAGTGAATACTCGGCTTGGCCTCCCGGAAAAAGTGCTATCGAGTTGCTTAACTTTGGATCTTTGATCAACCCTTTAACCTTCATTCACAAGAAACTGACAGTCAAAGTCAGAGGGTCATGAGATGGAGTTTGGCTTGGCAGGAGTCCAACGGGAAATTGAACATGTAAAGGGCAGGGACAATGTCGTTGCTGGTGCTTAGTCCAGAGTGAGTTAATCTGGGGCGGTTGTGGTGAAATTTTGGTTGCTTTATTTTTAAGTGATAACTGTGCCCGGGGGGAACTGATAATGTGGGGGGGGTTGAGTTATCTGGTTGGTTTATCCAAGTTGGCCGGCAAAGAAAGTTTTCGCTGGGTTCAAACTTTCTTTCTTGAAGGGGGGGAGTGTTACATATTTATGTGAATGTATGTGAATTACCATTCAGGTCTTTGCTTATCCATGTGTAGTAGATTAAGGGTTGTTGTGGTTGGAGGGTCAGGAGCCATTCTGAAAAAGTGTCCGGAAACGGAAGTGACCGGAAACGGAAGAGGAAAAGACACGAGGAAGAAAAGCGACGAGTATTCTTCTTCCTCGCCCCGCTCCGACGAAAGGTGGGATTGATATTGAGCCGTGTGGAAAAGCGGCGTTCCCGAGCCCGTCTGGCGAGAGGAGTTACCGGGACGGATACCTGCCCGGTGGACGTCAAACTGTCGTGTGGCCGTGCACCGACCCAGCGTCTGGCACCGTTCGCGACACCGTCTAAAAAGACGCGTACGGGTCGCACGTTGGGGCCTAACATGCGTTGCAAGCGGCGTGGGGCTTTTGGCGTGCTTTACCGTACCCGCTTCGCGTGGCCACGAGGGGCTACAGCCGTGGTGCCTGGTACGATACCTGCCAGGTGGAAACACGTCCACCCGGGGTTCGTTCAACCGCCCGAGTGCGGCGACGCCGACCATCATCTTGGTCAGGAGGGGCCCAGAGACATTGTGCGGGATAGAGACCAAAAGGGGGTCGTGAGTACCAACGGGGACACCCATCTATAAGATGGCCATCTTAATCATATAGGGAATTGATTGTGGATTGGGAATTGTTGATGGTTGTGTGTTGTTGATTGCTCGGGGAATATATCCTTGATTGTATCATTGAAATTGTATGATATCCTTACCCTTGAAATATATCATTGCACATCAGTTTTCTCTTGGGTGGAATTCATAGGGATTGCGTTGCGAAAGCGCATATATAATACTACTTTCTGGCGAAGTTCCTCTCACGGTCCGGGGGTCACCGAGACCAGGTAGTCACCGAGGGGACCACGTAACAGAATGATTACGAAAATTACACATGCAACCAAAGGTTATTGGCCAATTCTGCTTGCAATATATCCTTGCACACTGCAGTTCATGATCATCATCATATACCATGCTCTATGCTATGCAGAGTGTTTGCTACAATCCTGGATGGGTTGCCATGCCGGCTCAGGAAATCACAACAAGAAGTTGGAATTTGGCCATGGTGCCAGCAATATCTCGCCGACTCTTCATCAAGGGCACTGGGATATTTGACATCCACCACTGGCCCAGTTTAACATCCATCCGAGTGATGGCACCCACATTGATGAATCGCCCTGTCTGTGAAACAATGCATACAGTTTATAACTGGGTCAGGATTCGAACCCAGGTGAGACAGCTTAGACGTAGAGGCATCTCCCCTTGCAGTGTGTGTGTGTGTGTGTGTGTGTGTGTGTGTGTGTGTGTGTGTATGTATATATATATATATATATATATATATATATATATATATATATATATATATATATACATACATACATATATATATATATATATATATATATATATATATATATATATATATATATATATATATATATATATATATATATATATATATATATATATACAGTATATATATATATATATATATATATATATATATATATATATATATATATATATATATATATATATTGTTACGGACACGACTTATTGAGATGTTATGCTGGGCCGAGCGGAATGGCCGCCGTGTTCGCACAAGTTACCCGATTACACTCGAACGTTGGCCGAATCGCGCTATGCTAAATCAATGAAGGAAAGGACACAACGGCTGGGTTAAATGACACGACACCAGGGGTACAGTTCTCAAGACCTCCGGAGGAGGATATAATATGGGATATGCAGAACGTTTAGATTACACGGACAAGAGGTACAGCACAGAAAGGTGGGCACTTATACACGGTCTTATCTTAGCCCCGACAGACCACAGACAAATGGGACAAGGCTGACTCACACAGGGATTGATGGCAAGGAGGGGCAGGTAGTCGATGGCTCAAGGTGCACCTTGGCTCAGGGGCCGAATCGACCCGGTCCGGTCCAGAGATGCGGGAGGTATCTCTCAGCGCTAGGAGGTGACGTCCTTTCTCCTTCGTAGCTGAGGCGCATCTGACGTCACCTCCGGTAAGTGGCTGCGTATATCCAGCGGGGAGTGACACGCCCTCGGCTCGTCAGCTCCGCCCCAGATGGAATCGGTCCGCCGCTTCTTATTGGGTGCGGGGGGGTTACCGGGCTCCGCCCTTGACGAGGAGCTGACAGTCAGCCCCTGTGTGGTAACCCCGTCGGAGCACATGGTCAATGGCGGCTAACCAAGCCGGAGTGAGGACGCGCACTCCCCGCGCCGCTGTTGTTGTTGTTGGTGTTGTTGTTTCATGAGATGATGGGAGGATGCGGAGATGAGATTGTGGGGAGGTATTGGGAGGTCCTAAACTCACTACTGGTGCCATACAATCACATTCTGGTGCAACGAAGAGTCAGAATTAATGGAAACGAGTCCTTAACTGACATAGACTAAGAATAACTAGCAAGATGTCCGAAAGTTGTCTACGTGAGATGCGGTGGACCTGGGCACGACATTTAATGGGGGGAAAAGGGGAAGGTCGGTTCTACAGAGTGTTGTTTACAGACAATGGGACTAGGGAATGGGGGATTGGGGATAGTTGGGGAGTATTGGGGAAATAGGGGAATATTTACAAGCGGATATGGATGGAGGCCAAATCCCATATCCGCAACATTGCACCCTTCTCTACCCTCGGGGCGTCCCGACCCGATAAATTTTTACCTACTTTAGTGTGGCACTCAGATGTAGTTCCCTCTACTATTAACTCTACCCTGAGTGCGACAGTTTTACAGATGTTCACAAATGAGTAAATATGTCCCCCTGCGACGTTGCACCCTTCTCCTCACAGAAACACACCCACAGGATAACCGAATCGCGGAAAGAATTCTCAAACTAAACATACAGCCGGTAGGGAGCATTATTTACACAAGACTACGCTGATATTTACACTACGATCCAGGACCTGTTTTTGGAGGAACACATGCAGATGTTATGCATAGAGAGAGCACGCATGCCAGCATCGATACACCAACCCACGAGTGCTCTGTGGCCTTACGGCCTTTAATAATGCGCAGAGCACCCCTTCCAAGCACCAAAAGCACCACCCCATCATGTACAGTCAGCACCATCCGGTGCACCAATAAAGTGTTTATAAATCACCGGTGGTGTCGCAGCCGGCCGATGTTCTGCCGCTGGTCTTGCCTTCATGTGGTGCACTTGGCCTTCTGGCTTCTTTAAAAATAAAGAAAGGCGCCAACCGCGTCCATTTCTGAATTGTGGCCGTCAGGGGGCCAACTATTAGTGGTTCACCTGTATGGCATAGGTGCCACGTTGACCCATAGGTCCATCCACGGGTGGTGCTTGGCCGCAAAAGAACTGCGGTCCATGGTGGGCGGCCACAAAAATTGCGGTCCATATGGTGTATCGATCCCGGCAGCAAGCAGCGAAAGTGCAGGCCCACAACTGCGGAGCCAGCACCTCTCTCTCCTCTCTCTCTGCCCCAAAGCCAGATCCTCCGAGGTGGGAGACAAAAGAAAAGACAAGTGAGTAAGGTGGTAAGGGCGCAAAAGTGCATGCAATAGAAGGTAATGCACACTGGGGGCACATGGGAACCAGGTGAGACAGGTACGTTCCTACCGTACGCCCCCCCCCCCCACCAGGTAACCTACATTGCCCCTCCCTTACCCCTTACTGTATCCACACAACACAACACTACCCATAAACATCTACTTTACAAATCAACAAACGTCCCTACTGTCTTCCCCGTTCCTCCCATAAACCAAATTCGTCTTCTCTCCCTCCTAACCAATCAAATTTGCCATTTTCAACTCTCATCAAAATTTGCCATCTCCAACTCAACATCATAATTTGCCATCACCAATTCATCATCAGTCCCTCCTAAGGAGGGAGAGATGGAATCACCCCAATGTCTCATCCACGTCGTGATGCGTCTCACAAATCCAACAGCAATCCTTACTTCCTGCAACACAAAACAAAGAAAACACAGGTGTGGAGTCATCATCATCAACACAGGTAAGTGGCTGCGTATGGTGCGACAGGTTCATCAATCCTAACTATTTCCTAAATGACTTTAACAACTTTACATTACCCGGGATCTTTCTCCTGCCAAACCATTGGCCCTCTTACACTATGGGTTCTAAAAACCAATTCCCATTGACCAAACTGTGGTGCTTTTCAATTTGGGGTCTCACTCCCCCGATTCATCTCCCGGTGCCCTCGCACAATTTCTGGGCCGCGACGTGTAGCTCTCCTAGCCGGTCTACCCACCTGCACACCTCCACCACTGTAGTTGCCTCCGAGCTTACCTGCTCCTTACCCTAACCTAACTACCTGGGGAAGGCCCTCTGGCGCTCTCCCCACTCGGTGCCCTCTCTGGCACTGGGCTACCCGGGTCCGTCCTCCAGATCCTCGGGCCCCACTGACACTAACGGCTCCCAGAGCCCACCTGCGGCCTCACCTGGCCGACATCCTCACAGTGGTGGAGTGCCCAACCAACTACACACACTAACAGGCTACACGCCCAGCCATTTCCACAACACTAATGCACCCATCCACAATACCATTCTGCAACCGCACCACAAATGCCAATATCCAACCACAATTTACCTATACCCTCTACCTAACACTTACACTACCCGCCCCGGGTACTCGTGAAAGGGGTCCACTCTTCCCCCATCCACACCTTCGCACCATGCACACCACTCCGTACCACTTACACCAACTCTCTCCACACCACTCATTCTCTGCTCCATATATTCCACACACCTGTGCTCTCACACCTGGTGCCACCTGCACCCTTCTCTCCCCAAGCGCATTCGCGCTGATCCACAACACTCACTACTCATACACTGCTCCACACACCTGTCCAGCTCTCACACCTGTTCAATTCTCAACCACACGGCATCATCTCATCTAACTACTCCCCTCTGAAACTTGCGCTTCCCAGTCGTCCCTTTAAACTATTGCGCTCCCACGTCATTATCATCCATACTAATCTACCTGCGTCCCCACTACAGGTATCAGTCACTATCTAAACCTTAACGTTACCTAATGTCATCTTCGCTAGATCCCTAACAATATAACCTAACCCACCCGGGCTAGTTTTCACTGCCATACACCCCATAATCTATTGCTCCTTTGCCCCACTTGTGAGGGATGACAGAGTTGCCATCCCACCACATCGGGCATCTCCCACTACCAATTTTGCACATCAAATTTCAACAAATCAAAAATTTGCCAATCACTACCCATCATCTGCCAATCATTACTGCCAATCCTTTGCCAATCATCAAATTTTGTTTTTCTCTAATTTTGGGTCCAAAACACTAACCTCATCACACAGTCCACTCACTAATGCCTCTCGGTGCGCCAATTCCTGTCGAAAGCCCGGCTTCGTAAAGCCAAGCCATGAATGCGGGTTGTTTGGTGCCAGCGGCTGGATACGTCCCGCATTCGGTGCAGGGAAGGAGGTTTACCCGGGCCGAGATCCCACGCACCACCTCGGCGCGGAGCCATCCAATTGCCCGATCTCGACCTGCCGGCACGTCTCAACAAAACGTGGTCGCCATGACGACCCTTCCTATCCAGCTGCCCGCTCCGCCTAGTGGAGCCCGGACGCGGCCGTTCCAAGCGAGGCACAGCGTGGATCGCGTACGGCGGTTCTTTCGAAACCGCCGTGGTTCGGATCCCCGCTGGTCCTCGCGGCACGCGAAGCCCGGCACGCACCGAGGGCTCGATTCGGCTAAAAGTCGCTCTAACCGCTAACCCGTTTAACGTCGATGCTTCACCTGCATGCTTACACCCCGCAGCCCGTTCCTTGCTCACACATCCAGCCGTTCCCATGCTCCTCGTACCTTTCCTTACACACCCAGGTACACTCATTCCACTCACAGCCTTGGTCACACACCTGACCACCGAACACTTTGGCACACATTCGTTGGTCGCACACCTCACCAACACACCTCTTCGCGCCCCCTCCTCTGTCACCTCCTCTGTGACAATCACAGGTGTGCTCTCACTCGCACACCCAACCACGTGCCTCACTACCAATTCCAGCGTGCATTCCCACTCACGCTCTATCATTCCAGGTGTGCATCCTTTCTCACCTGTCACCACCAACTCAGGCTCCGTGTCACTCGTACTACTCTCACCTCCACTCTTGACAGCGCACTCACCCTTACTCCCGACAGCGCACTCTTTCCCCATGTACCTGTCCGTTACACACCTTTCTCGCGCACACTCTTGCGCACACTCTCCCATCACACCCTCTGTAACACTCACCACAGGCATGCATTCTTCCTTGCCTTTGACAGCGCACTCTTTCCCCATGCACCTGTCCGTCACACACCTTTCTCGCGCACACTCTTGCGCACACTCTCCCGTCACACCCTCTGTAACACTTACCACACCGCGCTTCCATGTGCTCCCTCGCACACGCGCTACGACCGACTCACTCTCGCCAGCACCCTCACTCCTTGGCACGCACTTTTTCCTCACACACCCCAGAGTCGGACTTTCTCGCACACCTCCTTTTTCGCACACCAGACCTGTCGCACACTTCACCAACGGCCTCTCACGAACACCCGGGTCCATCTCGACCCCCAAGCTTCTTAAATCACCTGGCGCATCATACGCACGACCATATTGGTCACCACTTACACCGGGTCCTCTTCCTCTTCGCTTCTCCTCCATCACCTGCGAATCCCTCATCCGGTTAATGAGCACATCATCACGATCCGAACACAGACTTCGGACCAATTCTTTTATCTCCTCTTTTATCTCTTTCTTATCCCCTCTCCGTCGCTTCTTAATTTCGCTCACCCCTTCTTCCACTTCTTCTAATTTCTGCTTCACCTCCTTCATCTCCTCGTGCGCCCCTTTAAGTTCTTCCTCTAACTCCACTTTATTTTTTTCTATGTGCTCCCGCACCTCCCGCTCTTTAACCTCCATCACCTCTACCACTTTGTTCATTTTCCTCGTCAAGTCCTCATGTACCGTCTGACACTCTTTTTTAATTACCCCATACGTCCTTTTTCATCTCCTTCTGTGTCGATTTTAACCCCTCTATTACCGCTGTGTTCTTCTTTACCTGTTCCCCCAACTCCTTTTGTCCCACTGTCAGTTGTTCTACTCCCAGCGTCAACTCCTCTATACCCCCTTGCAATTTTACAGTCCCCTTTCTCACCTCCTTCTCCATGCGCTCCTTACAGTGCCTCACCTCCTCGCGCACTCCTCCGACCTCCTCACTCACACCTCTTCTGATCTCTTCTCCCATCACTTGCATCTCCTGCCCAGATGCCACCCTCATCTGCTCCATTTCCCCCCTGTGAGCATCCAGTTTGGTCTCTACCCCCATTCTGACCCCCTCTATCTGCTGCCCCATTTGTTTAACTTCCCTTTCCGCTTGGTCCCTCATGTCCCTCAATTTGCCTTCCATACTGTTTTCTAACCCCTCTAACCCCTTTTGCATCCCTTCCATTTGATTCTCTTGAGCGGCCATTCTGTTTTCTACCCCCGTTAACCCATGTCTCACCTCTTTTATCCCGTTGTCTAACCCCTCAAAATTATTGTCTAACTTCCCAAATTTCTTGTCCAACTCCTCAAAATTATTGTCTAACTTCCCAAATTTCTTGTCTAACTCCTCAAAATTATTGTCTAACTTCCCAAATTTCTTGTCTAACCCCTTAAAATTATTGTCTAACCCCTCACCGGTACCCCTCGCTTCGTCCCTCATTACCCCCATTTGGTTTCCCATTACCCCCATTTGGCCCTCTAATCGCTCACTATCAGCCCTCAATCCCACAATTTGGTTTCCCAATTGCTGACTATTAGCCCTCATCTCGTCCTTCATTTCTTCACCCGACTTAACCATAAAGGCCTTTATTTGTTCCATAAATAGGCCCCAATCCATCGGCGGCGCTACCACGGTCGCGGGCGCGGTCGCCGTGGCCATGTGCGAGGCGCCATTTCGCGCGCCCGCAACCTCGTGCGCGACGACGCTATTTTGCGAATCTGCTACCCTCACTGCTTCGCTCTCTTGTCCCTCATTTTGGTCCTGGATCGACCCTGCCTCCCTCTCCTCTACCGGAACCCAGCCGTCTTGGTCTGCCATAGCGCGACTTTCAAAATTCGGGTTTTTTTTTTTTTTTGTAAAACACAATTAAATTTCGCTGTTATAATTTCGAGCGCGTGAAACGCGCTCCGGATCGAATCCCACTTCCCGACACCAAATGTTACAGACGCGGTTTTGGATGTTAGTTTACCGAGCGGTTTGGTATGACCGCGTCTGCACAGTTTACCCGATTATACTCGAACGTTGGCCAAATCGCGCTATGCTAAATCAATTAAGGAAAGGACACAACGGCTGGGTTAGATGACACGACACCAGGGGTACAGTTCTCAAGACCTCCAGAGGAGGTTATAATATTTGTATGCAGAACGTTTACATTACAAGGACAAGAGGTACAGCATAGGAAGCTAGGCACTTAGACACACTTATCTTAATCCCGACAGACCACAGATAAACGGGACAAGACTGACTCACACAGGGATTGATGGCAAGGAAGGGCAGGTAGTCGATGGACAGCACAAGGTGCACCTTGGCTCAGGGACAGGATCCACACGGTCCGGTCCAGATATGCGGGGAGGTATCGTCGCGCTGGAGGTTGCGTCTGGTTCTCCTCAAGCTGGGGGCGCATCTGACGTCACGTCCGGTAAGTGGCTGTGTATATCCGGCGGGGAGTGACACGCCCTCGGCTCGTTAGCTCCGCCCCAGATGGAATCGGCCCGCCGCTTCTTATTGGGTGCTGGGGGTTACCGGGCTCCGCCCTTGACGAGGGGCCGACAGTCAGCCCCTTCGTGGTAACCCCGCCGGAGCACATGGGCAATGGCGGCTAACCAAGCCGGAGTGAGGACGCACACTCCCCGCGCGCTGTTGTTGTAGTTGTTGTTGTTGTTGTTGTTTCATGGGGAAGATGGGAGGAGGTATGCGGAGGTCCTAAACTCACTACTGGTGCCATACAATCACATTCTGGTGCAACGAAGAGTCAGAATTAATGGAAACGAGTCCTTAACTGACATAGACTAAGAATAACTAGCAAGATGTCCGAAAGTTGTCTACGTGAGATGCGGTGGACCTGGGCACGACATTTAATGGGGGAAAAAGGGGAAGGTCGGTTCTACAGAGTGTTGTTTACAGACAATGGGACTAGGGAATGGGGGATTGGGGATAGTTGGGGAGTATTGGGGAAATAGGTGAATATTTACAAGCGGATATGGATGGAGGCCAAATCCCATATCCGCAACAATATATATATATATATATATATATATATATATATATATATATATATATATATATATATATATATATATATATATATACATACATATACAGACTTGGCATTTAATATGGAATATTTTTTTGTGGGGGTGAACTTACTTTTCAAGATGACTTAGAACCAAAAGTTCATTGGAATTATGTTGAAATTATTCTATATTTTGTTAATGTGACCTTTAAAAGAAACAAAAAACCACATTTGACATTTCGAAGCAAATAAATTGATCCTTGAAAGTGATGTAAACTGATATTGAACTCAATTCACGGACAGTACTGTGTTAAACTTCTGTACGTTTTCCAGAAGTATTTCTTTATTCTGCACATTAGCCAAAAAATTTTTTAACAAAAACAAAAGTTCAATTACAACTGGGATTACGGACAGTAAAATTACAGTTCAGTACTTCGTGTAACCCCCACGAGCATTCAGGAGAGCACGTAAATGTTGAGGCATGCTGTTCACGAGATTTGCCAAGGTTTGGACAGGAATCGCTTGCCATGCAGTGACAATAGTCTGCTGCAATTCACGCACAGAGGTAGGCTGCTGGTCCAAGTTGTCGATTTGACGCGTTAATTCTGCCCACAAGTTCTCCATCGGATTCATATCCGGGGACATGGCAGGCCACTCCATATGCTCTACACCATGGTCAGCAAGAAAGTGTTGGATCATGCGAGCACGATGAGGCCATGCATTGTCATCTTGGAAGACAAAGTTTCCTCGAAAGGCTACACGAGCAAATGGAAGCAATGTTTCTTCCAGAATGGCCCTGTACTTGAACTGGTTGAGGTTTCCATTCAGAACAACCAGGTCAGTTTTGCCCCCTGCATGAAAAGCAGCCCAAACGGTCACCCCACCACCTCCAGCTTGGATTCTTGGCACTATACAATCTTCGTTGTAGGCTTCATGCACTTGTCTGCGCACTCGGACGCGGCCATATTGACGATAGACCAGAAATCTAGACTCTTCACTGAAGATAACGTGATTCCAGTATCCTGGCTGCCATTGACGGTGCTCTCTGGCCCACTGCAATCGGTGCTGGTGGTGTTGTCTGGTCAGACGTGGCTTTCTCAGGGGATGCCTGGCACGATAGCCTGCTTGAACCAGTCGTTGGTTGACGAGCCTTCTGGATACAGGCACATTTGTCAGTTGCTGCCACTCAGCCCTAAGCCGATTAGCTGACTTGGTACGGCCATTGTGGACTAACCGGTGCAGCTGGCGATCATCCCTCCTTGTGGTTCTGCGGGTTGTCCTGGCCTCGATATTGGAGGAGGGACACCCGTCTGAGCATTTCGTTTCAGGATATTTGACACCTGACCTTGAGTGATGCCATACTGCCGAGCAATAGCACGCTGTTTCATGCCGTAATTTCGTAAAGCCACCACTCCATGACAAACAGAATTGTCGAGTTGACGGACCATCTCCAGAGGAAGTGGCAATAACTTTTGGAGACGTGCGGCAGTTGTTTTCCACTAATACAGAACGCAACAACCCTTGTATGCCCGACTGTGAAGCCAATCATCAAATGCACCTGTCCGTACATTTTGCCACCCCACCTATGATATAATCCTGTTGTTGAGTTCTTGCTGCGACAGACAATCAGTGACATGGTTCTTTTAACAAATAAATCACCAAAGTGTGAAGGAAACTCACCAGATTGATATACTGAGTTAAGAAAGTAAACCCAAGTCAAGAGAAAAAAAATATTCCATATTAAATGCCAAGTCTGTATATATATATATATATATATATATATATATATAATATATATATATATATATATATATATATATATATATATATATATATATATATATATATATATATATATATATATATATATATATATATATATATATGTCGGTTTGTTGACTTAGAACTTGAGACTGAGAAAAGGAGCAATTGATATGTTTATTGAATTCGTCAAACACAGACTGTGGAGAGCAGAGTGTCGTATATGAAGCTCACAAGTGACCAACTCTACAACAGAATGCCCGGAGGAGTTTGATCAGGGCTTCGCTTTATATAGGGGTTGGACTTAGCATTCAGGATAAGAGACAAAGGGTGGACTCATCGGCCCCCACAGTGGTCCTATCCTGTTATTCAGTTAATGAGAGGAAGTTCAGACAAGGCCAGGCATGGGTTATGTCCTGATAAGCCTATGGTCAGCAGTATGGGGTAAACATGTTGACAGCATTACCAGTGAGGCTTGAAGGTCGGGAGAAGTACAAGGAGATAGGGAGAGGACGGTCATAAATGTGTCGACATTGAGGAAATTGGCAAGTTGTGGGAGGATAGCAGCTTACAACAGAGGCCAAAGAAAGGGAAGCAGGAGTTGGATTTCGACAGAGAAAGAGATCATGCCATCACGAGGCATAAGTCATACAAAGTAATATAATTCCTTAAAGGATATAACAGGATTTAAAAGGATATAAAAGGATATAACAATCAAGCAAGGCAAAACATATAATTGGTTATACTTGTTAATTAGTCAGAACATCATTAGCACAAAATAGGAGAGAGATCTCAGATCCCCACATACCTCCCTTTTGGCTCTAAGAGACAACGTTATCTATGAGCCAATCAAAGGCCTTTATTCAATCAAGGTAGGGAGGCAGTAAATACTACAAATTTACTACAATTTACTACAATACAAACTACAAATAAAGTATATATATAACTGCAATACTATAACGAATTTAGTAATTCAAGTCGTTGGTTCTTCTTCGTTCGCCGGTGCTCTCCTGTTTTCTGTTTCCCGTTGCATGCTCGTTCGTTCCGTCGGGCAGAGGGTCTTGTGGCAAGTGCTCCTGACTCAAAGTTTGCTCTTGTTTATATGGGCAAATTGGAGTTAATCCTCCGTGCGCTAAATGTTAATCCTCCGTGCGCTGAATGTTAATCCTCCGTGCGCTGAAGCTCCTTGGTCATCCACAACCGCCTCCCTGCTGGGGAGTTTCTTCACCCTCTTTGCATCCCGATGTCCAAAACAAATAGTGCGGGCTTGGGAATGTGTGTTAGCCTGGGGTCATTTGAACAGGTGGACAAAGGACTCCCAGCTTCGACAGAGCGAGATACATTCCTGACATTCTTACGAACACCTGCTAGTACCTGCTTCCAACCAATGAGTTATACTGAGTTACACTTCCACAATTCCCTCATCTTTTTGTTTTTGTTTATATTAACCATTAATCTAAACATCAATATAAGTAAACAATCAATCACTACAAGTAAGCATCAATACAAGTATAAGTAAACAATCAATCACTACAAGTAAACATCAATACAAGTATTCAAACAATAACTTTGGTAATCCAATTCCCTTAGGCATACACCGTCCTCCTGCAAGAATCACAAAACATTTCATTGGTCATTGACTCCTTCCATATTGTTCAATCTATTGCATTTGCATCACAAATATCTTTTCAAAACAACACTTCACCATCACTAAGATACAACAATTTCACTTCATTTTCAAGTTTTGTAAAGCATCTGCAACATCTGGCAAAAGCGTTTGCCTCCAAACAAATGTTGATTCTTTGTTTGAAAGGAAGGGCTGATCACTTGCGTTTGAATTCAGGTATGAAACATTTTCTCCTAATGTCTTCATAGCACCTGCACTACTTCGTGTAGGGTCTCGCTGTTGTAATAACTGTGCAGAGTCATAGACTGACCCTGCTCTCCATGTAGCATTCTTGCCACTTTTGCTGTAAACCATAGTAATTCCTGAACAAGGCCTTCGCCCAGTTGTAGTCGACTTGCCTCCTCCCTCATTATGAGTGGGCAGCAAGTATTGGTGTGACGTTGATTGGCCAGCAAGATGTGGAACAGGGATGCCGGATGCATCCACAATGATGTTGGGACCATGGTGTTCAGGTCATCCATGGTCCATACCATGAGCAACCAGCAGAATCGTGCACAGCTGTTGTGAAAAGGCACAGCCATTTGTTTGCAGCTCCATGCTGGCTCCCTGCAAGTTGGTGAAGTAATAACATATGTTCCCGCATTTCGCAGAGGTTGCAGGTAAAATGTCGATGTCCTGCAACTTCTGATGTGATGAATGTTCTAAGCCTTCGAACAAGAGTAAGTGATCGCCTTTCTTTCATATGTTGCAGTGTGATCCAGGCAAATGGTCACATAAATTTCCTTGGTGAAGGTAAGCATCCATCTCCAAGTTACACGGGAGAATGTCTTCATCATTCTTTGAAAAAGAGGGTGTATGCCACGATTAACTTCATTTTTTAGCCACAAATTTTCTTTCTCAAATTTCTTCCCAATTCCGTTAGCACCCCCTTCAAATGTGATCTCGTCTTATCCTTATGCTCAGTCACATCTGAATCTGCTTTCCACACACACTGAATCAGATAGGGTACATCTTACCATGAAATCAGCATAATCATGTATATCTTCCGACAGTTTCACATTCAACAATTTGTTGTTTTTCCTTAAAACATTCAAAAAGTTATGTTCATTTATATGCGTCACACAAATAATATTCAATCAGGTATGTATTTCACTACTAAACTAAGAATAGCATCCACAATTGCTTTCAGGTAAATATTGTTCAAAAATTAACTCATGCAGGTATTTTAGCACTACTCAAAGAAATTAAATTGCATATGATTACAATCACAAACAGGAATATCTAATTCCCAACAAATTTTTCCAAACCAACAAATTAAGCATAATGTATTATTATCATAATTTCTCCCCACTTCTTTTTTTTTCTTCTTTTTTTTACTAACAGTGTGTCACTCGTGGTGATATGAGTTCACTGATCTTGTAATTGACACAACTCATAACATTGTCGTTATGTCATTATCTTAATTCTACTGTATTCATTTGCAACATCACTTGATTTAATCTTTTAATCTCAGTATTTATGTCGCCATAAAAGTCTTCCTCTTGTGGTTCCACATTTCTTTCCTCATTTGTCACTTCATGCGTTATCATCGTGTTGTTGGTTACCTTATTCAAACACACCGTCAATAAGGCTTTCAAGCAAGCCACCACTAAAACAATTGCCAATATAACTACTAAACCAACAAACAAATATTGGAGTATCTTAGCTGCCACTCTTTGTGTGTAGTGATTGATTCATATCTTGTTCATCTCGCGAGATCTCGGAGACGGTGGGAGGGATTTTCGAAGCTCCACACGGTCTCCACGTTTTTCGAAGTTAAGTCTGTTCACAATTGTATTTTGTCGAAACTGTATTTATCTTTCGGTGTGTGAAGTTATTGTGTGCAACTTTGGTTGTTTCTCGGTGTTTATCTTTCATAAATTGATCGTCTGTTTGCCGTGTCGCGAGCAAGGCCTTTGCCGCGTCGCGAACGATTTGAAATCGAAGTTAAGTGATTGTTCCCATTTGTATTTTCGTTAAAACTGTATTTATTTATGGTGTTGTACGTATATTGTGTCCCGACGAAGATTTTTCGGTGCAAATCTTTCATACCTGTATTGAAAATCGTGTTAATTCGTGTCGTGTCTTGAGGCCTTGTACAGTGTGCACTGTACAACCTTGAGGCTTTGTTTTTCTCTTAGTGGTCCGTCGTTTGTGATCCAATAACTTTCGTTCTCTGTATTCCCAGTCTTTTCACCCATAGCCTACTTCCTTGTGTAAATCTCAACTAAAAAAAAACAACAACAACAACAACATTTCCTTCTCTGTTCTCATTCGTTTATTCATTCTTATTCGTTCGTTCGTTCTTCGACCACGTGTTTCTCGCCCATTTCCCCAGATAGTTTTCACTCATTAACCTTCAATGTTTACACTTTCCCCTCAAGTTATGTATTCCGTCATATTTTATAACACCTTTTTCTTCTTCTTCTTTAAAAGGCTGCTTTCGACTTGCTCACCAAATCAATTCATCCCAAAAAAAATATCCATCTCCTATAGTGCCTTTTTCTACATTCCCTAAACTCTCCTGCACTCCATCCTCCATCCAGAGTCCTTAAACATATTTTTAACTCGAAGGTCACAAGAAACTCATTTTGCAATAAATGTTCGTTTCCCATAAATCATACACTTTCAAAAATCCAATCTCACCCCTCCCCTCCAAATCTTCCCCATAACCCCTCCCCTCCAAATCTTCCCCATCACCACTCCCCTCCAAATCTTCCCCATCACCCATCCCTTTCAAATCTCCCCCCTTGCCCCCTCCCTCCTAAACTACCCCCTCACCCCTCCCCGCCAAGACGCCCCCTCGCCCCTCCCCTCCTAGACTCCTGCCTCACCCCTCCCCTCCAAATCTCCCCCATATCCCATCCCTTTCAAATCCCTCCCCTTGTCCCTTCTCTCCCAAACTCCCCCCTCACCCCTCCCCTTCAAATCTCCCCACCCTCATTGCTTCTCAATTTCCCCCCTCTCATTCCCCCTCCTCAAAGCGTCCTCCCCGCTTCTTCCCCCTTCAAACTCTCACCTCCATCTCCCCCAACCTTCTGCCTCGCTCTTCCCCCTCCTCAAATAACACCTCATTGTGGCTCACCCAATCACCATCAAACCTTTTGTCCGCCCCATCCTTCCCTTTCTCCGAGCTATTCTGAAATCTCTGACACACCTTCAACAGCTCTCCCTACCTCTTCCACCTCTTCCACATCTTACCCTACCCCTCCTCCCCCCTGTTCTGTATCTGATGCTCCCCCTTCCTCTTCATTAACGGTATGGACCTCAAACATCCGGGGCCTTCGTTCAAACTTAACTGTTCTCTCCATACAGGTTGCTTCTGTCAAACCAGACGTGATCTGCTTAACAGAAACTTTCCTCCTTAATGATGTCTCTGATTCCATAGTATCTCTCCCGGGCTACTCCCTCCTCCGGTATGATAGACCTGAGCCTCGTCCTGGAGGCGGGGTTGCTATCTTTATCAAAAACTCTCTTCCTCACTCGCCCTGCACTGCACTCTCTCCACCTCACCCCCAGGAATACCTCTGGCTACGGCTTCCCCTTCGCTCCCACCTCTTGTTCATATGTGTGTTGTACCGTCCACCAAACAGTGATGACTCCATCTACATCTCGCTGTCTGATGATATGGACCAACTTCTATCTACTCATCCCAACTCTCTCTTCCTCATATGTGGTGATTTCAACTGTCATCATGCCAGTTGGCTGGGTGTGGGTACCTCTCTCACCAGCCATGGCTCCTCAGCAAAGGACTTCTGCGACTCACTGGGACTGACACAATCTGTCAATTTCCCGACCCGGATCTCAGTCAACGGAACATCTTCTCTTCTGGACTTGGTTATGACTAACTTCCCTGAAAATGTCTGCTGCTCTTCTTCTGCTCCGATCGGATCATCTGATCATGTCCTTGTTAAAGTGGACATCTCTCTGACCATCCTCAGGGAGCCTGCTCAGCGTCGACGAGTCTGGCATTTCACTCAGGCCAACTGGCACGGTCTTCAAGCAGCCATCAATCATCTGGACTGGTCTCCCATCTCTACCACCTCTGACATCAACTCATCCTGGGAATTCTTCCAAAGTAAATTGCTCTCTCTCATGCACAGATTTATCCCATCTCGTCTTCAGTTGTCATACCCTTCCTCCCGTCCATGGTACACGGAATCTTGTGGTGAGGCTGTTGCCCAGAAACAACTTGCCTTCGTCTCCTGGAAAGCAAATCCAACGGAAGGAAATCTCATTTCCTTTCACAAAGCCCGAAACAAGTGTGTGTCCACCCTCAGGAGAGCCAGGAAACAATATCTCTCCGTTCTCAAGACCGAACTCTCTTATCTGTCTCCCTCTTCCAAATCCTGGTGGCGTCTGGTCAAATCCGTTTCTGGTGTTTGTTCCCCCTCCATCCCCTCCCTTACCTCAAACGGCTACACAGCTGACTCCGCACGTGAAAAAGCTGAATGCCTCAACTCTGTGTTTGCCTCTAAATCTTGTGTCCCAAACCCATCCCTCTCTGTACCCACCATACCCAGTCGTACCCTGCTGCTCCTGGACTCCGTGTCCTTTCCTCCTGACAAGGTGGAAAAGTTTCTGTCAACCCTCGACTCTGATTCTGCAACTGGACCCGACGGCATCAGCCCACGGGTCCTAAAATCCTGCTCTGCTGCTCTATCTCACCCTCTCTCTGTTCTCTTCACCCTCTCTTTTGCTCAAGGTCAACTGCCATCTACTTGGAAATCAGCCAACATCACCGCTTTGCACAAAAAAGGTGCAAAAACAGATCCTAGCAACTACAGACCAATCAGCCTTCTCCCAATTATCATCAAAGTCATGGAATCCATCATTGCTTCGGATATGAAATCTTTCCTCTTCTCCAATGGCTTGATCTCTGATCATCAATTTGGTTTCAAACCACGTCACTCTACTCTGGACATGCTGCTTCTGCTGTCTCAACAATGGATGGAGGTCCTCAATGCCAAACAGGAAATTAGAGCTGTCTCCCTCGACATATCACGTGCCTTCGACACGGTCTGGCACCCCGCTCTGCTCACCAAACTCTCCTCCTTTGGTATCCATGGAAATCTCCACGCATGGCTGGCGGACTTCCTCTCTAGTCGTCGTCAACGTGTGGCCCTGAATGGGTTTCTCTCATCTCCTCTTCCTGTTCAGGCTGTAGTTCCCCAAGGCAGTGTTCTGGGCCCCGTGCTTTTTCTGGTCTTCATCAATGATCTCTCTGACTCTCTCGAAAATCCTCTCTATCTCTTTGCTGATGACTCCACTCTCTGCCGCTCCATTCCTCTTCCCTCAGATCGGCAGTCTGCTGCCTCCTCACTCTCTGAAGACCTGGACAAAATCACAGACTGGTCAAACAAGTGGAACATGTCTTTCAATCCTGACAAATCTCACACTCTTACTATGTCTCTCCGAAAAGATCGACTGGACAACCCTCCCATCTACTTTCTCAACAATCCTCTCCAAGAAGTTCTGTCGCTCAAGATTTTGGGTCTCACTATCTGCCATGATCTTTCTTGGGAAAACCACATTTCCAAGCTGGCCTCCAAAGCCAGTCGCCGACTGGGCATCCTCCGTCGTGCGAAGTCCTTCCTTGGCACACCTGAGCTCCTCACCACATACAAGGCTTTCATCCGCAGCTCAATGGAATACTGTTCTCCCCTATGGGCCGGTGCTCCTGCCTCACACCTAGCTCGGCTTCACGCTGTTGAAACCAAAGCTTTCAGAATTATTGGAATCTCCCGCGATGAAGCTATCTCTGAGGGCCTTTCACTCACTCACCGCAGGCAGGTAGGTGGTCTTTCTGTCTTCTACCGACTCCTCTCCGGCCTTGCACCCCCAGCTCTCTCTGTGCTCTGTCCCCCAAATATTCCTACAGGTCGCACAAGATCTGCCAGCAACCCTCTGATGGTTAAACTGCCGAAATCTCGGCTCTCTGCTCACCTTCACTCTTTCATTCCTCTTTTCTCCCGCCTCTGGAACAAACTCCCTCACTCCCTTCAATCCCACTCCTCCCTCCAGGTCTTTAAAACAGCTGTTCACCACCATCTCTTATCTTCCCCCATCCAAAACCTTGATCTTTTCTACCCCCGCTAATTCACCCCAGATCCACCTTGTTTGAAATTCCAACTTCTTTCCTGGAAGTCCTGGCAGTGTCCATATGTTTTATACCTCTCCCACCGCCCCCTTCCCATGCCCCCCCCCCCCCCAAAGCCCTCGCCCTCTCTCAGATCTCTCGATGTCTCCATGTCTCTCGGTCCCTGCTCTCAAATGTTGTGTTTGTGTCCTTCCCCCTCTCTCCCCATCTTGTCTACCGCTCCCGATGTTATATGTTTTATGTGTCGGTTTGTCTTTGTGTGTGATTAATGTTCGCTCTTTCACGAGCCTCGATCTTGTATACAAAAAAAACAACAAACAAACAAAAAAAAAACTCCTCCAAATGTGTTTCCCAACCATGCAAAGGCACCCCCTTTTATATAATTGTGGTATCTTGCTCCCTCTTGTCTGATTGTATCGGCTATGTCATAAATTTCTTCTGAATTATCAGGTATGTACGTATAACAATCTGTACCAATGACTGCACATGTACCTCCTTTTTCCGCTAACAGCATATCTAACGCCATACGATTTTGTAATGCCATCGTTCTTGTTGCTGCCAGTTCTCTCGTAAGTTTTTCCAATCCACTAGCTGTTTTATTTGCCAATGTTTCTGTAGCCAATGCCATGTGCCTAAGTTCTCGCCCTGCTTTCCAGGTTCCATAAAATGGAAATATTACCATTTTCAAGGAGTATCCGAAGTAGAAGTCTCTGTTTTCCCCTGATTTGTCGGCTTGTCTTGATAAGGTCTTTCCCTTTGTCCCACCTGTAGCCATCTGTAAAACATGTGAGCTACCCCTTGTATATGTTCATACCTATAACATAATTATATGTCCATGACATTCAACATTATATACCAAACTTCCTAACCTTTGTAAGCTTCCTAACACGTAAATAAAGAAAATCCCTTAATATGTAACATAAATCAGATTATTTGTCTTACTCTGATCCCCCTATCTCCTGGGGTCGAACTAAATCCCTTAATCATGAGTGTAGTTGTGATACATTATCACTCATGCTGTATTAATATCAGTAGGTAATTGTATGTCATGTAGGCAAATAAATGTCACTATCCCAAGTAGGAATATCACATGTTGAAAATGTAATGTTTATCAATGCAAGGGGTGTTAAAATGTAATTCAAATGACTGTAAATCACGACTATCATTTATCTGCCACTGAATGTTCTGCTGGGCTGCTAGGTGCAGCCTCATTTTCTGTGGGACCGTCCTCCCTTGCCCCATGTGCTCGCTTGCAATGAGAGGCATGAATCCACCTTTCTACTTTGGGTCCATTTTTTTGTTTCATTCTTATCAATCTCCTATGGTTTATCAGTTCGTTCCAAAATACCGCAACCAAAGGTTTTAACCAAAGGTTTCTACCAAACTATTTCCAATGTGAACTCAAAATGCCAGTGAAACAATGATTCGAAGAATTAACTTCAAGGGGTCAATAAATTTATTCTATAACCAGATCTAATTTTTCCATCCAATAGTTTGCCTTGCCACATGTCATATTATTACACTTTAATAAACCTTCGAAAAATGTTTCCCATCTCAACAAATTTCCTTTTTTACAAATAGCCATGTGTAAATTACGTATTTTAACTACAATTTCCTCTCAGTTTGTTTGGCGTAACTGGCCGCAAAAATGGCTGCCAACATGCAGTACCGTTTTTTTTTTTGTTTTTTTTTTTAATCTACCAAGGGAGTGCTCGTCCACACAAGACCTCTACCAAAATTTTGTTTGTAAAAACAAATCTGGGATTTCTGATTACGTGGATGCACCCTCTCAGGACATTTTCAGGCTGCTGTTAACAATCCACTATGATAAATTAATTCGTTTACCCTGTGTAAATTATGTATTCTGGGACGTCAGTGTAAGACCTCTCCCAAATTTGACTAATTTTGTACTCCCACATTTTTTTTTTATGAAGCTCATATCCATAAATAGCTGTTATTCTCATATGAATTCTATCAAAATGGAATCACACACACGCATGCATTATGCATATTTGTTTGCGTTGGAACCATTATTTACAGATCAGGATGGGTGTCAGTTTTTTATTTCAATTTCATAAAATTTGTCCTTCAATTTTATAAGCGCTAATACACAAATGGACCAAAAAGTTTATTCTTAGAAAACCCCTATGATGTCACATTGAAATTACCCTTTCAGTTCCCACAATAATTTATCCAAATTTGACTACACGCCCATTTACATGTCAGTCGACCACTGACCTATCGATCATGCGGAACAATAGTCCGAAATTCCCACCTGATCATCATGTGACTCTTTTCACTTGGTTTCAAAAAATTTGCAACCCAATTGTTCCAAACTTTGTAAATTTAAAATTGCTGTGCCCAAAATAGTAGATCCAATTTTTTGGCATTTGATCAATTAATTATTAATTTGTTAACAAGCAGAAGAAAAAATGAATCATTCTTGCTCCGAAAACTTTTCAGACACAAGAATCATCGACAGTTATTCATGTTTGTCCAGTAATCGAATCTGTTGAGGCCAATCATCATTTGGGATTTGCAGCAATGAAGGCCTAATCATTGTCTGAGGTACCGGTAAGCACTGGTACCCTTGATCTTGGTTTGCCCCATGAACTTGTCCTCCTGTTGACATACGCACATCTTCTTCTCCAATGTCCCATCTTTCCACACTCGAAACACCGGTTTCTGTCATTTCCCGGTCTGTGCACCTGTGCACTTGTATTGCTGGGCTGCATCTCTACATCCCTGAGTTGCCACTGCAATCTCTCGTTATCTCCTGAAACACGAAAAAATTCTCTGTACCGTCCTTTTTGGGGGGACAAATGGAAATCAGATGGGGCAACTGTCACTTTTATTCCTAATTTCGAGGGCAGTTGTGCATTTGTCTCCTCCATGGTATCCTGTATCCTTTTTATTTTAAGTTCTAGATCCGTTATCCGTTCTTTCTGCTCCCGTTGTCTGGATTCACCATCCCAAAGATGGAATGCAAGCCAGTCTACCGTTAGATTCTGTCTCTTCCTGGCTTTCAATCTTTGTCCCAATCTTTCCAATCGACTTCGCTCAAATGTACCATCTCTTGGAAACTCCTCAGCATGTCCCTTTGTCCACAAATACCAATTCTCGACCTGTCTTATAACTTCGGCACCATAACGGTCGTACATATGATATGTACAAGTACCTTTTTGTGGAATCTCTGGTTGTTCTTGTGTATTTTTGCAGGTTCCATTTCCCATTCTGCCTGTATGTGAATAACACTCAATATTCACTCAATGTACCAGGTAGATTACTAGGATCTGCGTTTTGGAATACACCTGTACACACCTGTACTATATATACTATAAATAAATCTACTGGGGTCTGTTCCACCTTTTATCAAAGTAGCGTTGGATGTGTTGTAGCTTGTTCCTCTAAAGCTTCACTCGTACCTCCAGGAAGGATCTCTCCACCTGTTCAAACGGTGACCTCCAGAGAATCTCTCTCACCTGTGGCTTTTGCACAACCCAATCTCACAGATCAGTAGATGAGCCAAACGGGTCAGTATGAAATGGGTGAATCCTCAGGTGTCCGCTCTGTCGAAGGGGAAATCACACAATGGTAACCACACATATATATCTATATATAGACTCCCCATCCTGCTCAATTTCCCAAGGTTGTCTTCACACTGATAATATCTCACAAAGATATCAAAGCTTCTTTCTTGAGACCGCCTTTTGCTCAATCAATCAATCAATTTATTCAATTAAATCAATTCAATTATTCAATTTCATTCATTCATTCATTCATATCATGAATCATTCATTTAAATTAATCACTCTAGATGACTCCCTGTATACGCCCCCTCCCCAATGATGTCAGGATAGATCCATCCATTGACTGAGATGGAATATCATCGGTCGTCACCTCTGATCCTTACCTCATGCTAATTGACGAATCACTGTTCTGTACTAGGGTCATATCTGACATATATTTTTCCTCAATTTTGCCTGGTCTCCACAAATTCGACTTTGCAACCACTAAAGGCAACTCATCCTTCATTCGTGAGACAGCCAAAATTGATGGCAGATATTAAACCCTGACTCCTGAGATCCTGAAATGGGACTGTAAAATTCCTTCCAGCAGCTAAATTTTGAAACTCCATTGCTTGTAATACCCAATTTATCCCATAGGGCTTGAAAGTTCTTTCCCGAGTTCGTGCAATCATTCTGCATCATTGCAATCTGCATCACTGCAATCATTCTGCATCTCTCTCTGTCTATCTCTCTCTGTCTGTCTCTCTCTCTGTCTGTCTCTCTCTGTCTATCTCTCTCTGTCTGTCTCTCTCTCTGTCTGTCTCTCTCTGTCTATCTCTCTCTGTTTATCTCTCTCTGTCTGTCTCTCTCTCTGTCTGTCTCTCTCTCTGTCTGTCTCTCTCTGTCTATCTCTCTCTGTCTGTCTCTCTCTGTCTGTTTCTCTCTGTCTGTCTCTCTCTGTCTGTTTCTCTCTGTTTATCTCTCTCTGTCTGTCTCTCTCTCTGTCTGTCTCTCTCTCTGTCTCTCTCTCTGTCTATCTCTCTCTGTCTCTCTCTCTCTGTCTGTTTCTCTCTGTCTGTCTCTCTCTGTCTATCTCTCTCTGTCTGTCTCTCTCTGTCTGTTTCTCTCTGTCTGTCTCTCTCTGTCTGTCTCTCTCTGTCTGTCTCTCTCTGTCTGTTTCTCTCTGTCTGTTTCTCTCTGTTTATCTCTCTCTGTCTGTCTCTCTCTGTCTATCTCTCTCTGTCTGTCTCTCTCTCTGTCTGTCTCTCTCTGTCTGTCTCTCTCTCTCTGTTTCTCTCTGTTTATCTCTCTGTCTGTCTCTCTCTGTCTGTCTCTCTCTGTCTGTCTCTCTCTGTCTATCTCTCTCTGTCTGTCTCTCTCTCTGTCTGTCTCTCTCTGTCTATCTCTCTCTGTCTCTTCTCTCTCTGTCTCTCTCTGTCTGTTTCTTTCTGTTTATCTCTCTCTGTCTGTCTCTCTCTGTCTGTCTCTCTCTGTCTATCTCTCTCTGTCTGTCTCTCTCTCCGTCTGTCTCTCTCTGTCTATCTATCTCTGTCTATCTATCTCTGTCTGTCTCTCTCTGTCTGTTTCTCTCTGTCTGTCTCTCTCTGTCTATCTTTCTCTGTTTATCTCTCTCTGTCTGTCTCTCTCTGTCTATCTCTCTCTGTCTGTCTCTCTCTGTTTATCTCTCTCTGTCTGTCTCTCTCTCTGTCTGTCTCTCTCTCTGTCTATCTCTCTGTCTGTTTCTCTCTGTCTGTTTCTCTCTGCCTATTTCTCTCTGTCTGTCTCTCTCTGTCTGTCTCTCTCTCTGTCTGTTTCTCTCTCTGTCTGTCTCTCTCTGTCTATCTCTCTCTCTCTCTCATTCGTCCTCTACTTCAATCTGCATTCATTTCCATCACTCTTTTCACCCAGTCACTTTTCCTTCACTGAGGCCATGGTTCCCATCTGGTTCAAGATTTACATTTCATTCCATTAATTTGGAGCATTAATTTCATTAATTTATCACGACTTGTGATAAACACTGATCATTTGCACACGAATTGAAATTCGAATTGATTGGCTGATAGCATAACCAATCCACACGTGCTTCGTCCGAAGATGTGTCTTTTAGGAATTTAATTAAATAAGTCATTTGTAAAATTAAATAATGCATTGATTAAATGATTAATCAATAAATCGAAATATCCTTGTTAGCCACATCACTTGGTCACTGTCATGTCCAAATATCAGCTTCCTTACTCAAAAGGTGCCTGAGTTAATGGTCAGAAGAGAAAGAAATGGAATTAATTAAATAAGTACTTCATTAATCGCTAATAATTAAATAATTCGTGAATTCTCATCCGATTCACTTAACATTTGAGTGTTCCCAAAACGTTGGAGCAAAACGTTGCAACAACGAAAGTGAAACGTTGTAGCGACGTTGTGGAAACGTTTTACAACAACATTATTTCAATGTTGTAGGAAAGTAATGTGAAAAACGTTGAAACAACGTTGTGGAAACGTCAGCAAAACCCAACATTTGAATGTTCCCAAAACGTTGGATTTACTTATCAGTAAACTGAAATTGAACCAACAACTATTTATTCAACTTACATTGCCAAAGTCAACAACAATTTCAAAAATCCTCAATTTTCATCCGATTCACTTGACTTGGAATGGGATTTATATATCAGTCAACTAGTTCAATCAACAACTATTTTATGCAACATAGGCCAAAGTCAACAACAATTTCAAAAAATCCTTAATTTTCATTCTTTTACCATTTAATTTGTTCAAAGAACGTTCATTTCGCAAAATCGACCCAACCACAACCCTCGTCATTAATTTCTATTGTAAGCGTGCCGAATCAATAAGTATCAATTTTTTCTATGAGCCTCGACCAGAGGGTGGTTGCCACTCACAAACACTCGTCGCTAGCTGTTCCATTGTCTGTTGATTCTCACTCTGCTGCCGATTTCAATTGAGCCAGCAGAGTGGAATTTGGAATTTTTTATTTCTCTGAGCTCATGAAAGTGGTGACATTGGGTGGTTTGCAACTGCCTTTCCACAAAAGCACTTAATTATTGTCTTTCATTAAGCGTGAAGCATGTCTCAAAAGCTTAGTGATGGACCTGGACAAAATTTGATAGACAGATTTTGGTGCTTAACCAGGATAAATTGGAACAGCCCTTAAACTAACACCAAGCAGATCAATTTTTATATTTTGAAGCTTAATCGCAGATAAATCTTTCACCTTTCAATAACAATATATGTACCAACCAAATCTGCGAGCACGGGGAGCAGAGAAAATACACAAAAAAAACAACAACACTGCAACAACAACTTCAACTTAGGTTGAGGTTGAGGGTTCACACTGTTCGGGAATAGTTATATGACCCAGGAGGATACAAAATAACTAAACAGGGCTTTTACAAAGCAAAGCTTTATTAGCTAATAATTCACTTGTTTCAATATAATAAAGAACTACAATACTATAACGAATTTAGTAATTCAAGTCGTTGGTTCTTCTTCGTTCGGTCTTCTGCTTTGTCCTCGTTCCGTACTCGATCGTTCCATTGGGGCAGAGGTTCTCGTGGCAAGTGCTCCTGACTCAAAGTTTGCTCTTGTTTATATGGGCAAATTGGAGTTAATCCTCCGTGCGCTAAATGTTAATCCTCCGTGCGCTGAATGTTAATCCTCCGTGCGCTGAAGCTCCTTGGTCATCCACAACCGCCTTACTGGCACCAACTCGCTCCCCTCCTGCTGCGAGTTCCATTTGCCTCACAATAGGAGGGTGCTCTAGCCCGGGGCTGTGACCAGGTGAACAAGAGATTACCACGTGCACATTCTTGACATTCATTTACGAAATCGTCTATCTGCTGCGTTACCAGTCCCAATCAATGAGTTACATTTCCACAATTCCCTCATCTTTTTGTTTTTGTTTATATTAACCATTTATCTAAACATCAATATAAGTAAACAATCAATCACTACAAGTAAACATCAATACAAGTACTCAAACCACAACTTTGGTAATTAAATTCCCTGAGGCATACACCGTCATCCTGCAAGAATCACAAAACATTTCGTTGGTCATTGACTCCTTCCATATTGTTCAATCTATTGCATTTGCATCACAAATATCTTTTCAAAACAACACTTCACCATCACCAAGATACAACAATTTCACTTCATTTTCAAGTTTTGTAAAGCATCTGCAACATCTGGCAAAAGCGTTTGCCTCCACACAAATGTTGACTCTTTGTTTGAAAGGAAGGGCTGATCACTTGTGTTTGAATCCAGGTATGAAACATTTTCTGTCTTCATAACACCTGCACTACTTCGTGTAGGATTTCGCTGTTGTGGTAACAGTGCGGAGTCATAGACTGACCCTGCTCTCCATGTAGCATTCTTGCCACTTTTGCTGTAAACCACAGTAATTCCTGAACAAGGCCTTCGCCCAGTTGAAGTCGACTTGCCTCCTCCCTCATTATGAGTGGGCAGCAAGTATTGGTGTGACGTTGATTGGCCAGCAAGATGTGGAACAAGGATGCCGGATGCATCCACAATGATGTTGGGACCATGGTGTTCAGGTCATCCATGGTCCATACCATGAGCAACCAGCAGAATTGTGCACAGCTGTTGTGAAAAGGCACAGCCATTTGTTTGCAGCTCCATGCTGGCTCCCCGCAAGTTGGTGAAGTAATAACATATTGTTGCGGATATGAGGATTGTATGTTTTTGATTGTGTGTATTGTATTGGAAATTGCTGTGTAACATTGTTGATTATGGCCCCTCCTGCCTCCAGAGTTGTGTAAAGGTAAAAAGGGCGTCCCGGTAGTTAATTCCATGAAACACCACATTGAAGGACACTATAATACCCTTGTTCAGTAGTTTATATCCTTATTATGTGTTTTAGGGTAAGGCCTTGTCTTCCATTAACATGACACTCCATTGTACCAAGTGAGAGATAGATTCCCTTCATTCCCATTCCCAAAAACCTCCATTGCCCCTTTCGTAATGGCCAAGCCTCAATTTGGCAATTACATCCCCTCCAAAGCCGCCATTGACCACGAGGCAGGGTTGGGGAAGAAAGGCAGGTCTCCACCTCGTCATAGAGGGGAGGAGTAAGTCGGCCCCGCTCATCCAACCCAGAACGAGGGGTTTGGCTTGAGAGGGCGGAGAGAGAATGCTTGGGGGAGGTTCGCAAAGGGTGAAGGGCGGGGCCTATATAACCCGCCGCGGGACGCTCCCCAAGGAGACAAGCAGATGAGTCCAAGAGATGAGCTGAAAGGCTGAGCTGAGCTGCGTGGTGAGGTGGAAAGGAAAGAGCTGGGTCGTCAGAGCAGGGCTGAGATGTGAGGTCCAAAAGCAGATCATCCAGGGAAGCACAAAGCCTGCTATTCGTCACCTTGCTCGCCAGCAGCAGCGTCTACAGCAGCAACAAGACTCGACAGCCGTTTGGGGCCTGGACGGCAGTTTGGAGCAGGGCCGCGAAGGGACGGCGGCTGCCGAACGCGCCGATCGTGCTACCAGCTCTGGACCTTCCTCTCCTTCCAGCCATTCCTGCCTGCAAGTTCCCCATTTGCATACGTGAGTTTGTTTTGTTTGTTCTGTCCTGGGTAGGTAATTAAGTCTGTATAAGCTAGTAATTTGCACTATGTCGCCTGCTTTTTCATGTCCCCTGTAAATAACCGTGACTGCTCTTTTTGCTTGTGTATGTGTAAATAATAAACCCCGTTACTCTTCTGTACGTCTTCTTCTTCTTCTTCTTCTTCTTCCTCTTTGCATTCGGTCGCTTTAGAGTTTTCCAACATTGAATAGCTGTGGCGCGATACGGCCAACGTCTGGGTGAATCGGGTGAGTCGGGGAAAAACTGTTAGGTCGCGGGGCCTCCGCTCGGCAAATATAACATCCTTAACCGCGAACTGTAACAATTGGTGTCTGGGAGTGAGATTCGAGGCCCGAACCAAATTTTTAAAACATCGAGGAAAAAATTTGGTCAAAATTTGGAGCTGCTGGAAATTTGTGTTGTTTTAAAGCAAAACCCGAATTTTGGAATCGCGCCATGGCTGGTCAAGGTGATCGGATGCAGGTGGGTGAGCTAGAGGAGGGGTTAGGAGTAACCCAGGATCAGAGGGACGAAGTAGAGGAGAACATTAGCAATGTGGTTGAGGAGGTTTCAGGTGCGCAAAATGGCGTCCTCGCGCACATGGTTGTAGCGGCACCAAATTTTGCCGCGCCCGTGACCGTAGCAGCACCAAATTGCGCTGCGCACGTGTTTGCGGTAGCCAAGCCCGCGCTACCAGCGGGCTTTGACATGCAGGGCCTCATGGCGCAAATACAGGCAATCGTCCATATGGGGAATGTAGGATTGGAAAGCAGAATGGGGAACCGGATGGATGCTCGGGGTGAGCAAATGGGGGGCAAAATGGGCGAAATGGGGGGCAAAATGGGAGAAATGGGGGAACGGCTAGAAGCTAAATTTGAGGGTTTAGACAAGAAATTTGAGGGTTTAGACAAGAAATTTGAGGGTTTAGACAAGAAATTTGAGGGATTAGACAATGGGATAGAGGGGGTGAAACATGGGTTAACGGGGGTGGAAAATAGAATGGCTGCCCAGGAGAATCAGATAGAGGGGCTAGAAAATAGGATGGAAGACAAATTGCGGGCAATAGGGGAGCAATCCGCCCGGGAAATCGAACAGATGGGGAACCAGATAGAGGAGGTGAAAATCGGGTTAGAAAGTAAATTGGATGCTCAGAGGGATGAATTGGGACAGATGAGGGTGGCATCTACAAAAGAGATGGAGGAGATGAAAGAGGGGATACGACGAGGTGTAAGTGAGGAGGTCTCGGGGGTACGCGAGGAGGTAAAGCGAGGTGAAAAGCATATAGAGAAAGAGGTGAGGAATAATACGGCTAGGTTACAGGGGGGAATAGAGGGTCTGACGAGGGGAGTAGAACAGCTGACGGAGGGACAAAAAGAACTAACGGAGCAGGTTCAAAGGAACACTGCAGTACTAGGAGGGTTAAAAGCGACACAAAACGACATTAAAAATGACTTGATAGCGACACAGAGGCAATGTCAGATGGTACGTGAGGGACTGACAATGAGGTTGGACGAGATGACAGAGGTAATGGAGACGAAGGACCGGCAGGTGAGGACGCACATAGAAACGGTTAAGGTAGCCTTAGAGGACGAACTTGAGGAGACGCACCGGGAAATAAAATAGGTGAAGGAAAAATTAGAGGAAGTGGAAGAAGAGGACGACGGACGTTTTAATTAAGAGGCGATGGACAGAAACTAAGAGAGAAATACAGGAGGAGGTGATGGAATATGTACAAGGTCGGTGCTCAAATCGTGATGATGTGCTCGCTAACCAAATAAAGAGTTTGCAGGTGGCGAAGGAGGTGCGGAGACGAGGTGCCAAGGTGAGTGGCGATATATTCGGCAATGTATATGATGTGAGGAAAGCTTCAGTCGGCTTGGGGGTTGATTTGGATCCGGGTGTTCGTGAGAGGCCGTTGGTGAAGTGTGCGACAGGTACGGTGTGCGAAGGAGGAGGTGTGCGAGAATGTCCGACTCTGGGATGTGTGAGGAAAAATTGCCACCGAAGAGTGAGTGTGCTGTCGAGAGTGAGTCGGTCGTAGCGCGTGTGCGAGGGAGCACATGGAAGCGCGTAGTGAGGAGTGTTACAGAGGAAGTAACGGGAGAGTGTGCGCAAGAGTGTGCACGAAAAAGGTGTGTAACGGACGGGTGCATGGGGAAAGAGTGCGCTGTCAAAAGTAAGGAAGAATGCACACCTGTGGTGAGTGTTACAGAGGATGTAACGGGAGAGTGTGCGCAAGAGTGTGCGCGAGAAAGGTGTGTAACGGACGGGTGCATGAGGAAAGAGTGCGCTGTCGAGAGTAAGGGTGAGTGCACTGTCAAGAGTGGTGGTGAAAGTAGTGAGAGTGACACGGAGCGTGAGTTGGTTGTGAGAGGTGAGAGAGGATGTACACCTGGAATGGAAGGATGCACACCTGGAATGGTAGAGCATGTGTGGGAATGCACACTGGAATTAGTAGTGAGGCACGTGGTTGGGTGTGCGAGTGAGAGCACACCTGTGATTGTCACAAAAGAGGTGACCGAGAAGGGGGCGCGAAGAGGTGTGTTGGTGAGGTGTGCGAATGATGAGTGTGTGCCAAGGTGTTCGGTGGTCAGGTGTGTGACCAAGTCTGTGAGCGAAAGAACGAGTGCAATAACGAAGTATGCGGGGTGTACGGTGGCGTTGGAGCATCGAGCTCAGTGAGGGTGAAAGGGGTAGCGTATGCGTGTAAGCATGCAGCTGAGGCATCGACGGTAACCGGGTTAGCAGTTAGAACGACATTTAGCTGAATCGGGCCCTCGGTGCACGTCAGGCAGCTTCGCGTGCCGCGAGGACCACCGGGGATCCGAACCACGGCGGGTTCGAAAGGACCGCCGTACGTGATCCACGCTGGGCTGCGTTTGGAACGGCCCCGTCCATGCTCCGCTAGGCGGAACGGGCAGCCCAATAGGAAGGGTGGTCATGGCGACCCCTTTTTGTTGAGGCATTCCGGCAGGTCGAGATCGGGCCATGGGATGGCTCCGTGCCGAGGTGGTGCGTGGGATCTCGGCCCGGGTAAGCATCCTTCCCTGCACCGAGTGTCGGACGCATCCAGCCGCCGGCACCAAAGAACCCGCATTCATTGCTCGGCTTTACGAAGCCGGGCTGTGGAAGTGAATTGGCGCACCAAGAGGCATTAGTAAGTAGACTGTAATGATAAGGATAGTGGGCTGGACCCGAAATTAGAAAAAGCAAAATTTGATGATTGGCAAAGGATTGGCCGTAATGATTGGCAGATGATGGGTAATGATTGGCAAATTTTTGATTTGTTGGAAATTGGTGTGCAAAATTGGTTGTGGGAGATACCCGATGTGGTGGGATGGCAACTCTGTCATCCCTCACAGCGGGGGCAAAGGAGCACTAGGTTTATGGGGTTGATGGCAGTGAAAACTAGCTCGGGAGGGTTTGGATAATGTGTAGCGACCTAGAAGATGACCTTAGGTGACGTTAAGATTCGGTAGTGACAATGACACCTGTAGTGGGGACGCAGGTAGTTTAGAGTGGATGATAATGACGAGGGAGCGCAATAGTTTAAAGGGACGACTGGGAAGCGCAAGTTCCAGAGGGGAGTAGTTAGATGAGATGATGCCGTGTGTGTTTGAGGATTGGAAGTGTATTGTGAAAAGTGTGTGAGGAACAGGTGTGATTGCACAGGTGTGCAACTGAACAGGTGTATGGAGCAGTGTATGAGGGAGTGATAGTGATGAGTTGTGCTGACCAAATGGCCCAGGAAGGAAGGAGGGTGCAGGTGGCACCAGGTAAGATTGCACAGGTGTGCAACTACAGGTGAATGGAGGATGGTTGTGTGTAATACGTGGAGTGAGTATGGTGGAAACTATGGAGTGGAGTGGATGGTGCGAAGGTGTGAGTGGGGGAAGGATGGACCCCCATCACGAATACCCTGGGAGGGTAGTGTAACTGTTAGGTAGAGGGTATAGGTAAATTGTGGTTGGATATTGGCATCTGTGGTGCGTGGTGGAAGAATGGTATTTGGATGGGTACATTAGTGTTGTGGAAATGGCTGGGCGTGTAGCCTGTTAGTGTGTGTAGTTGGTTTGGGCACTCCACCACTGTGAGGATGTCGGCCAGGTGAGGCCACAGGTGGGCTCTGGGAGCCGGTAGTTGTGGATGGGGCCCGAGGATCTGGAGGACGGACCCGGGTAGCCCAGTGCCAGAGGGCACTGAGTGGGGTGACAGAGCCAGGAGGGGCCTTCCCCAGTTAGTTAGGTTAGGGTGAGGAGCTAGGTAAGCTCGGGTGGCAACTACAGTGGTGGAGGTGTGCAGGTGGGTAGGCCTGCTGGGAGAGCTACACGCCCCAGCCCAGAAATTGTGCAAGGGCACCGGGAGATGAATCGGGGGAGTGAGACCCCAAATTGAGAAGCACCACAGTTTGGTCAATGGGAATTGGTTTTTAGAACCCATAGTGTAAGTTGGCCAATGGATTGGCAGGGAAAGACCCCGGGTAGTGTAAAGTGTGTTAATGTCATTTAGAAAGTAGTTAGGATGAAAATCTCCTTGCACCATCTGCATCCACTCACCTGAGGTGACAGGTACTCCACGCCATGCCAGGTTGTTTTGATTATTTTTTATGTGCAAATGTTTTGGATTGTGAGACGCATCATGACGTGGGTGTGACATTGTGCTTTGTTGTTCCATCTCTTCCTCCTTATGAGGATTGATGACGAATTGGGTGATGGCAAATTTTGGATAGAGGGATTGTGGAGACGAATTTGGTATTAGGGAAATATGGGGAGACGTGACGGTAGCGACGGATTTGTAAATGTGTAGATTTTGTACATATGGGGTAAGGGCAAGGGTAGTGTAGGTGACAGGGGGGGGTGACGTACGGTAGGGACGAGCTTTCTCACTTCGCTCTCCGTATGCACTTCATCTTGCATTGCCTTTGTTGATGTGTACCCTTGTGACCTTACCCTTTGCTCATCTGTCTGTCCCCCCTTTTGTCTCCCACATGACCTGAGCGCCACTGGGCACCGAGGGGAGCGTGCGTGAGTCGGCCATTGTGCGCCCGAAACTCCCAGAACCAGCTGTCTGCATCGATGCACCACATTATGGACCACTCATCTGTGGCCGAGCACCACTTATGGACCCCATGGGTTGGGGCATGGCCCCTCTGCTGGAACCGGCCATGAGGGCCCGAAATCTTGCTGGCGGACCTTGGCCACAGGGCACCGATGCCCCACAGGTGAACCACACGTAGTCGGCCCTGTGGGCCATAAATAAAGAAATAAAAAACGGACACGTTAGGTGCATTTTATTGCAAATAGGCCACCAGCAAAGGAAAAAGACAACAACTGGAAGAAATAATAATAGCCAGCAGAGGGAGCCGAAGAGCAAGAGACCACCTGCAGGGTTAGGGGTTGTTGTTTTTATTTTTATTCATGAACAATGATGACTGTGCACCGATTGGTGCTTGAGGGTGTGTTGGTGCGTTTTGGGTGCTTTCATGGTGCATTGATGCAGAGCAGACTGACTCCCCCCCAGAAAGAACAATCACAGGTCCTGGGTTGCATATTGTAAATAAAGTAGCGTCAATTGTAAATAATGCTCCCCACCGTCAGTGTGTAGTTTGATGACCATTCCGCAATTTGGTTAGCTGTGGGCGTGAGTCTGTTAGGCAGGGTGCAATGGAGCAGCGGGACATATTTATCTATGTTTTAAAACTGTCGCACTCAGGGTCAGGTTAAAAGTAGAGGGAACTACACCTACGTGTCACACTAACTTAAAGTTATAGGCCCGGGACGTGCCTAAGAGGAGGAGGGTGCAGTGTTGCAGATATGAGGATTGTATGTTTTTGATTGTGTGTATTGTATTGGAAATTGCTGTGTAACATTGTTGATTATGGCCCCTCCTGCCTCCAGAGTTGTGTAAAGGTAAAAAGGGCGTCCCGGTAGTTAATTCCATGAAACACCACATTGAAGGACACTATAATACCCTTGTTCAGTAGTTTATATCCTTATTATGTGTTTTAGGGTAAGGCCTTGTCTTCCATTAACATGACTGTTGTGGAAAACCAATCAGGTCCGCACAACTTTAGTCCAACTGGTGGTTTAATTCCATTTAGATCATGACATCATCATGTAATGCAGGAAATACAATAAGTATACGATGTGGCATCACATGGGACCATTCATAACATTCAATGCAAGCAAGCTGGATATTCTATGCTGGCGTACCGTTAGCGAGTCTACCAGATGTAACGTGTCACAGGAGAAGTCTCGGAGCACCGTCCGCAGCAGCGGGTCTTATAGTCACGCCCCTAGCGGTGTCAACGAGCAGCGAGCATCACCCCCGGGTTCAGTACGAATACGATTTCACGACATTCTCCCCCCCCATCAGAATTATACGGCGGTGCGGCTAGAAGCGAGCGAGCGTCAGCACGAACAGGGTACGGAACGTCAGTCGACCCAACCGTATCGGCCGGGCGGTGAATTTCTCTGCCAGCACGCGTCCGAAATTCCCTGGGTACGGCATCACGCATCCCTGTGTCCCCGGCGTCGGAGGCGCCATCAGGGTCAGGTGACGAAGGGGGTAACTCCAAGTCGTCGGGCCCAGGTAGACCCGGCGAGGGGAGAGTCGGTAGACTTTCGGCGATGGGAGCGTCGGGAGAGGCCATAGTCTCATAGATGGGTTCGGTCGGTCCGTCCGATTCCCTACTCAGGTCGGCGACCCCGCAAGGGGCAAGGTGACGGACGGAGACAGTAGTCTCACGGCCATCAGTCGTCATCACACGAGCATGCTCAGGATTAGCCTGGAGAATCTGCACTTTGTCCACTAGGGGGTCGTACTTGCTCGCGCGAACCGCCCGTTTAAGGTAGGCCGGCCCGGGCCCAGCGAGCCAACTGGGCAAAGACCGTATACACCCCGTGCTCCTGGGGTGGTGGAAAAGTCGCTCGTGGGGAGTTTGGTTGGTTGCCGTACACAGGAGAGCCCTGATCGAGTTCAACGCCGCAGGTAGCGACCAAGCCCATTTATCGAGGCCCCGGCCGAGGGTCCGGAGGTTGAGCATGACGGCCCTCCAGATAATCCCGTTGAAGCGTTCGATCTGCCCATTAGCCTGGGGTCTGTACGGCGTGGTGTAACTAGAAGCAATGTTATTTTGGAGCAGATAGCCGCGCACCTTCTGAGACAAGAAGACCGCACCCCGGTCGGTATGGACATAGGCCGGGTACCCGAACATTGAGAACAAGTTCTGTAAGCATCGCATCACCGTGGCAGCAGTCATGTCCGCGCACGTATAAGCAAAGGGGAATCGCGAGTACTCATCGACGATAGTGAGCAGATAGCGAGAGCCGCTCGACACCGGCAATGGGCCCTTGAAATCCATCGCCAAGCGTTCCCACGGTCGCGTAGCCTTAACCAGAGTCCCCATGGGAGGGTTATAGAAACGCGGTTTGATTTCCGCGCAGATAGCGCAGTCGCGACAGATACGGCGGATATCGTCAATCGAGTATGGGCGATTGCCACGCCGCACAAAATGAGCGAAACGCGTTACGCCGGGATGGCCCGCAGTGGCATGCAGCACCCGTAGGCCCTCCAAAGAGGTGATACCCGCGCATGTAGCCGGTCGTGATAAGGCATCGGCGGCCCGGTTATCCTTCCCCGGGCGATATTTGATGGTGTAACAGAAGTCGGCGAGTTCGATACGCCAGCGAGTGATTTTCTCATTCTTAATGCGCTGGGCGTGTAAGGTGTCATACATGAACGCAACGCTTTGCTGGTCCGTGATGATTTTGGAGCACCGCCCGAGTAAGTACGGGCGCCATCGCCGAATAGACTCGACGATCGCATACGCTTCCTTTTCGACGGACGAGTGTCTCCGCTCAGCGGTGGTAAGAGTCCGTGAAAAGAAAGCCACGGGACGCCCCCCTTGGGAGAGGGTCGCCGCGATGGCCTGATCCGAGGCATCACTTTCGAGGACGAAAGAGCCGCTCTCGTCGATTGTCGCCACGGCGGCTCGGGCGATGTCGGCCTTAAGGCCTTCAAAGGCCGCCAATGCGGCCGGACTCAGTGGGAAGGTGTCGCAGGCCACGAGGGGGCAAAGTTTCGCGGAGAAACTTTGCACCCATTTGGAGTAATGGGCGAATAGCCCGAGGTCGCGCTTCAGGGACACCCGATCACAGGGAGGGGCCATGTCGAGCAAAGGTCGCAGACGCTCCTTATCCGGAGCGACAGAGCCATGGGTCACAGTGTACCCCCAGAAGATCTATCGTGTGTAGGGAGTATTGGCACTTATCCTCGTTCATAGTTAAGTGATACCTCTGCGCGACCTCAAGGAAGCGCTTCAGATTAGCATCATGGTGCCCTTGGTCATATCCACAAACCGTAAGATTATCGAGGTAGACGAAAACATCGGTTAAGTGCTCCCGCGCAATGAGGTCATCCATGGCCCTCTGGAAACAAGCGACCCCGTTCGTTACCCCAAAAGGCAATCGCGTAAATTGGTACAACCGCTGCCCCGACTCAAAAGCGGTATAGATACGATCCGCCCTAGAGATAGGGATCTGATGGTACGCACTACGGAGATCGAGAGTGCTATAGACCGAATACTGGGACACCTGTTGCACCAGCGCGTCCATCCCCGGAAGGGGGTAGGCATCCAGCTGTGTAAAGCGGTTAATCGTTTGGGAATAGTCGATTACCATGCATCTGCGGTGGGCCTCGCTGCGCACCACCAAGACCTGGGCGCGCCACGGCGACCTGCTAGGTTCTATGATGCCGTCTTTCAATAGTTGAGCCGTTTCGTCCGCAATGAATTGCATGTCTGCGCGAGAGTAGCGCCATGATTTCACCGCGACAGGGGTGCAGTCGGAGGTTAGATTGGGGAACAGCGAAAGCGGCTGGATGTCCATTTGCGCTAGGGCGCACACCGCAAGCGCGTCGTCTGCCCCCACAACAAGCGTGTCAGGCCCACCAAACTCCATTACCAGACGTCCATGCAGCTTAAGAAAATCGTGTCCTAACAGAATATCAGCACATAAAGCGGGTAAAACCATAAGGTGTACATCAGGAAAAACCCGTCCCTTTAGCATGAGTTTCAATCGGCATTCCCCCTTCGTGCTGAGTCGAAGCCCCTGGGAAGCCATGAAGATCCGTCTCGTAGACCTCCAGATCTGCCATCCATGCCTGAGCACAAGTCGCTGGTCGATAAAACTATCCGTAGACCCTGTATCCACCAAGGCCCGAACACAATGGCCTTCGACCATGAGGGGAATAAGGGCTTGAGCCAGGCCAGACGAGGCTGCTGGGAGTGGGACTGAACCCCCCGAATGGGTCGGACAAGCCTCGCGGGTGGATCCTATGCCAGCAGCAGTTTTGCGGTCGTGGCCGGAGTATGCATTGTCCATGGGGAATCCATTAATGCCATCAGAGGGCTTTCCCAAGCATTCCGGTGTTTCGCGATTCAAAATCTGACAATTCTGACGGGAAAAGGCCTCCGTAGTATTTGAAAACGCCTTTTGACACTTTTGGCAGGAAAAGGCCTCCGTAGTATTCGAAATCGCCTTTTCCGGGGTGAGGGCCACCGTTAGCTCATGAACGACACGAGGAGAACGTTCCGCTGGGGCTTGGCGAGGCTTCAAAGCCCCTTGCGTGGCCCGGAGTTTGGTCAAGGACACGTACTTCGTGCCCGATTGAGGATGAGACTGTGGTGGCTGTCCGGTGACGCCCGCCAAGGACGTCTGAGCGCCCAGGGGCCCGTAGAGAGGGGCCCTCCCCTTCGAAGACGGGTAAGGCGCCGGGTTTCGGGCTCGGCTCGCAGGCTCCGCAATGAGCCCATTCAAGGTCGCCGCGACCGCGACAGCGCGATTCAATGAGCCGCGAGCCGCGTGCCGTTTTCCTGCACACTTTTGCGTAATGTCCCTTTTGCGAGCACAAATGGCATATAGCGTCTCGTGCCGGACACACGGGCCGGGCATGGCGTGGCCCCCCACAGAAAAAGCATGCGGCCCCGCGTAAGGCCTTGGGTCTGGTCATAGCGGCAGCCGTCAGGACTGGGTCTTCCTCCAGAGCATCCCGGAGTTCCGCGAGCAGGTCCGCATCCTCGGCGGTAGCACTCTCCGGCCGGGCGTGTAGTGTAGTGCCCGCCAAGAGGCGCGTGCGATCATAGGTGTTCGATTGCATCCGCGCTTTGGTGTATACTTTCCCTTGCTCGAGTGCCGTAGCGAAGGTCAGGTCGGTCTTCTCTAAGAGCTTGAGCCTTAGTTCCTGGGAGGAGACCCCTGCAATGAAGGCATCTAAAAGAAGATCATCCTGAGCCTGCGCGGGAGTCCGTGGCTCCTTGATGCTGTCCAGCAAGAGCTGCCGGAGCTCCTGGGCATAGTGGTCCATCGCCTCGTTGGGTTGCTGACGTCGCGTTAGCAGCAAATATCGTGCATACACCGGGCTTTTTTCCTTTATGTACAGCCGTTTGAGCTCCGCGATCGAGAGGTCATACGTCGCGAATTGAGCGATGGAATTGTACACCTTGTAGTCAATTTTTGAATGAAGCATTGCTAGCTTCGCGGCAGCTGTCAGCGCGGTCTCAGGCTCGTCGAAATGATTCTCCAATGTTCTGAGCCAGTGCTTCAGTTGCAAGCCACCATCCGGGGCTTGCGGGTCGGCGCAGAATACGGCAACCGCCAGCGTCTTGTTGCCAGCCATGTCGGTAGATATAAATGGAATTAAGTGTTGTGGAAAACCAATCAGGTCCGCACAACTTTAGTCCAACTGGTGGTTTAATTCCATTTAGATCATGACATCATCCTGTAATGCAGGAAATACAATAAGTATACGATGTGGCATCACATGGGACCATTCATAACATTCAATGCAAGCAAGCTGGATATTCTATGCTGGCGTACCGTTAGCGAGTCTACCAGATGTAACGTGTCACAGGAGAAGTCTCGGAGCACCGTCCGCAGCAGCGGGTCTTATAGTCACGCCCCTAGCGGTGTCAACGAGCAGCGAGCATCACCCCCGGGTTCAGTACGAATACGATTTCAGTACAATGACACTCCATTGTACCAAGTGAGAGATAGATTCCCTTCATTCCCATTCCCAAAAACCTCCATTTCCCCTTTCGTAATGGCCAAGCCTCAATTTGGCAATTACATCCCCTCCAAAGCCGCCATTGACCACGAGGCAGGGTTGGGGAAGAAAGGCGGGTCTCCACCTCGTCATAGAGGGGAGGAGTAAGTCGGCCCCGCTCATCCAACCCAGAACGAGGGGTTTGGCTTGAGAGGGCGGAGAGAGAATGCTTGGGGGAGGTTCGCAAAGGGTGAAGGGCGGGGCCTATATAACCCGCCGCGGGACGCTCCCCAAGGAGACAAGCAGATGAGTCCAAGAGATGAGCTGAAAGGCTGAGCTGAGCTGCGTGGTGAGGTGGAAAGGAAAGAGCTGGGTCGTCAGAGCAGGGCTGAGTTGTGAGGTCCAAAAGTAGAAGATCATCCAGGGAAGCACAAAGCCTGCTATTCGTCACCTTGCTCGCCAGCAGCAGCGTCTACAGCAGCAACAAGACTCGACAGCCGTTTGGGGCCTGGACGGCAGTTTGGAGCAGGGCCGCGAAGGGACGGCGGCTGCCGAACGCGCCGATCGTGCTACCAGCTCCGGACCTTCCTCTCCTTCCAGCCATTCCTGCCTGCAAGTTCCCCATTTGCGTACGTGAGTTTGTTTTGTTTGTTCTGTCCTGGGTAGGTAATTAAGTCTGTATAAGCTAGTAATTTGCACTATGTCGCCTGCTTTTTCATGTCCCCTGTAAATAACCGTGACTGCTCTTTTTGCTTGTGTATGTGTAAATAATAAACCCCGTTACTCTTCTGTACGTCTTCTTCTTCTTCTTCTTCTTCTTCTTCCTCTTTGCATTCGGTCGCTTTAGAGTTTTCCAACATTGAATAGCTGTGGCGCGATACGGCCAACGTCTGGGTGAATCGGGTGAGTCGGGGAAAAACTGTTAGGCCGCGGGGCCTCCGCTCGGCAAATATAACATCCTTAACCGCGAACCGTAACAATATGTTCCCGCATTTCACAGAGGTTGCAGGTAAAATGTCGTTGCCCTGCAACTTCTGATGTGATGAATGTTCCAAGCCTTCGAACAAGAGTAAGTGATCGCCTTTTTTTCATATGTTGCAGTGTGATCCAGGCAAATGGTCACATAAATTTCCTTGGTGAAGGTAAGCCTCCATCTCCAAGTTACACGGGAGAATGTCTTCATCATTCTTTGAGAAAGAGGGTGTATGCCACGATTAACTTCATTTTTTAGCCACAAATTTTCTTTCTTGAACTTCTTCCCAATTCCGGTAGCACCCCCTTCAAATGTGATCTCGTCTTATCCTTATGCTCAGTCACATCTGAATCTGCTTTCCACACACACTGAATCAGATAGGGTACATCTTACCATGAAATCAGCATAATCATGTATATCTTCCGACAGTTTCACATTCAACAATTTGGTTTTTTTTCCTTAAAACATTCAAAAGTTATATTCATTTATATGCGTCACACAAATAATAATCAATCAGGTATGTATTTTTCTACTAAACTAAGAATAGCATCCACAATTGCTTTCAGGTTAATATAGCTCAAAAATTAACTCGTGCAGGTATTTTAGCACTACTCTAAGAAAATAAATTGTATATGATTACAATCACAAACAGGCATATCTAATTCCCAACAAAAATTTTCCCAAACGAAGAAATTAAGCATAATGTATTATTACCATAATTCCTCCCCACTTTTCCTTTTCCTTCTTTTTTTTTTTTTTTTTACGAACAGTGTGTCACTCGTGGTGATATGAGTTCACTGATCTTGTAATTGACACAACTCCTAACATTGTCGTTATGTCATTATCTTAATTCTACTGTATTCATTTGCAACATCACTTGATTTAGTCTTTTAATCTCAGTATTTATGTCGCCATAAAAGTCTTCCTCTTGTGGTTCCACATTTCTTTCCTCATTTGTCACTTCATGCGTTATCATCGTGTTGTTGGTTACCTTATTCAAACACACCGTCACTAAGGCTTTCAAGCAAGCCACCACTAAAACAATTGCCAATATAACTACTAAATCAACAAACAAGTCTGCTACTCCTTGTATATGTTCATACCTATAACATAATTATATGTCGATGACATTCAACATTATATACCAAACTAACAAGCTTCCTAAAAGGTAAATAAAGAAAATCCCTTAATATGTAACATAAATCAGATTATTTGTCTTACCCTGATCCCCCTATCTCCCGGGGTTGAACTAAATCCCCTGATCATGAGTGTAGTTGTGATACATTTTCACTCATGTTGTATTAATATCAGCAGGTAATTGTATGTCATGTAGGCAAATAAATGTCACTATCCCAAGTAGGAATACATGTTGAAAATGCAATGTTTATCAATGCAAGGGGTGTTAAAATGTAATTCAAATGACTGTAAATCACGACTATCATTTATCTGCCACTGAATGTTCTGCTGGGCTGCTAGGTGCAGCCTCATTTTCTGTGGGACCGTCCTCCCTTGCCCCTTGCCCGCTTGCAATGAGAGGCATGAATCCACCTTTCTACTTTGGGTCCATTTTTTTGTTTCATTCTTATCAATCTCCTATGGTTTATCAGTTCGTTCCAAAATACCGCAACCAAAGGTTTTAACCAAAGGTTTCTACCAAACTATTTCCAATGTGAACTCAAAATGCCAGTGAAACAATGATTCGAAGAATTAACTTCAAGGGGTCAATAAATTTATTCTATAACCAGATCTAATTTTTCCATCCAATAGTTTGCCTTGCCACATGTCATATTATTACACTTTAATAAACCTTCGAAAAATGTTTCCCATCTCAACAAATTTCCTTTTTTACAAATAGCCATGTGTAAATTACGTATTTTAACTACAATTTCCTCTCAGTTTGTTTGGCCTAACTGGCCGCAAAAATGGCTGCCAACATGCAGTACCGTTTTTTTTCTTCGACCAAGCGAGTGCTCGTCCACACAAGACCTCTACCAAAATGTTGTTTGTAAAAACAAATCTGGGATTTCTGATTACATGGATGCACACTCTCAGGACATTTTCAGGCTGCTGTTAACAATCCACTACGATAAATTAATTCCTTTACCCTGTGTAAATTATGTATCCTGGGAAGTCAGTGTAAGACCTCTCCCAAATTTGACTAATTTTGTACTCCCACATTTTTTTTTATTTTATGAAGCTCATATCCATAAATAGCTGTTATTCTCATATGAATTCTATCAAAATGGAATCCCAAGATTACTCCCAATTTTTACTATTAATGAATAGCTGCTCATAACTCTGCAAATCAAATCTTTATTCTCCATCTCCCTTGACAAAAGTGATAATTTTCAAAATCAAATTATATTTCTATTTTTATTTTACGAATTCTCTCGATATGCGATCCCATCCCCATGGAACTATCTATTTTCAGACAAGGCACACTGTCGGTGTCAACAATCTTGTAAGATTGATACACAAAAACAAAAACACTTACATTGACACACAAAAATACCCACACACACATGCATTATGCGTATTTGTTTGCGTTGGAACCATTATTTACAGATCAGGATGGGTGTCAGTTTTTTATTTCAATTTCATAAAATTTGTCCTTCAATTTTATAAATGCTAATACACAAATGGACCAAAAAGTTTATTCTTAGAAAACCCCTATGATGTCACATTGAAATTACCCTTTCAGTTCCCACAATAATTTATCCAAATTTGACTACACACCCATTTACATGTCAGTCGACCACTGACCTATCGATCATGCGGAACAATAGTCCGAAATTCCCACCTGATCATCATGTGACTCTTTTCACTTGGTTTCAAAAAATTTGCAACCCAATTGTTCCAAACTTTGTAAATTTAAAATTGCTGTGCCCAAAATAGTAGATCCAATTTTTTTGGCATTTGATCAATTAATTATTAATTTGTTAACAAGCAAAAGAAAAAATGAATCATTCTTGCTCCGAAAACTTTTCAGACACAAGAATCATCGACAGTTATTCATGTTTGTCCAGTAATCGAATCTGTTGAGGCCAATCATCATTTGGAATTTGCAGCAATGAAGGCCTAATCATTGTCTGAGGTACCAGTAAGCACTTGAGAAACTGAGCTGAGCTGAGCTTGGTTTGCCCCATGAACTTGTCCTCCTGTTGACATACGGACATCTTCTTCTCCAATGTCCCATCTTTCCACACTCGAAACACCGGTTTCTGTCGTTTCCTGGTCTGTGCACCTGTGCACTTGTATTGCTGGGCTGCATCTCTACATCCCTGAGTTGCCACTGCAATCTCTCGTTATCTCCTGAAAAACGAAAAAATTCTCTGTACCGTCCTTTTTGGGGGGACAAATGGAAATCAGATGGGGCAACTGTCACTTTTATTCCTAATTTCGAGGGCAGTTGTGCATTTGTCTCCTCCACGGTATCCTGTATCCTTTTTATTTTAAGTTCTAGATCCGTTATCCGTTCTTCTTCTCCCGTTGTCTGGATTCACCATCCCAAAGATGGAATGCAAGCCAGTCTACCGTTAGATTCTGTCTCTTAATGGCTTTCAATCTTTGTCCCAATCTTTCCAATCGACTTCGCTCAAATGTACCATCTCTTGGAAACTCCTCAGCATGTCCCTTTGTCCACAAATACCAATTCTCGACCTGTCTTATAGCTTCGGCACCATAACGGTCGTACATATGATATGTACAAGTACCTTTTTGTGGAATCTCTGGTTGTTCTTGTGGATTTTTGCAGGTTCCATTTCCCATTCTGCCTGTATGTGAATAACACTCAATATTCACTCAATGTACCAGGTAGATTACTAGGATCTGCGTTTTGGAATACACCTGTACACACCTGTACTATATATACTATAAATAAATCTACTGGGGTCTGTTCCACCTTTTATC
>NC_136261.1:183319166-183349166 GCF_964187855.1 Myxine glutinosa
TTATCAGTAAACTGAAATTGAACCAACAACTATTTATTCAACTTACATTGCCAAAGTCAACAACAATTTCAAAAATCTTCAATTTTCATCCGATTCACTTGACTTTTGAATGGGATTTATATATCAGTCAACTAGTTCAATCAACAACTATTTTATGCAACATAGGCCAAAGTCAACAACAATTTCAAAAAATCCTTAATTTTCATTCTTTTACCATTTAATTTGTTCAAAGAACGTTCATTTCGCAAAATCGACCCAACCACAACCCTCGCCATTAATTTCTATTGTAAGCGTGCCGAATCAATAAGTATCAATTTTTTCTATGAGCCTCGACCAGAGGGTGGTTGCCACTCACAAACACTCGTCGCTAGCTGTTCCATTGTCTGTTGATTCTCACTCTGCTGCCGATTTCAATTGAGCCAGCAGAGTGGAATTTGGAATTTTTTATTTCTCTGAGCTCATGAAAGTGGTGACATTGGGTGGTTTGCCACTGCCTTTCCACAAAAGCACTTAATTATTGTCTTTCATTAAGCATGAAGCATGTCTCAAAAGCTTAGTGATGGACATGGACAAAATTTGATAGACAGATTTTGGTGCTTAACCAGGATAAATTGGAACAGCCCTTAAACTAACACCAAGCAGATCAATTTTTATATTTTGAAGCTTAATCGCAGATAAATCTTTCACCTTTCAATAACAATATATGTACCAACCAAATCTGCGAGCACGGGGAGCAGAGAAAATACACAAAAAAAACAACAACACTGCAACAACAACTTCAACTTAGGTTGAGGTTGAGGGTTCACACAAACGCTTTGCTTCTCGCAAAGCGTCCGCCAATGGGAACTAGAGGGAGGGAGCAGGAGCAGGAGCAAGAGACAGGTAGCCGGAATGGAAATGAGGGACAATGAGGGACAGTGAGGAAGTGTCGGTATGCAATTTTCATCCAATCGCCATCTTTCATAATAATTCTGGACCGGCATGAGATGGCGTTCTGTCATTAATTTATATGTTGATCGAACGATTTTTAGGTGTTATAAAATGGTGGGAAAAATTGGCGAAATTTTTTTTTCCCCTCTCCTCCACCCTTTCCCCCCCCCCCCCCCCTTACCTTGGACCCACGGCTTTCGTCCTACACAATTCCGTTTAATTTGTCTAAATCCAACCAGCCGTTCCAAAGATATAAGCCGTTTTGTCGTGATACCACAAATTGGGAGAAAAAAAAAAATATATATCTCCATTTCCCGCCCTCTCTCGCACGCCAAGCGAGTCCTCCACCATTTGGGCGGGCAACTCAAAAGTACGTTGTAAGTGCTACACAGGTGTACGAGTGTGTAAACGAGTGTACAGGCCTTACACGACTCGGAAACAGATGGTCCCATGGTGCACTCATGGTCCACCTGCTCCCAGTTCACAGCAAGGCCCTTAATAACCAGTGTATTTGTGTGACTACGCACTAATCTTCGCAAAGACGCAGTCTCAATTACACAGGCGAATGCAGGCAGACATTCGCTTCGCTTCGCGCACATCAGTGGCGCGTGTCAGAAGAATTACACAGCGCAGGAAAAATACGTATTTACAGAAATCATTAGAAAAACACGAATAATAGCGACAATCGTTTGTCGATGTTCCATCCGTGACTTTGTTTGCTCATTCACTATTCCTAAATCGATATCAAGGATCTCGATCATTCCCCGGCGTACTAACTTCCGCATTTGTAATGAGATTTCAACAGGATTACGACTCAAAGGAAAAAGGAACGAGCAGACATTTTGTAGGACTATCGTTACAAAATCGTTACATCATTACATTTATTTACAAGGTACCTCAAAATACATCTTAATCACACAGTCATTGGTTCTTTGCATAAAACACAGCACCGGGAGAGCCAGCTCAAAAAAATGGATCTTTGTGAATATGCAGCACCCTAGTAGTCGGTTCTTTGTGTACTAATTAATTACACAGCACCCGGGCCCTGCTCATATGGATCCTTTGTGTCGCAAGCACAGCACCTGAGCAAAGGGTCCCATCTATATTTTCCTTATCAGGGCTTCCCTGCACCAATGGTGCATGGGGAAGCCCAAACACCAAATCCTCCATGTACATACAAAATAACTATTCCCAGGTTCGTAAATCATACTGGACAAAAACAAGACACACTCACCTTTAAAGATTTTGTCGGTGTCCAATTGATCCCAGCGGTGCCTCCATATTGTTCGGGAATAGTTATATGACTCAGGGGGATACAAAATAACTAAACAGGGCTTTTACAAAGCAAAGCTTTATTAGCTAATAATTCACTTGTTTCAATATAATAAAGAACTACAATACTATAACGAATTTAGTAATTCAAGTCGTTGGTTCTTCTTCGTTCGGTCTTCTGCTTTGTCCTCGTTCCGTACTCGATCGTTCCATTTGGGCAGAGGTTCTCGTGGCAAGTGCTCCTGACTCAAAGTTTGCTCTTGTTTATATGGGCAAATTGGAGTTAATCCTCCGTGCGCTAAATGTTAATCCTCCGTGCGCTGAATGTTAATCCTCCGTGCGCTGAAGCTCCTTGGTCATCCACAACCGCCTTACTGGCACCAACTCGCTCCCCTCCTGCTGCGAGTTCCATTTGCCTCACAATAGGAGGGTGCTCTAGCCCGGGGCTGTGACCAGGTGAACACGGGATTACCACGTGCACATTCCTGACATTCATTTACGAAATCGTCTATCTGCTTTGTTACCAGTCCCAATCAATGAGTTACATTTCCACAACTCCCACCTTCACCTCAAACTCACCACTGTTCCCGTCCTTCGTCCTTACAGCTGTGCGCGCTCTTTTGTACATTGCCATCACTACTCTGATCAACCATTCCTCCACTTCTAACTTCCTCAATGCCCATGTCAATACTTTGCTTGGAACCCTATCGAATGCTTTCTCGAGATCAACAAACCCAAGAAACAACTTCTTCCTCTTCTCCATATACTTCTCCTGCAACTGCCTCACAATAAAAAGCACGTCTGTCATTCCTCTTCCTGGCATAAATCCAAACTCCATTTCGTCAATCTTCACTTTCTTCTTTATCCTCCTCTCCAACACTCTTTCCAATACCTTCATTCCATGCTCCAATAACTTTATCGCTCGATACGAGCCACAGTCCAGAGGTTCACCTTTCCCCTTGAATAGAGGGACGAGGGTACTCAGTTCCCAATCCCCTGGAATGCGGCCTTCTTTCACCACCAGATTGCAGATCTCTGTCATTTTTTCACACCCCAATTTCCCGCTGCCTTCAACATATCTCCCACAACTCCCCTCCCGCTTTTCTACTCTTCATTGCTTTTATCGCTTCCTCAACTTCCTTCTCGGTTATCTTCTCTGCCGGTCCTAAAACTGGGTTAGTCTCTATATTGCCATCCCATTAATTCTCTGCATTCAACAGTATTTCCATATATCTCTTCCATCTTCCTTTAATTCCATCTGGGTCCACAACGATTTGTCCCACTTCATCCTTCAAGCAACTCACCCCCATCACATCACACCTCTCTTTCGCTATCTGCTTTGCAATCCTGAATACCGCTCTCTGACCCTCGTCCGAATCCAAGCGTTCTCCGAACATTTTCCGGCATGCCTCCTGTGCCTTTTCTACCTCTTTCTTTGCAACCTTTTGGCTGCCTTATAACTTTCATGCTCTGCCTTTTCTGCCCCCACAGCCTTCGCCTTCTGCCACTCCTTGAACTTCTTCCTCTTCTCATCAATCTTCTTTCCAACTTCATCATCCCACCACCATGTTTCCGAGTGCCTCGGTGGTCCTTTTGTCCATCCACATACCTCACCAACGGCTCCCAAAAGACTATCTTTCATTGACATCCAACCAATTTCAAGCTCAACCACATCATCCTCCACCATACTCAGCCTCTCTTTTAATGCCTCCCTCACTGTCACCTCTTTCAACCTCCACACCTTCATTCTCGGTTGGTACTTAACCCGCCGAGCTCTCCTCGCACCTTTCAGCCTTATGTCGCAGACAACCAAGTGGTGCTGTGAAACAGCCTCCTCCCCCGGGATCACCTTTGTGTCTATAGGGGGCTATCTCGCCTATGCACCAGCAGGTAGTCAACGGTTGTCGTCGACCCACCTAATGTGTATGTAACAAGCTTATTATCCTCTTTCTGGAACTGAGTATTACAAATCAACAAATCAGCTCCATCAGCAAACTCCAAAATCCTTTCACCTTCTCCATTTCTCACACCATATCCGTAACCCCCATGAACTCCCTCAAAACCGTCCATACTCCTTCCCACATGTCCATTTAGGTCTCCTCCTACCACAACAACTTCCTCATCTTTCACGTTTTCCATCAGCTTCTCTATAGCACACCAGAACTTGTCCTTCTCTTCATCGCTCCGACCAACCTGCGGAGCATATCCCGAGATGATGTTCACCAAGAGCTTTCCAATCACCATTTTCACCATCATCAACCTTTCACTCACTCTAGTCACACTCACCACACTGTCTACAAACTCCTCAGAAAACAGGACACCAACACCATTCACGCCCTCCGGGCACCCTTGCCACACAAACTTGTATTTCTGTCCCTGCCTACCCTTCACCATTCTCACGCCACTTCCCTTCCATCTCGTCTCCTGCACACAACATATGTCCACTCTTCTTCTGACCAATACTTCCACCACTTCTCCTGATCTCCCTGTCATTGTCCATACATTCCATGTCCCAAATCTCTGCACTGTGGTTTAGTAATTAAGAGGAGATCCTTAGCTTTTCATTGATACCTTCCATGCATCATTGTTGTCACACATGACCGAGTACATGTTCATTGAAAATGACAAGTTCAAATCGCATTTTTACAAGTTTGGCTAATCGATGCAAGTCAGGATTTGGTGCAAAATGAACGTCAGATGTGAACTTTTCTCAGGAATGTTTGGCTTTATGCACCCACACTTTCAACATATCCACCTCCCCTTTCAACACAAAGCTCACAGCGGTGGGGCATGCTCTGAACTGCTCGTCTCACCATAGCTGGGTCATTGTACAAAGCATCCACTTCATGTCGATTGCGGCCCTGCAATTCGTCAAGATCACGGGGAGGAGTTAAGAACACCTTGTTCTTTAAATGTCCCCAAAGGAAATAATCACATGGTGTGAGGTCAGGTGATCTTGGCCGCCATTCCACTGCATGGTTGAGGGCGATGACTCAGTATCCAAAGAGTTCCCTCAGTCGATCTCGGTCAGCGATAATACGATATGCTGGGGCGCCCTCTTGGGCCCACCAGAGATATCTGAAGACCCCACGAACCTGTCGCTCAAAGTTCTCCTCCAGCTGCGGTAAAACTTAATCATTGATCATCTGCAGATACCTGTTACCATTGACATTCCTTTGAAAGAAAAATTGCCCAATCACGTGACCACTTCCACAAAGTCCCAACCAAACAGTCCACTTTTGTCGATTCATGTTGGTGTCAAAATTAAATTCCGGGGGTTGTCCTGTCGGTGCATATTCAAGAACATTATGGGTATTGATATTGCCGCCCATGGCGAAAGCAGCTTCGTCGCCGATAATGAGATGCTGCAGGAAAATGACATCTGCTTCGCAACGTGCTATCAACCAACTGGCAAGCACCAACCTCCTGGCAAAATCCCCTGGCGTAAATTGATGCCGGATGTGAATCCTATATGGATGTTGGTGGAGGTCCAGTCTTGTGATTTGGTTGAATGTTGCCGAAGGCAATCCCATCCCATTTCGTCTTGCGCTGGTATCCCTGGGATGCTCCAAAACTTGCTGCCTTACTGCTGCAAAGTTCATTTCTGATCGCCCAATGTGCTTCCTACCAGAATTCTCCTTGTTGCGGTTGAGGCCAGTGACATGCTCTTGGTATTTTCTAACATTCGCCCAGATGGTTTTGGCTACTGGAGGCTCCCGTTCTGGGAAACGTTCACTGAACGCATCACGAGTTCGCTGCAAACTTCCAGTTTGGTGAAAAGTTGTAACCACGAAGGTCCGCTGTTCAGTCGTAAGTTGAACCATCTATCTATAATTCCAGTAATCTCTGTACGTTTGTACGTTTGTACGTTTGTCTGTCTGTGACCGCTGTTTCTCGACAACCACGGGTCCGATATACTTTTAACTTGCCAGGTATATTGCTGGGGACCCGAGGATGTGCCTTTTCAAGGTTTCATATTAATCGGACAATTACTTACCGAGCTATGTCCAAAAAACGATTCAACCAATCAGAGAGCAGCGAACGATCGCGTGTGCCGGCGTTGCGAATGGACCAAACCATTCCATGTAAATAGAGGGGGGGGGTTCTGTGGTCGTTGCGAATGGACGAAACCATTTCATGTAAATAGAGGGGGGGGATTGTCACTGTACTCGCAAGCCGTTCGCCGTTCGCTTTGGCGTTGCGAATGGACCAAACCATTTCATGTAAATAGAGGGGGGGGATATAATTTTAGATAGATATATAGTACGGGCATATATATAGTACGGGCATGCCCTAGTATTTTCAATGACTCTAAACCCATAGACTGTCTCTAAACCCATACACTGTAGGCCCATCTTAAATACCCATCTTAAACAAAGGATGACGCAACTGACGAGTACCAGACCAGCTTAACAATTTTACATAATCAACTTGGCAGTCGACAAGTAATGCGTCCATTTAAAACTGTCTGGCACCGATTAGCCAAACTTGTAAAAATGCGATTTGAACTTGTCATTTTCAATGAACATGTACTCGGTCATGTGTGACAGCAATGATGCATGAAAGGCATCAATGGCAAGCTGAGGATCTCCTCATAATTGGTAAACCACATGTAAAATGTCAAACAAAATAGGTTTTGCATATTAACCCCTTGAATTCGGATTACCTTTTTTTTGATACGCACTGTATATATATATATATATATATATATATATATATATATAATAATGATGAATGATGTCCACTCGTGCATCATTAGATGACACTGCACAGATATACATACATATATATATATATATATATATATATATATATATATATATATATATACAGTCACGTGAAAAAGTAAGTACACCCCATGTAAAGTTTTGACTTTTTCAACATATTTCAACATACAGCTATTTTATCTACATTTCAACACTATTGATAGATAAAGGTGATATAATATAACAAATATCATGAAACATTTACATTTTGTAGTCCATTGTATAATTGAAATAAACATAAATGCAAATTTCGCATGTGGAAAAAGTAAGTACACCCCTACATTTATCACTACTTCAAATACCTAAAATTAGAATCAGGTGCACCAGCTCAGGTGCAAATGATTAGAACATTGTTAGAGAGGATCTTGGAGGAACCTGTCTTATTTAAACCTCAGACATTTAATTTGGTTTGCTCTTTGTTGTTGAAGTGTGCGGCGTCACCATGCCTAGATCAAAAGAGCTCTCTGAGGCCTTCAGAAAGAAGGTTGTAGATGCCTACGAGTCTGGGAAGGGATTTAAAAAGATCTCCAAACAATTTGAAATCAATCATTCGACTGTCCGGAAGATCATCTACAAGTGGAGAAGATTCCAAACAACTGCCAACTTGTTCAGGCCAGGCCGCCCCAGCAAGTTCAGCCCGAGAGCAGACCGCAAGCTGCTGAAAGAAGTCTCTAAGAACCCCAGAATGTCATCACGGGACCTACAGGTAGCTCTTGCCACTGTTGATGTCAAAGTGCACGAGTCTACCATTAGAAAGAGGCTGCACAAATTTGATCTACATGGGAGGTGTGCCAGGAGGAAACCGTTGCTGTCCAGAAAGAACATCAGGGCAAGACTAAAGTTTGCCAATGAACACCTCGGCAAAGACCAGCACTTCTGGAACAATGTGCTCTGGACGGATGAGTCAAAGGTAGAGCTATTTGGCCACAGTACCAGAAGACATGTTTGGCGAAAACCAAAGACAGCATTTGACCACAAGAACCTGATACCAACTGTAAAGCATGGTGGTGGAAATATTATGGTTTGGGGCTTTGCTGCATCAGTGCCTGGGCAGATCACCATCATAGAATCCACTATGAATTCTTCATTGTACCACAGGGTGCTTGAGGATAATGTGAGGCCATCTGTCGGAAAGTTGAAGCTCAACCGAAGGTGGACCTTGCAACATGACAATGACCCTAAACATACCAGTAAATCCACCAAGGAATGGCTGAAAAGAAAGAAATGGAGGGTTCTGGAATGGCCAAGTCAAAGCCTGGATCTAAATCCCATCGAGATGTTGTGGGGGGATTTGAAACGAGCTGTGCATGCAAGAAACCCCTCACGCATCACACAGCTGAAATAATTCTACATGGAGGAGTGGGCAAAAATTTCTCCCAGTCGATGTCAGAGACTGGTAGACAGTTACAAGCAACGCCTACTTGAGGTTGTTTCTGCCAAAGGGGGCAATACCACCTATTCGAGCCAAGGGTGTACTTACTTTTTCCACATGCGAAATTTTCATTTATGTTTATTTAAATTATACAATGGACTACAAAATGTAAATGTTTCATGATATTTGTTATATTATATCACCTTTATCTTTCAATATTGTTGAAATGAAGATCAAATAGCTGTATGTTGAAATATGTTGAAAAAGTCAAAACTTTACATGGGGTGTACTTACTTTTTCACGTGACTGTATATCCTTTTAGATGCCACTATTATTGTGATTGTGTTTTGAAAAATAGAAAATTTTGTGCGTCTTGTACTATTGTGAGTATCTTTCCAATATAACATTTTGAACACCCTCGTGCCAACCTGCACCCATCCTTGGAATAACCTTAATTACCCGATACTGAATAATATTCCTTATTATATATGAGTTCCCTTACAAGGAACTTTGATAGAGGAGGAGGCGGTTTGTCTGTCCATGCTTGTCCATGTCCATGCTATGGTTTGAACTACCAACCTCCCAGACTCACAGTGGATACTCTAATCTCAATGCTGTAATCATTATGCCACTGAGGGTATTGAAACAATACATCTTGTAATGATTGACCAACATGTACTGCGATTCTGATTGAAGATGAGGCATGATTATCTATTCACTTTCCTCTATATTTTTGTTGCAGTCCTGAAAATTTATTTTCAGTGAGAGACAGAGACAGAGAGAAAGAATTGGTGTAGTAAGCATTCTAGGAAGCTGTGCATGATTTTGCTCATTCCACAAGGAATGATTAAGCTTCCATGCAGGAAGCTCGTTCTTGGGATTTATCATTCTTGGGTCCCTCTGAATACCGAGCAAAGACAAAAAAGCTGAGAGGAGAAGAGAGAGATAACTATCTAAAAGTCATTACATCCAAGCTGAGCAGTTGAATGTTTGAATAGTCTGATTAACGTTGAGCAGACAGGAGCGTGATAGCAAATATTTGTCATGTTTCATTTATGAAATGAAAAATTTCTCGGCGGAATAATGGAATTATGGAAATGTGCGCAAGTACCGTGAGAATTGGAATACAGACTTTGAGCAATCAGTGCCGCTTATTAATCTGTTCATGCTAACGGAGAGAAAAGCGAGACGCATTGAGACTTGCAAGAATAAAACTTTTGCCTTGCAGTATTTTTGAATTCCAACCTTGTCATGAAAATCTTTCTTGAGGACCTAACCATTGCTATTTATTTTTGATAGATATTTTCTTATATTCCTCCTTGAACTCATCTCACTTTGTGTTGCTTTTGTTTACTTTGATTGTATGTTTTTTTTAAAATTTAACCAAGCTAATCCATCATTCTAATTCAGCTTTTATTGCTAACCTCTATCTCTTATTAGAATTAAGAAGTACTCTGGACAAATGCTTTCTTGCTGTAGGCTGATGGCAGTCTGCATGAATGGACAGGTTGAACAATAGGTTTTATCAACTGGAGGTTGCGAAAGGTACACTAACTTCCATGGGAAGCAAAGGTAATGTTTTGGGCATTAGCTCAATGTTGGAGCAAGAGGAATGCTCAAAATGTCAGCTCTATTTGACTTAGGTTTGAAAGCTTGTTTTGCTTTTATGAGTCCCATATAATCATCATCAAGACGAAGGTCAACTTACATGTCCCCATTACTTTGAAATTTTTCCTTTGCTCATCATATGTTTTTCCTGAGAAAAAAAAAATCGAACAAAAATAGTGTTTTAAACCAAAATTACAGAAAGTTTGGAGTGACTATCATATTTGTTACTTTATCAGGATGATATAGATATTGTAAGGGATAGGAAGTTGTGACAATGAAGATAGACAATTGTGATCAAAATCACAAAACCTTCATTGATGCCTAATTATATCTTCAATTGTGACATCATCTCATAACACATGCGTTATTTTGATGTCTAAAGAGAAAATAAAGATGTACCTCAAGTTTTAAAATTAGACAATCCTTGAACAATATTTCATATAACATGGCATGGTTGAATAATCAGTCGTTTTTCTCATCGTTGTCCACCAGTCAAGCAAGGTAGAAAGGAAGTGAACAAAGAATACAATGATTTGCAGGGAAGCCACCAAATATCACTTTTATAAAGATACTGAGTTTTTCAAAACAGCTGAATTAAAAGTGTGGAAGATGAATGCACTGGTAATGATACAGTGCCAAGAGAAAGTCGACACCCCTTTCAAAATTCTCACTTTTTGTTGCCTTATAGCCTTGAATTAAAATGCATCAAACCAGACATTTTCCACCTTTATTTACACATCGTAACCCAAAACTCCATCACGACGTGGCGCTACACAGTACACATTTACATAGAGAATTTACGCCACTCTCCCGGTCACCCACACCCCCGAATGAGGCCGCGACCACATAGCCTATGTTACTCCCCCAGACAAAATTGTATTTGTATTTGTACCCCGAGTAAAGTATATAAGCGTTTATAGCTGGAGTACCCGGCGTTGCTAAATCGAAAAATAAACATTAACATATTTGAAATGAGGGAAAATACAATGGAAAAGCAATTACATCCAAATCAGAATCTATCACAAATGTCAAATAATCATTTTACCTTTTTGTTGAATATATGCTGGTGAATGTGCCATTGATCACGTTTCTGAGTTAAGTATGATGACGTTCAGGAAGAAGAAAAAGCCTTACCACCAACTTTGACTGCTTCGGGAATTGTTTTATTATTCGTGTTCAAATGTCTGGTGGTTGTTTTGTATTTATTTATGTGAATGTGTACTTGTATATAACTGTCTTTAATCAAAAAGGTTTAGGCACTATAGAGCGATTTTCAAAAAATTCCCCCAAAAAAGAACATTTTTTTCCCAAAAATTTTTTTTTGGGGGGGGGGGGGTGGCCTAAAACACTCACAGGCATTCACTGATGAACCTCTGAAAGTTTGACGAAGATCCTTTCAGCCATCTCTGAGAAAAACGGCGACACAGACAGACCAACAGCTCTCTTAGCAACAAAAGGTGAAATGAATTAATTATTAAATTAAAAATGCATTAATTAATTGGTTATTAAATTTAAAATGCCTTATAATTAAAATGCACTAAATCAGACTTTTCCACTTTTATTGACATAACCCACAACTTCAAAGTGAAAAATTCTACAAATTTCAGAAAATCAATTAAAAATACAAAATTAGAATGTTTAGTTGGATAAGTGTCCACTCCCCTGAGTTAAGACTTGTGGAAGCACCTTTGAGAGCAATCATAGCTGTGAGTCTGTTGGGATAGGTCTCAACCAACACCTTGATTGGGCAATATTTGCCCATTCTTCTGTACAAAAATGTTCAAACTCAGTCAAGTTGTGTGGGGAGCGTTGATGGACAACAATATTCAAGTCATGCCACAGATTTTCGATTGGGTTTAGGTCGGGACTCTGACTGGGCCACTCAAGGACATTTATCTTTTTATTCCTTGGCCACTCCACTGTAGCTTTGGCTGTGTGCTTCGGGTCGTTGTCATGCTAAAATGTGAACCTCCATCCCAATTTCAGCTTTCTTGCAGAGGGCAGCAAGTTTTCCTTTAGGATTTTCTGTATTTTGCTCCATCCATTTTCCCTTCTATCCTGACAAGTGCCCCAGTCCCTGCTGATTAATAAACATCCCCATAACCTGATGCTGCCACCACCAAGCTTCACAGTAGGGATGGTGTTCTTTGGGTGATGTGCTGTGTTGGGTTTGCACCAAATGTAACGTTTTGCATTTAGGACAAAAAGTTCCATCTTAGTTTCATCAGACCACAAAACGTTTTGCGACATGGCTTCAGAATATCCGGAGTGGTTTTTTGCATACCTCAAACGGGACTCAAGGTGGGCTTTTTTGAGAAATGGCTCCCTTCTTGCCACCCTACAGTACAGGCCAGACTTGTGGAGTGCTTGGGATATTGTTGTCACATGCACACAGTGACCAGTCTTTGCCATAGAGGCCTGTAGCTCTTTCAAAGTTGCCATTAGCCTCTTGGTGGCCATTCTGACCAATGTCGGTCGGGAGTTGTCACCACGTAATCTGTTTCATTAACCCTCCTTTCGATTGCATACGGACCAAAATACCTAGCCTGTAGTGGTTGAACCGGAATAGGAAGCAACACTAACACCCGGTCCTCAGGACTGAAATTTCTTATCTGAGATTTCTTGTCATGTCTCACTTTCATTTTATCCTGTGTCACTTTCAATTTTCCTCTCGCAACTTCACAAGCCTTTGCCAATCTGTGCCTAACCGTTGACACATACTCTACCACTGTTGACTGCGACTCCTCCTGCCGTCCACTGTTCTTTCACCAATTTCAATGGTCCTCGAACTGCGTGTCCAAACACAAGTTCAAAAGGACTGAATCCCAATGACTCCTGAACAGATTCCCTCGTAGCAAACAACAATAAGGGTATTCCCTCATCCCAATCCTTGTCACATTCAAAACAGTACGTTTTGATCATATTGTTACAGACGCGGTTTTAGATGTTAGTTTACCGAGCGGTTTGGTATTACCACGTCCGCACAGTTACTCCCCGATTAGAACCCTATCCCGCCCGATTCCACTCGAACGTTGGCCAAATCGCGCTATGCTAAATCAATGAAGGAAAGGACACAACGGCTGGGATAAATGCTACGACACAAGGGGTACAGTTCTCAAGACCTCCGGAGGAGGATATAATATTGGTTATGCAGAAACGGGTAGATTACACGGCAAGAGGTAAAGCACAGCAAGATGGGCACTTAGACACAGTCTTATCTTATCCCCGACAGACCACAGACAAACGGGACAAGACTGACTCACACAGGGATTGATGGCAAGGAAGGGCAGGCAGTCGATAGCTCAAGGTGCACCTTGGCTCAGGGACAGGATACAGCTCGGTCCAGTCCAGAGATGCGGGGAGGTATTCAGCGCTTGGAGGTGGCGTCTTCTCTCTCCGTGGTGTGGGCGCATCTGACGTCACCTCCCTCTTCCTGCGCATGTCCAGCGGGGAGTGACACGCCCTCGGCTCGTTAGCTCCGCCCCAGATGGAATCAGTCCGCCGCTCCTATTGGGTGTGTGGGTTACCGGGCTCCGCCCTTGACGAGGAGCTGACAGCGAGCCCCTGCGTGGTAACCCCGTCGGAGCACATGTTCAATGGCGGCTAACCAAGCCGGAGTGAGGACGCACACTCCCCGCGCCGCCGCCGCTGTTGTTGTAGTTGTTGTTGTACCATAAGGAAGAGCTGCGGGGAGGTATTGGGAGGTCCTAAACTTTCTAACGGTGCCATACAATCACATTCTGGTGCAACGAAGAGTCAGAATTAATGGAAACGAGTCCTTAACTGACATAGACTAAGAATAACTAGCAAGATGTCCTATAGTTGTCTACGTGAGATGCGGTGAACCTGGGTGCGACATTTAATGGGGGAAATAGGGGAAGGTCGGTTCTACAGAGTGTTGTTTACAGAAAATGGGACTAGGGAATGGGGGATTGGGGATAGTTGGGAAGTATTAGGGAAATAGGGGAATATTTACAAGCGGATATGGATGGAGGCCAAATCCCATATCCGCAACATTGCACCCTTCTCTACCTCGGGGCGTCCCGACCCGATAAATTTTTACCTACGTTAGTGTGGCACTCAGATGTAGTTCCCTCTACTATTAACTCAACCCTGAGTGCGACAGTTTTACAGATGTTCACAAATGAGTAAATATGTCCCCCTGCGACGTTGCACCCTTCTCCTCACAGAAACACACCCACAGGATAACCGAATCGCGGAAAGAATCCTCAAACTAAACATACAGCCGGTAGGGAGCATTATTTACACAAGACTACACTGATATTTACACTACGATCCAGGACCTGTTTTTGGAGGAACACATGCAGATGTTATGCATAGAGAGAGCACGCATGCCAGCATCGATACACCAACCCACGAGTGCTCTCTGGCCCTACGGCCTTTAATAATGTGCAGAGCACCCCATCCAAGCACCAAAAGCACCACCCCATCATGTACAGTCAGCACCATCCGGTGCACCAATAAAGTGCTCATAGTCACCGGTGGTGTCGCAGCCGGCCGATGTTCTGCCGCTGGTCTTGCCTTCATGTGGTGTACTTGGCCTTCTTGCTTCTTTTAAAAATAAAGAAAGGCGCCAACCGCGTCCATTTCTAAATTGTGGCCGTCAGGGGGCCAACTATAGTGGTTCACCTCTATGGCATAGGTGCCACGTTGACCCAGAGGTCCATCAACGGGTGGTGCTTGCCCGCAAAAGAACTGCGGTCCATGGTGGGCGGCCACAAAAATTGCGGTCCATATGGTGTATCGATCCAGGCAGCAAGCAGCGAAAGTACAGGCCCACAACTGCGGAGCCAGCACCTCTCTCTCCTCTCTCTCTGCCCCAAAGCCAGATCCTCGGAGGTGGGAGACAAAAAAAAGAAGACAAGTGAGTAAGGTGGTAAGGGCGCAAAAGTGCACGCAATACAAGATGATGCACACTGGGGGCACATGGGAACCAGGTGAGACAGGTACGTTCCTACCGTACGCCCCCCCCCCCCCCACCAGGTAACCTACATTGCCCCTCCCTTACCCCTTACTGTATCCACAAAACACAACACTACCCATAAACATCTACTTTACAAATCAACAAACATCCCTACTGTCTTCCCCGTTCCTCCCATAAACCAAATTCGTCTTCTCTCCCTCCTAACCAATCAAATTTGCCATTTCCAACTCTCATCAAAATTTGCCATCTCCAACTCAACATCAAAATTTGCCATCACCAATTCATCATCAGTCCCTCCTAGGGAGGGAGAGATGGAATCACCCCAATGTCTCATCCACGTCGTGATGCGTCTCACAAATCCAACAGCAATTCTTATTTCCTGCAACACAGAACAAAGGAACACAGGTGTGGAGTCATCATCATCACCTCAGGTAAGTGGCTGCGTATGGTGCGACAGGTTCATCAATCCTAACTATTTCCTAAATGACTTTAACAACTTTACATTACCCGGGGTCTTTCCCTGCCAATCCATTGGCCAACTTACACTATGGGTTCTAAAAACCAATTCCCATTGACCAAACTGTGGTGCTTCTCAATTTGGGGTCTCACTCCCCCGATTCAACACTCGGTGCTCTCGCACAATTTCTGGGCTGTGACGTGTAGCTCTCCCAGCAGGTCTACCCACCTGCACACCTCCACCACTGTAGTTGCCACCCGAGCTTACCTGCTCCTCACCCTAACCTAACTAACTGGGGAAGGCCCTCTCCTGGCTCTGTCACCCCTTGGTGCCCTCTGGCACTGGGCTACCCGGGTCCGTCCTCTGGATCCTTGGGCCCCATCCACAACTACCGGCTCCCAGAGCCCACCTGCGGCCTCACCTGGCCGACATCCTCACAGTGGTGGAGTGCCCAAACCAACTACACACACTAACAGGCTACACGCCCAGCCATTTCCACAACACTAATGCACCCATCCACAATACCATTCTGCAACCGCACCACAAATGCCAATATCCAACCACAATTTACCTATACCCTCTACCTAACACTTACACTACCCGCCCCGGGTACTCGTGAAAGGGGTCCACTCTTCCCCCATCCACACCTTCGCACCATGCACACCACTCCGTACCACTTACTCCAACTCTCTCCACACCACTCATTCCAATACTCCATGTATTCCACACACCTGTACTTGCACACCTGTGCTCTCACACCTGGTGCCACCTGCACCCTTCTCTCCCCAAGCGCATTCGCGCTGATCCACAACACTCACTACTCCCTCACTGCTCCACACACCTGTCCAGTTCTCACACAGCATCATCTCATCTAACTACTCCCCTCTGAAACTTGCGCTTCCCAGTCGTCCCTTTAAACTATTGCGCTCCCTCGTCATTATAATCCACACTAATCTACCTGCGTCCCCACTACAGGTATCAGTCACTAACTAATCTTAACGTTACCTAATGTCATCTTCGCTAGATCCCTAACAATATAACCTAACCCACCCGGGCTAGTTTTCACTGCCATACACCCCCTAATCTAGTGCGCATTTGCCCCACCATGGGAAGGGTGGCAGGGATGCCACCCTTACCCACCGTCATACGGCGCGAGTGGGACCTTGTGGGACCACCTCGTATGTGAGTCGTTGCCCGCCTGCCGGACCCCGTGCGTCGCCCCTTGCGGGGTCAGCGCGGGGCCGAACCGGCCGGGCCCCCACAGTACATTACCCCCAAGGGGCTCTCGTGCCTCCCCTGTCCCTCTAAAAACTACCCCTGTTGGTGTCGATGCATGGGTCACACCTCCGCAACCCGCTACCCATTCCATACCACCACCACCTTGCTCACCCACACCTCGCACCTCTTCCATCACCGGACCCTCTCGCTCGCACCCTCGTTCCATACCCTGCGGACCAGCCATACCCCTCACTCTTGGCCTCTCACGAACATCCGGGTCTATCTCGACCCCCAAGCTTATTAAATCACCTGGCGCATCATACGCACGACCATATTGGTCACCACTTACACCGGGTCCTCTTCCTCTTCGCTTCTCCTCCATCACCTGCGAATCCCTCATCCGGTTAATGAGCACATCATCACGATCCGAACACAGACTTTGGACCAATTCTTTTATCTCCTCTTTTATCTCTTTCTTATCCCCTCTCCGTCGCTTCTTAATTTCGCTCACCCCTTCTTCCACTTCTTCTAATTTCTGCTTTACCTCTTTTATTTCCCGGTACGTCTCCTCAAGTTCGTCCTCTAAGGCTACCTTGACCGTTTCCATGTGCGTCCTCACCTGCCGGTCCTTCGTCTCCATTACCTCTGTCACCTCGTCCAACCTCGTTGTCAGTCCCTCACGTACCATCTGACATTGCCTCTTTGTCGCTATCAAGTCGTTTTTTATGTCGTTTTGTGTCGCTTTTAACCCTCCTAATACCGCAGTGTTCCTTTGAACCTGCTCCACTAACTCAGTCTGTCCCACCGTCAGCTGTTCCACCTCCTGCGTCAGGTCCTCTATGCCCCCTTGTAACTTTACAGTCCCCTTTCTCACCTCCTTCTCCATGCGCTCCTTACAGTGCCTCACCTCCTCACGCACTCCTCCGACCTCCTCACTCACACCTCTTCTGATCTCCTCTCCCATCACTTGCATCTCCTGCCCAGATGCCACCCTCATCTGCTCCATTTCCTCCCTGTGAGCATCCACTTTAGTTTCTACCCCCATTCTGACCCCCTCTATCTGCTGCCCCATTTGTTTAACTTCCCTTTCCGCTTGGTCCCTCATGTCCCTCAATTTGCCTTCCATACTGTTTTCTAACCCCTCTAACCCCTTTTGCATCCCTTCCATTTGATTCTCTTGAGCGGCCATTCTGTTTTCTACCCCCATTAACCCATTCTTTACTTCTTTTATCCCATTGTCTAACGCCTCACCGGTACCCCTCGCTTCATCCCTCATTACCCCCATTTTGCCCTCCAATCGCTCACCCTGAGCTTCTATACTGTTTTTCAAACCTCCTATTTGTCCCATAAGGGCCCTCATTTGCAGGAAAAAAAGGTTCGAATCCACCAGCGGCACTGCTACAGTCGCGGGCGCGGTCGCCGTGGCCATGTGCGAGGCGCCATTTTGCGCGCCCGTAACCTCGTGCGCGACGACGCTATTTTGCGAACCTGCCACCCTCACTGCTTCGCTCTCCTCTTGTCCCTCAATTTGGTCCTGGATCGAACCTGCCTCACTCTCCTCTACCGGAACCCAGCCGTCTTGATCTGCCATAGCGCGACTTTCAAAATCGGGTTTTTATTTTTGTAAAACACAATCAAATTTCGGTCACTTGTAATTTTGAGCGCTTTAAGCGCGCTTCGGGTCCGATCTCACTCCTCGACACCAATTGTTACAGTACTAACACAATTGGTGTCCAAAATTTGGGCCTAACAAATTTAGTCCCAGGTCCGAATCCAACTCCTGACAACCAATTGTTACAGACGCGGTTTTAGATGTTAGTTTACCGAGTGGTTTGGTATTACCGCGTCCGCACAGTTACTCCCCGATTAGAACCCTATCCCGCCCGATTCCACTCGAACGTTGGCCAAATCGCGCTATGCTAAATCAATGAAGGAAAGGACACAACGGCTGGGATAAATGCTACGACACAAGGGGTACAGTTCTCAAGACCTCCGGAGGAGGATATAATATTGGTTATGCAGAAACGGGTAGATTACACGGCAAGAGGTAAAGCACAGCAAGATGGGCACTTAGACACAGTCTTATCTTATCCCGACAGACCACAGACAAACGGGACAAGACTGACTCACACAGCGATTGATGGCAAGGAAGGGCAGGCAGTCGATAGCTCAAGGTGCACCTTGGCTCAGGGACAGGATACAGCTCGGTCCAGTCCAGAGATGCGGGGAGGTATTCAGCGCTTGGAGGTGGCGTCTTCTCTCTCCGTGGTGTGGGCGCATCTGACGTCACCTCCCTCTTCCTGCGCATGTCCAGCGGGGAGTGACACGCCCTCGGCTCGTTAGCTCCGCCCCAGATGGAATCGGTCCGCCGCTCCTATTGGGTGCGGGGGTTACCGGGCTCCGGCCTTGACGAGGAGCTGACAGCGAGCCCCTGCGTGGTAACCCCGTCGGAGCACATGTTCAATGGCGGCTAACCAAGCCGGAATGAGGACGCACACTCCCCGCGCCGCCGCCGCTGTTGTTGTAGTTGTTGTTGTACCATAAGGAAGAGCTGCGGGGAGGTATTGGGAGGTCCTAAACTTTCTAACGGTGCCATACAGTCACATTCTGGTGCAACGAAGAGTCAGAATTAATGGAAACGAGTCCTTAACTGACATAGACTAAGAATAACTAGCAAGATGTCCTATAGTTGTCTACGTGAGATGCGGTGAACCTGGGTGCGACATTTAATGGGGGAAATAGGGGAAGGTCGGTTCTACAGAGTGTTGTTTACAGAAAATGGGACTAGGGAATGGGGGATTGGGGATAGTTGGGAAGTATTGGGGAAATAGGGGAATATTTACAAGCGGATAAGGATGGAGGCCAAATCCCATATCCGCAACAATATTCTTCAATGTCTGGTGAAACCTTTCCAAGGCCCCTTGGCTCTCGGGATGGTAATTATTTGATCTTACTTGCTCCAATCCCAACAGGTGTATCACTTGCTGAAAAAGCGTTGACATGAAATTGGAACCCTGATCAGACTGGATGACCTTAGGTAGGCTAACCAAAGTGAAAAACTTAATCAAGGCCTTCGCAATAACTGCCGCAGTAATTTTTCTAAGAGGCACTGCTTCTGGGAACCTCGTGGAAGTGCACATGATGGTCAGCAAATACTGATGTCCAGCCTTAGTTTTAGGTAAAGGGCCTACACAGTCAATAATGACTCGGCTGAATGGCTCTTCAAAAGCTGGAATTGGTTTTAAAGGTGTGGATGGGACTTTCTGATGAGGATTTCCCACCAGCTGGCAAGAATGGCAAGATTTACAGAACTCCGCCACATCACGTCGCAATCCTGGCCAGAAAAAATGTACCAAAATTCTGTCACATGTCTTGTTCACTCCAAGGTGCCCGGCCAAAGGCATCTCATGTGCCAAACTCAATATCTCCTTCCGGTATGGCGGCGGCACCACAATTTGGTAATGAACTTTCCACTCATCATTTGCTGGCACCTCCGGTGGTCTCCATTTTCTCATGAGTATTTCCCCTTTCATGAAATAACCAACAGGTATCTTCATAGCCTCTTCCGCTGTTACGGCTTTACCAATCAAACTCCGGAGCTCCGAATCTCTGTGTTGTTCTTCAACAAGTCTTTCGGCCCAGCACCGTTTGTTCAGCCTCGTTCCCAGATGTCTCCGACGGACACTCCATTTCCTCTTTTGGTCCAGATGCCACCTTTTCCTTCGGTTCCTTGATGTCACTCCCTTTCCTATTACCTCTTCCAGACTTTTCCTCCAATCTCTCTAAGGAACCCAAATCCACATCACCTTCCTTCTCCTTCTCTTCCGAGCACTTCCTACCCATAGCACGAGTCACTGCACAGGATGGAAAGATACCCGGAATCTCCTGCTCTAACTGTGCTGTGTTATTTTCCATACTGGGCTTTTCAATCAACATCGGATTACCAGAAACTCGACCACCGGCCAAATCATTCCCGTTAATGAAAGAGATTCCCTCCACAGGAAGATTAGGCTTGTAACCCCACAGTGACCGGTCCTGACACCAACTCAGACTTTAAATGGATGACATGAAGAGGAGCTTTAACATAGCCACCAACTCCCTGTAAGAGAACACTAACACCAGTTACCGTCTTCTCTGACAATGGCAAAAAGCCCTCAAGCATCAAAGAATGATGTGCTCCCATGTCCCTCAATACCCTAACAGGTCTCTGGTTCGTTAAGTCCCCATCCAGTGACAAACCCCTCGGAAATAAAAGGTTTGTAACCCTCTTGGACAAGTTCGTTCTGTGATGCCGTAACTTTGGCACGGGAACCTTCACAAGGCACTGTCCTCCAAGGACGATTTCTCGCATTGGCCAACGCATTTGGAGTTGCCCTAGCCTGACTCCGCTCCTGATTTTTCCTTTTCAGGGCGTAACATTGGGACATCAAATGCCCAGGTTTCTTGCAAAAAGCGCAAGTAGGCCCAGAGGAAAAACTCGTGGTCTGCCTTGGGCCCCCCGGAAGATAGGTATGCCTTGGAACTGCAGTCTTCTGATCCCTAAAAGTCGCGTCATCAGATTTGTCCCCATAGACCTCTCTAGGCCGCCTCCATGAAAATTTCTTTTCCGATCCTGATTTACCGTAACTCCCCTGGCTACCTCTAGGCGGGAAGTTAGGTTTGTGGAACCCCATCCTGTGTGTCAAGGCATCGTCATCTGCCACTGTTGCTGCCTCATACAACTCCGGTACCTTTTTTCATGCAGATGCACTTTCATGTCCACGTGGACACACTGTTTGAATTCCTCCACCAAGATCAATTGTCGTAAAAGGTTGAAGTCTTTCCCAATCTCCTTCAAGTCACACCACCTATCAAACATAGTTTCCTTCATTCTGGCAAACTCCACATGGGTCTCACTCTCCCTCTTCCTGGCATTCCTGAATTTTTGTCGGTAAGCTTCAGGGACCAATTCATTGGCTTTGAGAATGGCTTTCTTCACTATCTCATAATCTGCACATTGGTCAATCGGTAAAGCCGAATATATATCTTGAGCTTTACCCACCAGAACACTTTGTACTAACATAGTCCATGACCCCACAGGCCATTTTAACATTTGAGCCACCTTCTCAAAGTGTAAAAAGAACTTGGCTACCTCCTTTTCATTGAAGGGTGGAACCAGCCTCACATGCCTACCAACATCCCAAGAGTTCTGACTGGTTGTCGAACTAGCCGGCATGGATACTACTTCTCTCCGTTCCCCCAGTAATTCCAGCTCCTTGAGTTTAAGTTCCCTCTGATAATCCATGTCCCATTCCTTTAACTCCCTTTCGGCTCTCCTTTCCTCTGCTCTTTCCACTGCTCTTCTCTCCTCGAGTTCTCGTTCCCGCTCTGCCCTTTCCTTTTTAGCTCCCCTTTCCTCTGCTCTTTCCTCAGCTCTTCTCTCCTCGAGTTCTCGTTCCCGTTGTGCTCTTCCTTTTCCGCTTTCCATTCCAACTCTTTTAACCTTTCCTGGCTCTGCAGTTGCATCTCCATTTTCCGTAGCTCCATATTTCCTTTTTCCTCTGGTAACCAATCCAAGGCTACCTCTTCCCATGTTCCTTGGCCCACAAGAGATTCTACTACCAATGTCTGATTTTCTGCTTTCTTCATACTAACTCGGACCTCCAAGTTACAATATTTGGCCAATATCATGGGTTCCGATCTTTTTAACGCCTGGAACTGTGCCTCATTAGGGGACGTCGAAACTTTTCTGCATCAAACACCATGGTGACTATTAGTTAGCACCTGTTAACCTTCACACAAAACTTTCAAATTTTTAGGAATATTTTGGAATGTTAGAAAATTCCAAATTTAGGAATTTTGGGAATGTTAGGGAATTCTATCTTGGACGAGACCCCAAATTTCTGTTATGTGCTCCTCCCCAAACCCCTGTCACGGTGTACCTCCGAGCCCCGGAAAGGAGTCACGGCAGAAAGATGTGTTATTATGTGTGTCAATGACCAATGGTGAAACCACACCAACCAATCAATACCAAAACCAAGTATTGTATTACTGTCACACAAGAATAACGACATGCACAAGTACAATAGTAATCAATTGCACAACAAATATCATATCATTCCTATGATGGTACCATCCGTTTCTTAACTCGGTAACTCACGGTGCTCCACGTGAGCGAAATGTAACATTCCCAAAGTCACTGTCCCGGCACCAGGCCAAAGTCGATCCACGCTCCAGTGATCACAAGAAAAAGGTTGTGTCGAGACCAGAACCCAGGTCGGCTGACAGTCAACGCTGCCGAAGAGCCGCTGGGTTGAAATCGGGCCGACGTCGGTCAGGCAAAGGTGCACCCAAAAGGCGACTGGGAATTCACACCTTTGGTTCACCAGACAATGACGCTGGTATGAACGTTCGGCGGCTCCCAATCGAAATCCACGTTACACACGCGAACCAGGCTAACGGCTGGGCGCGGTGAAATGGCTGGAGTGAGGTGAAAAATCTGGAGCGAGGTGAAATGGCAGACGGGCACGTAATGGAGGCGTACCTGCTCTCCAACAACGATTCACTCCGGAATCAACCGCAAAACCCGTCACGCAGGTTTATCTGCCACAGCGATATCCACTCTATCACAGGAATCCCTTCCATGGGGAAACCAATGTTCGCTCGTGACCCACGTTCGCCAGCGTCTGCCCGAGACCTCAAAGCCGATCGGCCGTTCTCTCCCGACCTCACTTGCTCTGCTTTCCCTTCCTCTTCTTCTTCTTTCAGTTTCTCCCGATCCATTTCGTTTTTCTTTTAAAACACTAATTTTTCCTTTTGAAGACAGTTATTTCCATTTCACTCAAACGATACCAAGAATAGTACATGGAACTAAAAATGCTTACAGTGGATGAAAACCACAACGACGGAAGCGACAAATCCATAACAGTATATCAAGAGGAAAATATGTATGAGATTGTAATTGTCAAATTTAATTGCAGACACATTCCATACTTTGGAAGTATTGTATGAGAAAATGGATTGCCCAGAAAGAAAATATATCTTTTTCACGAACTAGTCACTGTCTTTCCTTTGATAAGTTGCCTTATCTTGTGCAGGAGTTCAGTTTCAGTAGTCTCCTTCATTTGCTTAACCCAACATGTAATCAGTGCTGCCAGATTGAATTGACCAATCAATAGAAAGCGAATCATATGGGAGAAATAATTCACCAAATTTAGTTATACAGGACTATCCGTAGGGATACATCTCCAAAGAATTAACAACTACTTCCTTCGATCTCCCTCTGCCTGATTGGATGACTTGTGGAACTAAGGAAGGTTTGGGACACATCGTTTGGAGGGGTCCTGGGCATTAAAGGTCAAAACCTAGATGATGGGTGGTGCCCAGCTGACGATCTGGATGGTCCCATATCTGGTTTAGTTGGGATCCCTGTAGTTAAATTTTTGTAGTGCAGGAATGCCCCCAATGGTTCCCAGGCATGTGCAACTACTTGACACAGGCCTGTGCAGAAAGATTTGGGTTATGGTCATCTTGAGCCTATAGACAAAGGTTTTTTTTAATGACAAATGGTCTGATACATTCCCTGACCATAAGCATCTCAGTCAAGAGCAGGCTGAAGGAGGAAAATGATGTAGGTTCACGTTTGGGGTACTCCACCCCCTCTGAACTGTGTTACAGAAGTGATCCAAACGTGAACCGACGTAATTGTGTTCCTTCCACAATGCTCTTGACCGAATTGCTCATTGTCAGGGAGAGTGGATACTTTGAGACCCGGTAGATTTCTGCTCCACCTTCTGAGACCCACATGTGGAGATATCCAATGACAAACACAACTGCGTAGTGATGCGTAGTGAGGCAGGCCTGAAAACTCTGCAGGATGAAGGAAGTAAGATAGAGAGTTGCAGGCGAAGATATCAGGTCAAAGGTGACTCAGCGAGCCGAAGGTGGCTGGAGAAGGATGCACAGTCAGAAGGTCTAACTGTACCAGAGCAGAGAAATGCACCACTGGTTGCCGACATCCACCTTTGTCTGCTTGTTCTCTCCCATGCCGTAACAGAGCAGGGGCTTTTTACAGTGACTCCTTTCCTTTAACAAACGCTTAATACAATAAAGTTCAAAGACAAAATGATTCTGTGTGTTTGTTTCATGCATAAATTCATGGCCTTATTGTTTATCATGCTATTCCTTATGGACCACAGTGATCTCATGCCATGTGCGATGGAGTTTAGCAATCATGCTTCTGGGTAAGGTGTGTTTCTTCTGGCGATGCTGCTTTAAGTGTCCATTGAGACTTGTGCTGTAGATTTGTTTGTTGGTTTGATATATTTTTTTGGTCTTGTCACGTAGCCTTCATGTTCATTTACATGGAATTCGTATCACTAGGTGGGCCATCTATTGATTACATACATAATTGGCTTGGGGTAGCGGGTGACACAATGGGGGGAAAAGGTCTTGGTACAATAGTTTTTCATCCACTGCACAGTCAACAAAATGTATCTGTTCTTTATAATGAGACTATGCTATTATATATACACACTGTATAATATATTGTATTCACCCTCATACATCTAATTGCAGTTTCCTTTTTTCTCCCAGCTTCTCCAATTTGGAAACATGTTTCTCATTGACATTCCCTTCTCGTAAGAAGTGTTGCAGGACTCCACCTGCTTATTCATCACATTCCCCTACTTTCTCTTCATTATTCTACCAAGATGAACCTAAACTTCCTGATCCTGACAGCACAGAGTTACTGCTTCAAAGCTATCTCATTAGGATCCACCACAATAAGTTGGAAAATAATGCTATGATTGGGATCTGTACCTGATAATCTTTAATAGCACCTGTGATGATAGGAGGAAGGCTTGGGGTCAATTGCAAAGAGTGCTATGCTTCAAAAATTTGCATTGTTGGATAGTAACAAAGAGCATTCCAGAGATTGGAAGTCATTGAAGGCAAACTGTTGTATACAGTGCCTTCAGGAAGTATTCACACCCCTTGACATTTTCCCATTTTGTTGTGTTACAACCTGAATTTCAAATGGATTAAATTGAGATTTTTTTGGTCACTGAGATACTCATAATACCTCATATTGTCAAAGTGGAATGGTTTTTTTGTAGTTTTTTTTACAAATCAATTAAAAATGAAAAGCTGAAATGTCCTGAGTCAATAAGTATTCAACTCCTTTCCTATGACACTCCAAATTGAGCTCAGACACATCCAATTTCATTGAGAAGTCTCTTCAAGGATCATCCTTAAGAAGTCTCTACAACTTGAGTGGAGTCCATCTGTGGCCAATTCAATTGATTGGACATGACTTAGAAAGAAACACACCGTTCTAAATAAGGTCCCACAGTTGACAGTGCATGTCAGAGCTGAAATTCTAACATGAAGTCCAAGGAACTGTCTGTAGAACTCTGAGATAAAATTGTGAGGAGGCATAAATCTGGGGAAGGGTATAAAACAATTTCTGGAGTGTTCAAAGTTCCCAAGAGCACAATAAGCTCCATCATTAGAAAATGGAAAGAATAAAGAACTACCCAGAATTCCTACATCTGGCCATCCAACTAAACTGAGCAATCAGCAAGAAGGACCTTGGTCAGAGAGGTGACCAATAACCCAATAACAACTCTGACAGAACTACAGAGTTCCTTGGCTGAGATGGAAGAACCTGCCAGAAGGACAACGGACTCTGCAGCACTTCACAAATCTAGGCCTTATGGGAGAGTGGTCAGACGGAAGCCACTCCTGAGAAAAAGGCACATTACAGCATGCCTGGGGTTTGCAAAAAAAAGGCACGTGCAAGATTGAGAGTATGATGCAAAAGATGATGTGGTCTGATGAGACGAAAATTGAAGTATATGGTTTGAACACAACGCACTACATCTGGCGGAAACCATGCACAACTCATCACCCATCAAACACCATCCCTAGCATGAAGCATGGTGGTGGCAGCATCATGCTATGGTGATGCTTTTCAGTGGCAGGGACTGTGAGACTTGTAAGGGAAGAGGGAACTGTTTGGAGGACGGGAAAACAGAAAGACAAATAAGAGGGCTGGGCAGAGGGAAGGGGAAGTCGCAACCAGAAGTAAAAGTGGAGCGGAAGGTAAGTCCTGGTGTTTTGGAGGAGTAAGAGCAGCACATGGAGATTGAGAAATGGTGTTCTTGATGTAAGACGTCAGAGACATCCTGTGGGAGGAAGGATTCTGTTAAACAGATGATGTCTGGTGTATTGGCAGTGGCCTGCATTGAGAGATATGTCACGTTGGAGCAGAGGCAGTAATAGGAAAACAAACTTTGAAGGAATATTTGGACAGGGTGAAAAGTCAGATGATACTTGTGAAAAGGAGATATCAAAAATATAACAGAGGGGCCAAAATACAAAATTAAAAATAATAGAAGCAGCACTAAGGGAGATCTTAGCTTGCCTATTCTTCACGAAAGACACCTTGGGATCTTTGACCAAGATCAGGTGGTGAATTTGTGATGATGAATTTGGTGTGATGGTGTGATGAATGATGAATTTGCCGAGGTGTGATGAATTTGCCAATCACGTATCCCGCTGGCAAACGGGAAGCACACACGTCCGAGGGACACATTGATGGATGTGTCGGGAATTGAACCCAGACTATATATTGTTACGTTTGTAGGGGGTAAGCGATACTTTAATCCAGGTAGAATTGAATAGGTAATGTGCTCTGACTGTCGTGAAGAAGAAGATACCCCATGTAATAAGTAGGAAAGTTGTGTAGACCGTATGTCGTGGAAGAGCATGTCTTCGTTCCCATCACAAAGGGTGGGGTTTGTTAATTAGCGAGGGATTATGGGTAAATTAATCCCCTGCATGTAATGGCCTCTGTTATGTTTCCTCTGTTCTTTATGACACACGCTGCCCACAAAAATAGTAAGAGGTCGCCCATTAACCACACTAAATAAAAACCAACCAGAAACAGGAATTTGAGCACTACCGCAGATAACATCGACCTGGTGAGCAGACAGGCACAAAAGGTCCGTGAGGCCACGCCCCGAAGAGCAGTGATTGGTCCAGGATTTGATTTGCGCAAGGACTGGTAAGATGGTTTTCGCTGATCGGAGCAGACACGGAGACGTCGTGGGATGACGTCAGTGCCTCAAGTACAAAATAATTAGAATGGCGGACATTTTCTCTCTCGGGTTCTGGATCTGGTGGTGAACGGTCGTGTCCCGGCATCGATCTTCTGCTTTGTTTCTCAAGTCCTGGCTTTTGACAACGAACGGTCGAGGCTCTGAACTTCCTTGCATCGTCTGGCTGTGGTGTTGGTGAACAAGATTGTGAGGATAAGGACGGCTGGAAGAGCGAGCTGCATGCTAAGGCCTACTGCGTACCAACGAGCGCGTTTTCTCGCGCAAGGACATAGAGGCCTCAGACAATCTTTGACAATTCCTGACGGGGTTCAAGATCAGTTTTGAGCTAAGTGCCCAAAAAATAACACATTTATTTTCCAGTTATTTTTCCCTTGTGTTGTAATCGAGTCTGTTTGGGGGTGCTTCAATTAGTAATTTAGTTTTATCGTGCATTATTTTGTGACCGGCATTTTATTTAATAAAGCCGGTATTTTTGTACATTTTAATTCTGTGTCGGTTTGAGTTAATTTATCCAAGTGTGAAGAAGTCGGATGGAAGCCATTCAGGTAAGTTCGTCATCCTCCTTTCCCTCGCGTGTAAATAATACTGTCATTTTTGGGTTGAACGCCTTGGGGTAAAGCTCGTTTGGTCATCCATGTCACCGTGCGGTGTTCACTTCAGGGTAGTCACACGACAATATCTTCGAGGTGAGTGTGCGATCGAGCCACAAAAGGATTTAACAATGACATCGTGAAATTGCGAAAATCAAGGTAAATGAGGCAAAAATACCAAGGAAAGCCGGAATAATCTTGTACAAATAGGACATGATTGCCATTTGTACGGATAATTTCAAGGTGTAATGATTGCTTAATGGCAACTTTTATACCTCTACCCCGAAACCTAACCTTAACAGCTCCATAAAACTCAGGATGTGATGTGGCAATGTATACACTGAAGTAGAAAGGTGGTGAACCATTTCAGGGCCAAGAGGATAATTATGAGAATCATAATCAGATTATGTAGATGAACCCAATTCAATTGGCAGACTAGACATTTCTTTTGATTTCAGGTATTTTTTGGAAAAGTTCAAGCTACCTTTGTGTTGAAGTTTCTTTTTGGAAAAAGTGCCCATAAAGGTTGTAGATTCAAAGCTACATATTATTGGATATGGATATTGGATATTGGATATAGATATGGATACTACAAAGTTGGATATTCAGCACAACAGAACCACATGAGTGAGCAGCAAAACAGCAGAGCATGCAAGTTAAATTGTCACTCTCCGATCTACCATGGAGAGATGGACATAACAAGGTTGATCAAGTGAGATAACCCAGCTTTTGTGGTTGTAGCATCATGCTTGGGAGTTGAAGATATGGCACTACCCATCCATTTAATGTGGTTATCATCTCCATATAATAGGCAAAGCTGATATGAAAAAGATGAATAACAGAGTTTTTACAAGGTCAACAGATGGAATATCATCACTATCTTGTCTTCATCACAAAATAAAGTGTGCTGTTGTTGATCAGAGAATTATGTAAATGGTTGAAAGCTATTGGAAAAAAAAAACAAGTCAAATGGGATGAGACAAGGAAAGTAATGTCAAATGCCTGCTTTGGTGTTGATTGTGCTTGCACTCATCTTCAAATTATTCTCATCCACTGCCTGGATAGGGTTCAGTCCCTATAGGGAAGAGCACGTCTGCTCGAGAGAATGGAAATGTGTTCCCGCCTGATAGATCACGACTCGTCTCGGGAAATCTCGATTGAGAAGCTTGTTCTGAAGTTGCTCATATTGCTGTCACCTCGGAGGATCGTCTTTCCAGGTTTAGATGTATTGGGTTGCGTCGGAATGAGAAATGTTAATAATGGCGTCTGGAAATGCATCTTGGTGCAAATCACATCTGGATTGCATGGGAATACATGAAACTCACCTGCTTACCAATGCTGCTTCAATAACAAGCGGCATATAAGAGCAGATTGACGGATGAAGAACACTGAAAAGTGATTTACATCATATATACAGTATGTATATATATATATATATATATATATATATTTTTTTGTCTTGTTAATTATAATGGTATCAACTATAATTGTGCCACATTTGTTGCTTTTAACACAAATTACACAATTATTTCTATACTAGTTAAAAATCCGTCAAATATGATGGGTTGGAACAGTTCATTCGACACTGCAGCTTCGTGAGCGTGCCCAAGTCTGAAGCCTGGGCCTCGGGTCAGGTGTGCTTATATCTTCTTTATTTATTAGACATCCCGCGGACGTAAATGAACACACGTTTTACTCTGCGCATGTTGCACATCACGCGCAGCGAATTTCACATCCCTG
>NC_136261.1:183354166-183544166 GCF_964187855.1 Myxine glutinosa
TTTTTACCTTCACTACCGAACATAGATGGAGGTTATATTTTCACTCCTGTCTGTCTGTTTGAGTCTGTCTGTGAACAAGATGGCTCAAAAAGTTGTGGACGGATTTGAAACAGAACTTGGTTGACAGGTTGGGGGATGTGATAAGGACAAAATGATTAGATTTTGGTGAAGATCTGGATCTGATAATTACCTACGCCACCAAAGGTGGATGGAGGTTATGTTTTCACCCCTGTCTGTTTGTCCGTTTGTCTGTCCGTTTGTGAACAAAATATCTCAAAAAGTTGTGGACGGATTCGGACGAAATTTGGCAGCGATGTAGCGTATGTCACAAGGACGATTCGATTCGATGTTGGTGAAGATCTGAATATGGATTCGGATATTCGATTTTTTTTTTTGAGTGATTCTTCACCATTGGGAGATAGGGCCAAAAACTATACATTGCGGGATATCTCAAAAAGTTATAGATGGATTTGGACGAAACTTGGTGGACCGGTTGTGTGTGAGAAAAGGAAGAATCGATTCGATTTTGGTGAAGACCTGAATATGGATTCGGATATGATAATTATTTAATTTTTTAAGTGATTCTTCACCATTGGGGGATGGGGCTAAAAATGATATATAGCAGGATATCGCAAAAGGTTATGGATGGATTTGGACGAAACCTGGTGGACCGGTTGGGTGTCTGACAAAGACGATTCGATTCGATTTTGGTGAAGATCTGAATATGGATTCGGATATGAGCATTATTCAAATTTTTAAGTGATTCTTCACCATTGGGGGATAGGGCCAAAAATGATATATAGCAGGATATCTCAAAAAGTTGTGGACGGTTTCGGACGAAATTTGGCAGAGATGTAGCATATGTCACAAGAACGATTCGTTTCGATTTTGGTGAAGATCTGAATATGGATTCGGATATGAGAATGATTTAATTTTTAAGTGATTCTTCACCTTTGGGAGATAGGGCCAAAAACGATACATAGCGGGATATCTCAAAAAGTTATGGATGGATTTGGACGAAACCTGGTGGACCGGTTGGGTGTGTGACAAGAAGAATCGATTCGATTTTGGTGAAGATCTGGATATGGATTCGGATATGAGGATTATTTAATTTTTTATGTGATTCTTCACCATTGGGAGATATGGCCAAAAGCGATACATAGCGGGATATCTCAAAAAGTTATGGGCGGATTTGGACGAAACTTGGTGGACGAGTTGATTAAGTAACAAGAACAAGCCGATTATCTTTGGTTCCGGTCCGAATCCAGATCCGACCTTTCAGTGGGATACAAAAGGTAAACTGTTCCACCTGGCAGTGGTATACACTCTACCGAATGCCGTTCTCGTCTTTTACATGTGTTGGCAACTACGGAGGTTGGCAGGATGGCCGAGAGGTACGCACACTCACGCCCCGACCCAGCTTTAAACTGCCATCCCGGTGTTTCACACGCAGGTTGATTCATCAGTGTGTGTCGTACCTCAGATGGACGTGAAGCTGGGCGTCTCGTCTGACTGCACTAGTTTGTGGATGTGAAAGATCCCACGGTCTCGTTTGCGAATAATATGCGAGCCATCAGTAGCCCCATGATCAGATTCCAATTTCCTGTCTTGACTACTGCTGGGAAGGTAATGGCAAACCACCAAAAGAACAAGTATTCTGAGTATTGCGCTGCAATACATGTCCCCTACCGGCAGTCTGTCGTCCGGAAAACTGTTGGGGAAATTACCAAGGGTTATTTATTTACCCACAGGTTCTGAATCGTTCCCAATCGCTAATTACCTCAGGACGGGCTCACCTGTGATTCGCACTCGGGACTTCGATTTATACACCTTGCAGACAGGTCAGCAGAATCACGCGAAAATAGGTTGATGGTAAAGAACATTTCGAGTCGCTAAATATCAGTAATTCATTATATTTTCCGGTTCACGATCAATGATCGATGTGTATATATATGTTGCTCGGCTTGGCTCCGCCCCTCCCGAAAGCGCGCGCTGTGTCGCGCTTTTGACATTCGCGAGACAAGGCTGAGGGCGCACAGTGCGGCTTGAGGAGAACTCAAGAATAAACAAAGTGATATCCATTTTTTTTTAAATATTTTCGTTTAATTAACGATATCTGCCAAACCACGCGCCCTATCGCAAATTCCAAAAGGACATTTTAGTAGACTGACATACTGAACAGATCTGTGAAGTTTCCCCTCGATTGGATCAAAAATGACGGAGGAGCTCGGTTTTAAAGGTTCATGCTTAAAAACGTCATAACTCTGAAACCATGTGATGCATGACGTCATGCTTGGTAACTTTTTTGTTCGTCATGGGTATGTGATTCTGCCTGCAAAGTTTGGCCTCAATCTGTTCAGCCGTTGCAGAGTAAAGGGGTTTTCGTGTTTTCACAAAAACAATATGGCGGCCGAACCACGTAACCTATGACATCATAATTACCATTACAATATTCTACAGACCAAGTCCCCCCTACGGTGAAAATTTGATCTCAATCGGTCCTATTATTGCAGAGAAAATCTTTTTTTAAAGAAATTAAAACTTAAAATCTGGGTCCGGTCTGGAGAGGACGCTGGCGTTACTTGTTCGCCGCTTCCCCGACTGGGTCATTGTATATAGTCTGCTTTTCTGGTGGTCGTGGCGGCTTTTTGGCCGTTGGGTCTGCCCTCTGCTCGGTCCCGGCTCTGCTCCTGGCTTCGCCTGCCCGGCTCTTCCACTGTTTCCTCAGGCCCGCTCCCGTTGATTGTGGCCATTGTTTGCGGCTGTGGCTGTTTGCCGCTGCAGTCTTGGTTTGCAGCTGTGGCTGTTTTCCGCTGCAGTCTTGGTTTGCTTGATTAGCGGCTGCGGTCGTTTGCCGCTGCGGCCTTTGCTGTCTTGATTAGCGGCTGCGGTCGTTTGCCACTGCGGCAAGGCCTACTCGTCCTCCTCAACCTTGGCCTCTTACTTGTCCCTTCGCTCCTGCCTGGCATGGCTCTAAGGTACTCCGCCGCAAGGCTTCTTCTGCTCAATACTCACTCCACCCCATCATGCATCTCTGCAATCAAATCCCACGGACTCCTGCGACGACCCAGATACATTCATAGAGGCTCCGGTCATAAGTTTGTTTATTTACAAACAGGTCACTTCATTCCCGTACTCTGGTCGGCTCAGCGCACTCCCACTCATCGTCCCAGCGCACCTGGTCACAGCAACGCACACGATCGCACCTCCTGTCTGCAAACCCTGGCTAAATCACCTGAGTTCATCCCCACCGTACAAAGCAACATCAAGCTCACCCTGTTCAATACCCGGTCCCTCAACAACAAAAGCCTCATCCTGAACGACTACATTCTGGAAAATAAACTGGACTTTCTCTGTCTCACTGAAACCTGGCAACAACCTCTGGACTACTTCTCACTCAACCCCACTACACCCAATGGATATTCTTACATCAATAGTGCGCTGAGGATATTCTTACTCCACTGACTCCACAATAACCACTGACTTCAATGATTTACACACCTGCTTTAACCTCACTCAACATGTCAACTTTCCTACCCATAACCGTGGTCACATTCTGGACCTTGTCTGCTCTACTGGATTAATTTTGCACCATCTCTCTGGCTCCGACCTCACCCTCTCTGACCACTTAGCCACCTATCAACATCCCCACGCCAGCACCAAGGCATTATCGCACTATCAACTTCCGTAAGCTAAACGCTCTTTCACCGACCTCATTCTCATCCACCCTCTCTGAAAAAATGTCCACTTCTCCCTTCGTTGACCTCCACACCCCTTCTGACCTCACTGACTACTACAACCACAATCTCTCCTCCTGCCTTGACCAGCTTGCACCTATAAAAACCAAAACAGTTTCTTTCACCCATTCTGCTCCCTGGTTTACCCCTGAACTCCGCCTGATGAAAACTCGTGCTCGCCAACTTGAAAGACTCCGCAATAAAACAGGTCTCACAATTCACTCCCAAGCCTACAAGGACCACCTACAGCACTACAAAGATACCCTCTCCCATGCCCGCTCCACCTACTACTCTCAAATTATCCACTCTGGCTCTGGAAACCCAAAAGCACTCTTCTCTACAATAAACAAACTCCTCAGCCCCCTGGACACCACCACCCAGTCATTCACAGTAGACAACTGCATCTCCTTCCTTTCATTCTTCCAAAGCAAAATTGACAACATCTACAACAGCTTAACCACCACCGCACCTGCTCCCCCTCAAACCACCTGCCCCCCCTTATCCTGCCAACCCCTGTCTCAGTTCTCCCCAGTCTCCCCTACTGACCTCTCTGAACTCCTCATAGGAATGAAAACTGCCACCTGCACTCTTGAACCCATCCCCTCCAGCTTTGTCAAGGCCTCCCTTCCTGCTCTCTCTCCACTTATCACTGCAACAATAAACTCCTCCCTGTCTACAGGCATCGTCCCACCATCCCTCAAAATTGCTGCTGTTACCCCCATTCTGAAAAAACCTGGACTCAACCCTGACACCCTAAACAACTTCAGACCCATCTCCAACCTACCCTTTCTGTCAAAAGTTTTGGAACGCGCTGTAGCCACTCAACTTAAACATCACCTCTCTGCCAATAACCTGTATGAAACATTCCAATCCGGATTCCGCTCCAACCACAGTACTGAAACTGCTCTCCTCAAAATCACCAACGACCTTCTCCTCTCATCTGACGCTGGCAACCTCAACATTCTCATCCTCCTCGACCTCAGCGCCGCCTTTGACACCATCAATCACACCATCCTCCTCACCCGACTTGAAACCACCTTTAACATTACTGGCACTGCCCTCTCTTGGATCAAATCATACCTCTCCGACAGACACCAGTTCATCTCCATCAATAACTGCAAATCCCCCACTGCTCCCCTCCCCCCAAGGTGTCGCCCAAGGTTCAGTTCTTGGCCCCCTCCTCTTCATCCTGTACCTGTCCCCCCTTGGTCACTTAATCCGCCGTCATGGTCTCCAATTCCACTGCTTCGCCGATGACCTCCAGCTTTTCATCTCCACCAAGTCCATCTCCACCGCCACCCACTCTATCCTGACAAACTGCATTACTGAAATAAAATCCTGGCTTCAAATCAACTTCCTCAAACTTAACTATGATAAATCTGAAATAATCATCATTGGCCCAAAAACGCTCACCAAATCCACCCATAACTTTGCCCTCAACATCGACGGTTTCCCAATATCCACCTCCCCTCACATCCGGAATCTTGGCATCATCTTTGACCAAACCCTCTCCTTCGACAAATTCACTAAACAGATCACAAAGACAGCCTTCTTTCACCTGAAAAACATCGCCCGTCTCCGTCCATCCCTCTCCTCCATGGCTGCAGAAACCCTCATCCACGCCTTCATCACCTCCCGTCTGGACTACTGCAACAGCCTCCTGTTTGGTTCACCCTCAATCAATAAACAATAAACATCAATAAACTCCAATACATTCAGAACTCCGCTGCCCGTCTACTCGCCTACTCCCGGACCCGTGACCACATCACCCCCGTTCTTTACAAGCTTCACTGTCTCCCCATCCCCCAGAGAATCCAGTACAAAATCCTCCTCTTGACCTACAAAGCCCTCCATAACCTGGCACCATCCTACCTGTCTGACCTCCTCTCCAGACACACCCGCAACCTCCGCTCTGCTGGTACCAACCTCCTGACCCCCCCCCCCCATGCGGACCAAATTCAGATCCTGGGGGGACAGGGCCTTCTCCATCGCTGCTCCCACCCTCTGGAACTCTCTACCTCACACCATCAGAGACTCCTCCTCACTCACCACATTCAAAACATCACTCAAGACCCACCTGTTCAACACTGCATTCAACATTTAACCCACAGCATCTGACCCTGACTATCTCCTCTCCTTCTCCTTCCTTTTGCTTTGATTATTTACCTGTTGATTTTTGTCTTTTTGCACTTGTTTTTTTGTACTCTGTCAAAGCTTCTTTGGGCTTCTTGAAAAGCGCTATATAAAATAAATGTATTATTATTATTATTATTATTAAAATGGCACTGAGTTAAGGATCATCAGAATTATCAGAATTACCAAAGTTCAAAGTGCCATAACTTTGTCAAAAATGATCGAAACGTCGTGAAGTTCGAACTTGACCTGTAAACTATCATGAGGAAACGATGTGCCAAGTTTGAAATCATTAGCATTAAGCGTTTAGAAAAAAAGTCCGGAAAACTGTTCTTTGCGTGACGGACTGACGGACTGACGGACTGACGGACTGACGGACTGACGGGCTGACGGACTGACGGACGGAGGGACGGCGTGCAAACCTATAGTCCCCTCCGGTGTACACCGGTCGGGGACTAATAACCCCTGCCAATAAACTGCCTCGGCAGCAACGGAGTGCGGAACATGAGAATGATTCAGAATGAGCAACTACGGAAGTTTAGGTGTGAAATCAGGTGAATATGTATTTTTTTATTTCATGAACAGGAAAAGTCTACTGGAATTAATCGGTGGACGTTAAAGATCCCACGGTGTCCTTCGCGAACGGTCGGCGAGCTATCACCGGCATCCTGAACAAATTCCAAATTCCTTTTCTAACCCGCATGGGGCACTGCATCAGCGGCACAGCCAGAAAATGTTGCGACTCGCAGCCACGTGCTACCTATGTCAGAAGAAGAACAGACTCTATTCACATAATACGTATGCACAAATTATTTTGGGTTCCGGCTCCGATTCTGTAGTCGAGCGTCGGTGTTGCCGAAACAGTTAATCGACAAGGGTTATACACTACAGGTGGTTTGCCATTGCCTTCCCAGCAGTAGTTAGGGCAGGAATTCGGAATTTGATGACGCATCACCAAGCCTGTGCAATTATTACCCGGGATGACAGTTTATAGCTGGGCCGAGATTCAAACCCAGGCCGGACAACTCAGAGGCGAATGCTAAGCTATTAGAGTATTAGACGAACATAATTGTCCATTGCATGCGAATGCCATTTTAATTCATGAAACTCGTTACCATTCATGGGACTCTGACTGCACCTCCACTTATTTCACTCCACAGAAGGCTCAATAAGTAAACACAAAATAAAAATAAATAAATTGAATAAAATAAATGGAGCACTTGGTGTTTCATCGAATTTCAGATCACACGTGCTCCAGCAGAGATATAAACTTTGAGAATTCATATTAAGATTTCAAAAGAAGTGAGGAAATTAATTTACTACAACTATATATATACAAGGCTATGTACAAGGAACTTTGGAGCAGAAGGCCGTTCGGCCCATCATGCCTGCGCTACACCAACAATAGATACCATCACCCATCCACACAAAGTTTCTGCATTATTGAAGCTGGATTGAACAAAGTGCAGTGCTTGTGCTCATTCCAGAAAAAAAAAAGCTACTAAAATCATGTATATGGTGTGACTGACTCATTACGCACCTATTTGTAGCATTACAGTACTGTATATAATATTTACAATGCACCACACGTGATCTTTTCTGGTTTTGCTGAAAATTTTTTATTTACTTTGTATACGGAGTTAAGGCTCATGGAAGAGCTAGAACACAAAACGCATCACGATGCAATAAAACAAAAGGAATAGCAGAAAGAGAATGGAGAAATGTCAACAACATGGCCGAGAGGGAAAATAGACGGAGACGGACACACAAGGGGTGTGGGTAGTGATGAGGAGTAGGGAATAATAAAATGGGTGGACAAGATGGATACAGAAGCAAACTTTGCAGGGAAGGCTGGTGGTGGTTTAACAGGTGTATAAAAGATCATGGTTTTTGATGAGGGAAGATCTGAGATGGCGATGAACAGCTGGAAAACCTGGATGAATGAGATTGAAGAGAATGTGGAAGGTGGTTCCACAGGTGTGAAAGGATGAGTGAAGCGGAGGTGATTCCACAGGAATCCACAGTCCACAGGACTTATTCCATTCCACAGTGGAAGGGTCCACAGGATGAGTGAAGGTGAGTCGTGATTCTGGATTTTGGGAGTTTTACTGGAAGGGAGTTTCTGGTGGACCCTATAAACCCTGTAGATACCTGGGGGGAGGGGGACAAAACAAGGAGAGGACAGAGGTTTCAAGACCAGAAAGGAGGCAGAAGAAGACAGAGAGACCATCGACCTGTCGGCGATGACAAAGTGAGAGGCTCATAGACTCAGCTTCATTGTGGGAGATCCCAATGATGTTGAAGGCCTTGGTTTCTACTGCGGGCGTCAAGCTGAGCAAGATGAGAAACAGGGACACCAGGCCAGAGTGGAGAGTAGTACGCCATCATATTGCAGATGAAGGCCTCATAGGTAGATAAGAGTTCAGGTGTGCCAAGGAAAGACTTTGCACGACGGATGATGCTCAGTTTGCGACTGACTTTGGAGGCCAACTTTGAAATGTGGCTCGCCCAAGAGAGATCATAGCTGAGAGTGAGACCCAAGCGTTTGAGTGACTGAACTTCTTTGAGAGAGTTGTTCAGAAAGTCCATGGGAGAGTTTGCCATAAAGTCCTTTCGGAGAGAGAGAGAGTGAGAGTGAGAGTGAGCGTGTAGGATTTGCATCCATATTCACATTATTTGACCAGTTTGTGATTTTGTCAAGGTCTGAGGAGAGAGAAGAGGCTGCTGCCCGTCTGTCAGAAGGATGAGGGATGTCATGGCAGAGAGTGGAGTGATCAGCGAAGAGATGAAGAGGATTTTCCAGAGTCAGAGAGATCTTTGATGAAAATTAGGAATAAGATGGGGCCTAGAACAGTGCCTTGGGGGGTACTCCAGCCAGGCAGAGGAGAAGAAAGGGTCCAGGCAGGCTATGAGAGTGGAGGAAGTAAGTCATCCAAAAGTGGAGTTAGCCCTGGATTCCATAGGCAGCCAGTTTGGACAGCAAGGTGGAATGCCAGACTCTATCGAAATCTCAAGATATCTCCAGAGAGACGATCCTGATCTCATGTGTGATATTGAGGACCTCCATCCATTGTTGGGAGATTCGAAGTAGAATGTCCAAGGTAGAGTCACCGTGTCTGAATCCGAATTGATGATCTGAGATGAGCTCGTTGGAGAAAAGGAATGATTTTATGTCACCTGCGATGATGGAGTCCATGACCTTCCAAGGTCATGATAGACCTGATGATTGGAAGGAACCTAATTGGTCTGTAATTAATGGAATCCGTTTTTGCACCTTTTTAGTTTCACCTCGGAGGGGATGCGAGACAATTGCACGTCTTGTGTGTGTGTTTGTGTGTGTGTGTGTGTGTGTGTGTGTGTGTGTGTGTGTGTGTGTGTGTGTGTGTGTGTGTGTGTGTGTGCGCACATGTGCGTATCCACATCTATATTATTTTCGCTTTTAAGATGTTTTTCTCTGCAACTGCTTATGGGATCGATGCAAAAATTTAAACACAAAAGGGACTCCTCATGAGTAATATTTTGTTGATAACTCTGACGTCTTGGTCACATGTTATGGCAACCGTAAGGGATTAAAGGGAAAACAAGACCAATGGTCCAACAACGACGTAGCCGGCTTGGATTAACTGAGTGGGGAATCTGCTGTCCCCCTGTCATGTCACCAGGTCCTCAGCTTTGATTGGTGGACATTTGTGAGAGACATACATACCCCTGATGGACAGACAAACACTATTCCAGACAGCATTGCCCTATGTGTTATGTCGTAAAAATATGGCTTCCGAACCACATGACCGATGATGTCATCAATTTTTTTTCGCGACAAATTTATCCCTAGATTACGCTCAAGAAATATCATTCTGATAGGGTCAAGCGTTCTCATTCTCGATTTATGACGTCATAATAAAGGCACCTATGACATCATCATTAACATATGTTATTCCCCATTGGGAGTACTTTACAAGGAACCCCACGTTCAATTTTTTCAATGGAGCGGTTTCGGAGATATGGAGGTACAATGTTTTTCGGGGTTTCCAACATGACGCCCGCACCACGTGAACTATGACGTCATAATTGCCATTTAAAAAATTATACAGGAGGAGGTGCTCCTATGGTGAAACTTTCGTGTCAATCAGACCAAAGGTTGCAAAGAAAACGATTTTGAAGGGAATAAACCTGCAAAATTCCGGCTGAAGGGACAGATATACATATATGGCCGGACAGACAAACGCTGTTCTCCAGATGGCATTTCCCTACCATATTGAATTGAAGAAAAAAAATGTAAAAAAAATCTTCTTCTCCAGATCCGCTTAACCGATTGATGCAAAGCTTCACACATATGTTCGGCTAGCCATGGGGCATAATATACTGTCGTGTTCCTGGGGATGAACACCCCTGGGGACGAATAACCGTTCAGCTTAAACTACAAGGCATTCAGTCAACTATGGCGGACCTTCTTTATACGCGTGAGGAGTGGGGGAGGGCAGCTAGGCTCTTACCTGCACGGATTCAACTGGAGCGTCCTCGAAACACGCTAATCAAATCAAACCGACACAGAATTAAAATGCAACAATTCCGGGTTTAAAGAAAGAAATGCCGGTAACAAAAGAATGCACCGTAAAATCTAATTCCTAATTGGAGCACCCCCATACGGACTTGTATACAACACAAGAGGAAAAATAACTGAAAGTAATAAATGTGTATTTTATTTGTTTGCTCAGTACTCAGCTTTGAGCGGCCATTGAACCCCGTCGGTCCTCGAAAGGGTCACTGGTCGTGCGTGGACAAACACACGCCTTGGCACGAAGTTCGTTCACCCACCAACCATGGACGTGAAGCAAGCAGGGCCTTGTTCCGTCCTCGTCCCATGCTCCACAAAGCACGGAGGTCTCTCAGGCGCACACAGCCACTACAAAGTCAGCACCAATGCACCAGGGAAAGGATGCGTCCGCTTGCACCAATCGCCCGGACCAAGAGAAAGATTGCATCTCCCCGTGATCACCTCAACGAAGTCAGAGCCAAAAGCACGAACTGTGACCACCTTTCATCAATCCCCAATGCCAAGAGAATGAAAATGCCAGGCCACAGTCTTTTTGTTCCCCGGTCTCCATCGTCATCTGATGATGTCCACGTGTGCTCCAATCAGCGAGTGTCATCGCAGCAGTCCTCATCCGGACTCATCACCACCTCTCGGGGGGTGGGGGGGGGGGACATGGCCCCTCCCGCTGTCACCGACGATGACTTGGCTGGTGGCCTCAGCGGGATTTGAATGTCCTGGTTCTGGTTACTTTCATATGGTCTTTTTAGTATAGGTCCGGAGTGCATGGCTGGTGTGATGTGTTTCATAAGGAACAAAGGAAAAATCACAGAGGCATTTACATACAGGGGATTTACCCTTAACCCCCTACCTAATTAACATAGCCCCAACCCTCACCATGGGGACAAATATACAACTTTACATGACATCCGGCATGACTTTTGTACATCATGGTGTCTATATGACATACGGAGCACACTACCTATACAATCCTACCTGGCCCTAAGGTATTTCATTGCCTACCCCTCATAAACATAACAATACTATATGTATACTATACCTGTAAAAAGCCCATCAAAAATGCCGGGTTAGAACAGTTTATTCGACGGTGCAGCCCCATGAGAGTGCCAAAGTCTGTAGCTTCGGCCTAGTGTCAGGTGTGCTTACACTTTCTTTATTTATTAGACATCATACGGATGTAAATGAACACTCCTTTTACTCTGCGCACGTTGCACATCACGTGCAGCGAATTTCACCTCCCTGCACCTTGTATTTATTTATGTATTTTTAAACGCTTCTGTACACCACCTTTGAGGCTTGGTTTGCAAGCCACCGTCTACAATTCCTATAGGAGAGACATAATTACTCTTTTATGGAAAGCGTTTTTCGAGTTTGACTTATCCTCAAAAATAGACCGGAGTGAACAACATGGATCCAGAAGCAAAATTTTGGGGTGGTTGGGGTGGAGGTTGGATTAATGGGTGTAGAAAAGATTATGGTTTTAAATGCTCTGAGATGGTGGTGAACAGCTCTCTTGAAGACCTGCAATGGAAAATGACATTGATGACAATGACAGCAGGGGGAGCAAGAAGAGAAAGGAGGCAAAAGAAGACAGAGACCTGTCGGAAATAGGTGAAGTTGATGTTGTCTAACTATTACATAAGTTGTGCATATCTACTGTCACATTTAATGAATTTACTCTTATCCTGAGGCACTGATTAAGGTTAAATAACTGTACTACACTAAGCATCCTTAAACCACTAGGAGTCATTTCCACAACAGTGTGTTAGGTCGCTCTGTGGAATATATACTTTTTGACTTGCATGGTGATTCAAAAACAATGGTGGTGTCCATCAAGGAGAGTCTTACTTTCTGGGATATGCAACTGTTTTTCCCCTTATATCAGCACGGTATTAATAGCAAAATCTAGAAGCAAAATTACACAAATTTTGATGCTGTTATGAAATACAAAAAAATAGAAATTCTGAACATCCTCACACTACGAAGTGAAATCCCCCCCCCAAAAAAAAAAAAAAAAAAAATGAAGTGTGCAACATCATAGAGCAGATGCTGTTTTCTTTACGTTTAAAATGCAAGATTGTTTATTGGTTTTTAAAATTGTATATTTTGTAGTTTTAAAGTCTAACTCTTGTCTTTGCTCGACTGAGTATATTTTCTGTCTTCCTTACATTCTTCCCACAATGTAATTGAGTCTTTGGAGAGCGGATATTAACTTTACTGGGGTGAGCAGCTTCAACCCAGAAAGTGTGGCCTCAGTAAGGATGTAACTGGGCTTGAATTTGGCTTTGTTGGCAATCAACGATCTGGGTATGGAATCAATCAACACATGTACGAGTATGATACATGCCAGAAGTAGGTGGAGGGGGAATTGGATGCTTTAGAGTGAAGTGGAGCTATCAAATTGACTGTTCCTAACCCAGCCCATCCTGGAAGCAATTCTAGTCAATTTAGAGTATAAAAAGGAACTCGAGATGTTGTTCAAGAGAAGCAGATAGACAGAGAAGTGTGAGGAACACAGAAAGTGCTGTTGAGGAGCAAAGGTGGGCGCGATTCGGAAAATTTTAAGTCCGCTTACCGCTTATCCGCTCCGCCAGCCCGTGTAGTCCGATTCGCTTATCCGCTTCAGCGGCCGAAAATCTTAGTCCGCTTACCGCTTATCCGCTTCGATTCGATTTTTTAAAAGCGCTTCGACGTTTTTAAAGCGATTTTTGACGTTTCTAAAGGGAATTTAATGCTTTTAAAGCCTAAATAGCCATTTCTAACTACTACAAAGACAAACAAAGCTTTTAAGATCAAAAATATACATTTTTATTTAAATAAAATTTATTCAAAATGTATTGAAATAAAGTTTTCCACTCGACTCGACTCTACTCTACAGTTAATTTAAATATAATTTTAATATATGCAAGTTGCATTAAAGAAAAATCAATTTGCCCATCCTTTCTTTGACAAGAGAGTCTACTAGTCAACAGACTAGCACTAGCAGTCTGTTGACTAGTCCTCGTCTTCCTCCTCCACCTCGTGGGCCTTCTTGAGGATTTGGAGGTTGCCCTTCATGAAGACGAGGGCCTCGAAGTTCGGTGCAGCCAGGGCCGACCTCTTAGGCCTGAGGATGTCCGACCCGTAGCTGAACACGCGCTCGACCGAGGCAGAGCTCGGGAGCGGCGTGTTATGCCTGAGAAACAGAGTTACCCAAGCATCACGGAACTCGAGCGGGAAGAGATTGGGCGAGAGCTGTAACTTTTATGGCCGAAGCCTTTTTTATTATAAAAAAAGGTAAAAAAACACGCTCAAAAATCAATCAATACACCCATCAACATCACCACCACACAAGAACCCAGGAAAATCAAAAAAACCAAGAAATCAAAAGCCAAGCAACAAGATATCAAACAATAAATAGGAAATCAAAGAGAGAAAGCAAACCAAAGATCAGGAAACGAAAGAAAACAAGGTTCAAAGACCAAAATGAAAATCAAATCACACTCAATAAACCATAAATCATAAAAACCAAAGTCCATCATCCCTAGCCCAAACCCCCAAAAACCCCTCTCCCACCCCAGGCAGCAGACACCTAACTCTAACTAACCAAAGGGGAGGGAGAAAGGAAAGAAGACCCTATCCCCCCTCCCACCCCCCCGAAAACAACCAAAGAAGGGACACCTTAAAACAATAAGGGTCAAGGGGCCTTTTTTCCTTTGCATACCGAAATCAACAACCGGCTGCTAACCGCAGCCGGGAACATGCAGCCACAAACACGTTGAGGGCTCGACCCACCGCTGGAAATAATAATGAAAGAAAATAGAAATCAAACCAAGGCAAAATCAAGATCAAACAAAAGGAAACCCAACTGCCCCCACCCTCCCCAGGCCGCGCCCGGGAGGGCCCACCCGGAAGATGCCCCACAAGGAAGGCCCCGGCTCCCTGAGCTGCCCACGAGGCGTGAGTGTCCCAATGAGAATCACCGCCCGACAGGGCCCGCAAGCACACCTGCCGGAGCACCCCCAACCTTTCCAAGCCCGGGCGGCAAACTCGGTCAGGGACTACGGCTGCACATGACTGTCGCCCGCACATTTGGAAGTAACCTCCCGCGGGACCCCCCCCTTCACCACGGAAAAGCCCGGCCGTATTCTCCGCTCCAGGGAGGGCTTTACGACACACCTGACGCATCGTTGCGGCCAGCACCCCGCCCCGTCGCCCGCAGGCTGTCGCCAAGCCTGTACCTTTGGAGGCAGGATTGGGCTCTGCCCCATATCTGCCCAGGATCCAACCATACCCTGGTATAGAAACCTCTGGTTCTCGCTCGCCACAAGACGGTCTTGATTATACAGACCGTTCTCCAGGCCTGCCTCCATTTGCGGACAGGCACTGGTTGTGGTAGGAGCCCGCTAAACGCAAAGACGTCCCGTCTGACCATCACCAGCCAAGGCACATAGCATTCGAGGAGGCCAGCCGCTAGCGACCAGACCCCCTCGGCGACAGGGCAGTCCCAAAGGACATGCCTGACGGTTTCGTCCCCTGTGCATCGGGGTCGGGGACACTGGACCGACACGTTCAGGCCCCTCTGGAACTGAAACACCCGGACCGGAAGACACTCATGGGCGGCTTGCCACGCGACGTCCTTCTGGTCGTTGGCGAGACAGCGAGCCGAAACGTTCTCCCAAACCTTTCTCGCCGTACGTTCTGCGAGAGGCCTTCCGCGAAGGATACGCACCTCCCGCAGCACCTCCCTTGGGCGCAAGTGGTCCAGGACCTGCGACAACTGCCAACCGATGGGCCGACAGGTCAACAGGCCCTGCTCCCGGGCGAACCCCTCAAACATCCGGAAATGCCCCGGACACGACCCGGAAAAAGGCCGAGACAGCGGGAGGGACCGCCCTTCCAACCGCGCGACGGACGGCCCCAGAAAGAAAAACAGAAAGTCCCGCGCCAGCCGGCGACCCGGGTCCTCAGACACGAATAACTCCATGAGAGTACACGCAAACGCAGACATACATACAAACACCGGGCAGGGGACACCCTTCCCACCCAAGGACGGGCTCATCTTCACGACCCTCCTACTCCTGCGCTCTGCTCGGGTACCCCAGAAGAAAGTGAAAATTATTCCCTCTAGAGCCCGTCCCACCGCAGGAGGAGGTGGGGAGATTCTCGCCAAATACAACAACTTACCGATCAAAACATTCTTGATAACTAAATTTCGCCCCTCCATGGTTAGGCGGCGAGACCGCCAAGAAGCGACCTCCAATTCCCATCCCCCAATGACCGTTCGCCAGTTCTCAGCGGCCACGCCGCCTGGGTCAAAGCAGACCCCGAGGATCTTTAATCGATCTCTCCGCTCCGTGTACGGGCAAGGGGGGCCGGAGCCCGTCCTGTGCCGACCAAAGTGCATGACCTCACTCTTCTGGGGATTGATTTTAGAAGAGGAGGCCACCCCAAAACGCTCGCAGAGACCCACCAGTCTGCACATGGCGACTGCATCGGTGACGAACACCGACACGTCGTCCATGTACAGACTCACCTTTAGGCGCTCCCCATGGGTTCCGGGAATCCACAACCCAGGGAAGGATGGGTCCGCTCGCAGTGCACAAGCAAACGGTTCAATACAAAGGACAAAAAGGACTGGTGACATTGGGCAGCCCTGCCTGACCCCAGAAGCGACTGGGAAGGCTCCCGAGAGGTGTCCGTTGACCAAAACACGGGCTTCAACGTCCCTATACATCAGGTCCACCCAATGCATCAAATTTGGCCCAAAGCCAAAACGGTCCAAAACGGCCATCATGTATTCATGTGACACTCTGTCGAAAGCCTTCTCCTGGTCCAAACTGACTATGCTCAGTGGGAGGCCTCTCTCCTCCGCTAGCTGGATCGCCTCTCGAACCAGGCCCAGGCTGTCGGACACTCTGCGTCCCGGAACAGCACAAGTCTGGTCCGGGTGCACGAGGTCCACCATGACACCGTGCACCCTCTTAGACAGCACCTTTGTTAGTATCTTGTAGTCGACATTCAACAAAGTGATCGGGCGCCAGTTGGACAGATCCTCCCGATCACCCTTCTTGTGCACGAGGTTTACGACGCCCCGGCGCATCGAATCTGGAAGCCTCGCAGAGGTGGCTAGCTCCCTCACTACCTGCAGATAGTCCTCGCCAAGGACGTGCCAAAAGCGGCGATAAAACTCCACGGGCAGGCCGTCGTCACCCGGGGTTTTATTCGCGGCCAAATCCCTAACAGCGGAGGTCAATTCCTCCAGGCTCACCGGTTCCTCCAACCGCTCCCGCTGTTCGGGGCTCAAAAGATTCCTCAGATGGCCGAGAACGTCGGCCATCTGGATTTGGTCAACCGGTCGTTTTTCAAAAAGCCTGGAGTAATAGTCCTCCACTGCTTCGGTAATTTGGTCCGGATCCGAAACACGGCCTCCCCCCACATTAACCTGGGCCAAACCGCCCCTCCGCCTGGCACATCGTTGGAAGAAGAATCTGGTACACCTTTCGTTCCACTCCAATGCCTGCACCTTGCTCCGGAAGATGACGGCCCTCGCCCTGGCTTCGAGGAGGCTAAAAATCCTCCCCTTCACCCGGCGGATTTTCTCCGACACGTCCCTCCCTTCGCAAAGTTTCTTATGCAGGCGCTGGAGGTACGCCTGCATGCGCTTCAAACGCTCTCGTTTCCCCGCGGCCCTCATTCGCCCGGCCGTTCGGAAAAACCCTATGGTCCTACGTTTCACCTCCTCCCACCAGGCTGCCGAGGTAGGGAAGAGGCACCTGACCGTTTCCCACTCCCTATACTTCCGAACGTAGGCACGCACTAAACTGTCATCCTGCAAAAGGTGACAGTTAAGCTTCCAGAGTCCAAAACACCGGGGACGCACCCCATTTAATTCAATACCCAGAGACAAACGACAGTGATCTGAAAATGCCACCGCGTGAAGTACCAGGTCCGGGTCGCCAAAATTTGGTGTCAAAAGAATGTAATCAATCCTAGCCCGACTGGTACCAGCCGCATCGGTCCGGGTGACCTCATTCCTTTCCGCACCCGTGTCCCTCAACCTAAAATCCTGAACAAGCCCTTTAAGGGCCCGCGCCGATGACTCCAGGGGCAACCTGTCCAAACTTGTATTAAAATCTCCCCCGACGATCACGGGGCCAGAGGTGGAGAGGAGGGGCCCCAACTGGCGCAGGAGCTCCACTCTTTCTCCCACCGTCGTTGGAGCGTACACATTGACCAAGGTCAGTGGGGTCGAGGAAACCACCACCCTGAGCACGGCCAATCGCCCCGGGATAATTTCTTCTAAACTAAGGACCTCGACATTCGGGCTCTTAATAAGGAACCCTAATCCTGCCGCCCTGTTAGTGTAGCTGCCGGACCAATACGACTCTCCGTACCGCCAATTTGCACGGAGGTATCCATACTCACCGTGCGGAATATGGCATTCCTGCAACAGGCAGACATCCCATTCAAAATTGCGCAGTTCTTCAAAAATAGCGATCCTCCGGACCGTGGTACGGACTCCCCGTACATTTAAACTCGTTAGTTTAAAGCTCATAGGTGTTAGTGTATTAATCACCAACCCTAGTGCAAACCACGAAAGGGGAGTCATAGGACTTATGAAGCTCCTCCCTCCTTGCCAAGACGCGACGAGCTACCATTCTTCCTCCCCCTGCGGTTCTTCCCGCAGCCGGGAGCCACGAGGGTGCCCGGGAGCCAGTCCCCATCTATGCAGACATTCTCCCCGGGTAGCAGGGAGAGGTCCTCCTGCTCGGGGGTCAAATAAATTACCCCCCCTCGCCCGCCACCCGGGGAAGAAAGCCACCAGTCCTCCGCGAGCAAACCCTCCTCGAGGCCCATGGCCACAGCTGCCCCCGGAGGAGGGGTAAGGTCAACGGGTGGGGAACGACTCACGGGGGAACGGGAACGTGAGCGTTCCGGGGAAGACGGCATTCGGGCCCTCCCCCGGAGACCTGCTGCGGCCAACCCCGACTGCGCCCCACCCCTACCACGAGCAGGCGATCCCCCAGGCCTGGATGGGTCGCTTGATGCACGGGGGGCTCTGCGCCCCACAGGGGTTTTCTTCTTTGATGTTCTTGTGTTCTTTCCCTGTGGGGCTTTGCCCAGAGGAGCTTTTCCTTTGTCCTGGCCCCTCCTCCGACGCTTCTTCTCGGTCCATTGTCCCGGGTCACTTTGCTCATAGCCGGAGGAGGAGCCATCACTTCCAGCCTCCGGCAGCGGGGTTTCTGGCACCGAGGATGTTTCTTCTGGCACAGAGGATGTTTCTTCTGACCCCGCCACCGGAGCCACCATTCCTCGTGCATCCTCCCCTCCCACCGCAGTGGGCCCGACACCCGGCGAAGCCACATCCAGGTCCTGATCTAACCCTCCCTCCTCCATGTTCTCCTTTCCCTCCACCTCCCTCCCTTTACTTTCTACGGGGCGGGGGGCTGACACACACACAAACACATTAGTCCCCCCCCCCCCGACCCCAGATGCAATACCCTCCCCTGTCCCTTGGGCAAACCCCTCCCCCACCCCTTGGGCAACGCCCTCCCCAGCCCCTTGGACAACCCCCTCCCCAGCCCCTTGGACAACCCCCTCCCCAGCCCCTTGGACAACCCCCTCCCCAGCCCCTTGGACAACCCCCTCCCCAGCCCCTTGGACAACCCCCCCCCAGCCCCTTGGACAACCCCCTCCCCCTCCCCAGCCCCTTGGACAACCCCCTCCCCAGCCCCTTGGGCAACCCCCTCCCCCACCCCTTGGGCAACCCCTTCCCCCATCCCTGGGGCAACCCCCTCCCCAGCCCCTTGGGCAACCCCCTCCCCAGCCCCTGGGGAAAACCCCTCCCCCACCCCTTGGGCAACCCCCTCCCCCACCCCTTGAGCAACCCCCTCCCCCACCCCTTGGGCAACACCCCCCCCCCAGTCCCTGGAGGCACACCGTCCCCTTTTCCTGTCCCTGGGGGCACACCGTCCCCTGTCCCTTGGGCAACACCCCCACTCCCGCCCGCAGCAGCACGCATCTTGCTCGCGTAACTCTGCGGGCAGGAGCGGAAAGTGTGCCCCGGCGCACCACAGAGGTTGCACCGCACCGCTTGGGTGCAGCGCTCCCTCAAATGTCCCAACTCGCCACACTGGGTGCAGATACTCGCTGTACACCCAGTAATCAAGTGGCCAAGTTGACCGCATCGGCGGCATAATTTCGGCTGTCCCGCGTAAAAGACTTGGCCTCGGTCCATCCCAACCATTATTCCATTAGGGATATGGGTGGCCGTGCCGTCCTGCCTCGTCCGCAGCTTTACCCGGAACTGCCGAGAACCGGTCCAAATACCGAGGCTGTTCCGGACGAGCCGTACTGGGCCTCGGATGTCCGCGTATCGACTGAGCCAAACCTTGACATCATAGTCACTCACGCCTTCGTTGTACAGGTGGACGGTCACGACTCTCTCCTGTGTTTCTGAGAGAGCCTCGACCGCCCAGTCTGCCAGTTTCCCAGCAGACCGAGCGGTAGCCCACCGGCGCCAGAACTCGGCAAGTCCCTGCCCTGTTTGGAAGGACACGTCGAAGCCACGGGCGAGGGAGATCAGGCAGAAAAAGTCAACAGCCTTGAACCCCAGCACACCCAACAATACATCTTTACCGAATTTATCTCCAGCCGGCACACTGCAAGCCACATCAACCAACCGAAACCGGACACAATTATGGCGCCTGCTCGCCATGCCGGGGTTCTAGGAGGGGCGGAGGACAACACTCGGGGTGGGGGGGGGGGAGGGAGGGAGGGACGGGAGACGAAGGGGGGGCACAAGACTCCCCCCTGTCTGGTGGGCAACGCCCCCCAAACAGGAGGAAGATGGGGGAAAGCAGGGAGGGAAAAACGAACGAAAATGCAGGACAAACAGGCAATAATCAAAGCAATAAGTAAATAATAAGAAATGCAAACACAGCAAAACACAGGAAACGAAAACACCGGCAAAGGAGAACAGAACTGGTTCACTATAGCCGACGTATCCGGGTCCACAGCACCAAACGAACACGCCTGTCACGTTTGGTTGTTCAGACACACACAAGTCAACAAGATGGCGGGCCAACGGACTGCCGTTTATTCGTCATGGTGTCGTGAACATGCCGTAAACCATGACGTGAACATAACGTCATGATGTAATGCGTTATGTTACAACCATGTCGTAAACCATGACGTGAACATAACGTTATGATATAATGCGTTATGTCGCAAGAGCCGAGTTGTTAGGGTTTCACTTATTATTCACTTAAATAAATATTCACAATTCTAGAGTAACGGCTCAGGCTAACAGCTGATTTGGCGAATCGCGATGCGCTTTAATTTTTCGGTAGTCCGCTTACGCTTATCCGCTTCGGTTTCCGGGGGTTGTTCCGATTCGCTTATCCGCTTCGAAAACGTTAGTCCGCTGCAGCGGATAAGCGGATAAGCGGACTTTCGAAGCGGACCGCCCACCTTTGTTGAGGAGCTTCTGATTGCATGTCTGGGATAGATTGGTGCAACTGCAGAGAGCATCAGGGGAACACTTACCAATTCACTGGTGTTCCAAAAGCTGGTGAGGTCTGGGCCTTGGCTTTTGTGTTGCCTAATCATTCACATGAGTACACAGCTATACAGCTCCAAGTGAGGGTATGATGAAGTCTGTCTGAGACATTTCACCAGTGCAAAGCCCTGGAAACTGACTTTGTATTCTTCCCCACATCATTCTTTCCAAAAGTCATATACCTGGAACAGATTCAAAAAATTTAGCCCAGATGCATAAACCATCCTTAGGAAAGATTTGGGGATTTCCTTAAGTATTTCCTTAACTTTTCCCTTAAGAACATCCTTAAGTTGAGGATAGTTGCATCGACAAATATTCCTTAAGTTTTTCCTTAAATTCTTCCTTAAAGTAAAGGGAGCTCCCCCCACCCCCCTTCCCCATCCTCAACCACAAACTTTTGAGTTTCCAAAAGGTGCTCTTCATGGAAATTTGTCACAAAGACGTCACACAATTATCGCAGCGTGACATCAGAGGTTGATCGACAATGGTCCGATACAAAAAAATCCCTTATCCAAACCCATAAAGCGCTGGATTTACTGGTTAGTTGGCCAGAAATGCTTTTTTGTCATCGGCTCTTCTCCACCAATTAGAATCAAGCTTTCATAAGTTACCCGGGTATTATACAGTGCATTCAGAAAGTATTCAGACCCCTTCACTTTTTTCACATTTTGTTATGTTGCAGCCTTATGCTGAAATCGTTTAAATTCATTTTTCCCCTCATCAATCTGCACTCAATAGCCCATAATGACAAAGAGAAAACAGGATTTTAGAAAGTTTTGCAAATTTATTTAAAAGAAAAAATTGAAATATCACATTCACATAAGTATTCAGACCCTTTGCTGTGACACTTGAAATTTAGCTCAGGTGCATCCAATTTCCTTTGATCATCATTGAGATGTTTCTACACCTTGATTGGAGTCCACCTGTAATAAATTCAATTGATTGGACATGATTTGGAAAGGCACACACCTGTCTATATAAGGTCTCACAGCTGACGATGCATATCACAGCAAAAACCAAGCCATGAGGTCGAAGGAACTGCCTGCAGAGCTCAGAGACAGGATTTTGTCGAGGCACAGATCTGGGGAAGTCTACAAAACAATTCTGCTGCATTGAAGGTTCCGAAGAGTACAGTGGCCTCCATAATTCTTAAATGGAGGAAGTTTGGGACAACCAGGACTCTTCCTAGAGCTGGCCGCCCGGCCAAACTGAGCAATCGGGGGAGAAGGGCCTTGGTAAGAGAGGTGACCACGAACCCAATGGTCACTCTGGCTGAGCTCCAGAGATCCTGTGTGGAGATGGGAGAAACTTCCAGAAGGACAACCATCACTGCAACACTCCACCGACCTGGGCTTTATGGCAGAGTGGCCAGACGGAAGCCTCTCCTTAGTGAAAGACACATGAAAGCCCCCTTGGAGTTTGCAGAAAAGCACCTGAAGGACTCTCAGACTGAGAAACAAGATTCTGTGCATAAGGCTGCAACATAACAAAATGTGAAAAAAGTGAAAGGGTCTGAATACTTTCTGAATGCACTGTACATTGTAAGAAAGGTCATGATTCGTTGTTTGGGTCGACGCCAGTTTAAACTCATTTGCATACACCTAACGCGCACGTTACATAAACAACCCTTAAGAAATCCTCAAGTAAGGAATTTGAGTTGAGGAAAATCGTTTGGACACATTGCTATGCCAGGCAAACAATCACATGAGAGATCGGAAGTGTTGTCTGAAAGCAAGAACACCGAATGAACACCGAAATAAATGACGCTCGTTATATTGCTGCATGGAGAACACCTGCTTCCGGATGAAGGAGTTTCTCATTGAGCATTTCATTGTAAACTAGCAAAAGTACCCGGCATTACCAGGCAATGTAGAGTCACTTCGTGAAGGGAATATTCAAGATGGGGGGGAGAGAGAGGAGGGGGAGCAAGAGAAGAGGGGAGGGAGGAGAGCGGGGAGGGGTAGGGAAGGGGAAAGAGGAGGTGAGGGGAGGGAAAGGAGTGGGAGGGGGGAGTGGAGAGGGAAAGGGAAGGTGAGGGGAGTGGGGAGGAGGAAGGTGGAGGGGGAAAAGGGGGTGGGGGAATTAGGGGGAGGGTGAAGGAGGATGGGGGGAGGAGGCCATGCTGTGCTCTGCCATCTTGACTAACATAGCATTGAGATGTCTACCGTTAGATCACAAACTTCGCACCAAGTGGCGGGAAGAATTAATGAGTGGGCTGTGCTTTATCTTATTCAAATGCTGTATTTTTACCTGTTTTGGAGAAAAGGAATAGGAGGCATTACTTTTCTGCACACCCTCATACTTTATGCAAGGGGGAAGTATTACTGCATTATATCATAATTTTGAGATCTCTTCTCAACTTCCCCTGGAATATTCGAAATATATACTGATGTCACCTTTTGCCATTATCCTGCAATATATATATATATATATATATATATATATATATATATATATATATATATATATATATATATATATATATATCTGTGCAGCGTCTGTCCTGTGTTGTGTTGTGTTGTCCTGTGTTGTCACTGAACTACTTTCTCAAACTTTTGTGAAATCGTACCAAACTTTTGGTATGCACATATCTCTCCCGTCGGTATGTCCTAAGCGTATTTTTTTTGAAAAGATTTCCAATGTTTTTCTTTTTTGGGGGGGGGGGGGGGGATGTTTTTGGGGTAAAAAAAAATTTCAACTTCAATTGTTCATAAAATGTGATATCACGTATATTACAAATACATTTGTGCAAAATAATTGTTTGAATTATGATTGGTTTAAACCATGACAAAACGGCAACTCGGGTAGAGTCATTCATCTATATATCGACACATCTGGGCAGTGTCTGTGTTGTCACTTAACGACTCCCTCAAACTTTTGTTTCCGTGGTTGCGAAGTGTTTTTAATAACGTTGTGGTGGTTTTGAATCACGTGGTGGTGAGGTATTTTGAATTATGTGGTGGTGAGGTGTTTTTAATAACGTTGTGGTGGTTTTGAATCACGTGGTGGTGAGGTATTTTGAATTATGTGGTGGTGAGGTGTTTTTAATAACGTTGTGGTGGTTTTGAATCACGTGGTGGTGAGGTATTTTGAATTATGTGGTGGTGAGGTGTTTTTAAATGACGTGGTGGTGAGGTGTTTTTAAATCACATGGTGGTGAGGTGTTTTGATTTACCTGGTGGTGAGGTGTTTTGATTTACCTGGTGGTGAGGTATTTATAATTACGTGGCGGTGAGGTGCTTTGAATTATGTGGTGGTGAGGTGTTTTGAATTACTTGGTGGTGAGGTGTTTTTAAATGACGTGGTGGTGAGATGTTTTTAATTTCGTGGCTGTGAGGTGTTTTTATTACGTGTTTTATGGCTGTGAGGTGTTTTTTTTACGTGTTTTATGGCTGTGAGGTGTTTTTAATTTCGTGGTGGTGAGGTGTTTTTAATTTCGTGGTGGTGAGGTGTTTTTATTCCGTGTTTTATGGCTGTGAGGTGTTTTTAATTTTGTGGTGGTGAGGTATTTTCATTATGTGTTTTATGGCTGTGAGGTGTTTTTAATTTCGTGGTGGTGAGGTGTTTTTAATTTCGTGGTGGTGAGGTGTTTTTATTCCGTGTTTTATGGCTGTGAGGTGTTTTTATTACGTGTTTTATGGCTGTGAGGTGTTTTTATTACGTGTTTGATGGCTGTGAGGTGTTTTCAATGTTGTGGTGGTGAGTTGTTTTTAATTTTGTGGTGGTGAGGTGTTTTTAATTTTGTGGTGGTGAGGTGTTTTTATTACGTGGTTTATGGCTGTGAGGTGTTTTTAATTTTGTGGTGGTGAGGTGTTTTTAATTTTGTGGTGGTGAGGTGTTTTTATTACTTGTTTTATTGCTGTGAGGTGTTTTAAATTACTTGGTGGTGAGGTGTTTTGAATTACTTGGTGGTGAGGTGTTTTGAATTACGTGGTGGTGAGGTGTTTTGAATTACGTGGTGGTGAGGTGTTTTGAATTACGTGGTGGTGAGGTGTTTTGAATTACTTGGTGGTGAGGTGTTTTGAATTACGTGGTGGTGAGGTGTTTTGAATTATGTGGTGGTGAGGTGTTTTGAATTATGTGGTGGTGAGGTGTTTTGAATTACGTGGTGGTGAGGTGTTTTGAATTACTTGGTGGTGAGGTGTTTTGAATTATGTGGTGGTGAGGTGTTTTGAATTACTTGGTGGTGAGGTGTTTTGAATTACGTGGTGGTGAGGTGTTTTGAATTACGTGGTGGTGAGGTGTTTTGAATTACGTGGTGGTGAGGTGTTTTGAATTACTTGGTGGTGAGGTGTTTTGAATTACGTGGTGGTGAGGTGTTTTGAATTAAGTGGTGGTGAGGTGTTTTGAATTACGTGGTGGTGAGGTGTAATCGTCCCAAACTTCCAGTCTGCACCTACCCCTCCCCTATGTATGTGCTGAGGGGTTCTTTCTTGAAAAAAAAACATTCAACCTAAATCTTCAACCTAAATTTCCTATAAAAATGTAATATCACAAACACAACAAATACATTTGGGCAAAATAATTGTTTGTATTATGATTGGTGAAAATCATGACAACACAGCAACTCAGGTACAGTCATTAACCTCAGCTAAAATAAGCCCGTTCCTCAGTAATGACGCTTAGTGAGGCGAGCGCAGCGAGCCGAGCCAAGCTAGTACATATATATATATATATATACTGTATATATTGAACAAACAACTCGGTGAGATTTTTTTTCTATATATATCAATCATAAAACAGAAGTTTCCATCCTTCCCCAAACTACTTCTTCAGTTTTGGGGATAGCCCCAACAAACCTTCTGTGGAATGTTTTGGGGTCCCAGCGGATGTTGTTAGGTAGGTGGGAGATTCCATAAATTTCTCAACAAAATTATGATTTTGAAATTGCCACGATATGAACCTGCCCCAAATCCGGAAGTGAACAGATGATATGACGACAATTGGCTGGTTTGATAATATCTCGATACAATCGTGATGTAACGCAGTATTTTGTTATAGTATTAATGTATGATTGGAATGATGCTGTTTGGAATGAAAAGAGAGATATTGAGGTTAAATATGAATGAGGAAATGACGTGAGGATTTCTACTTTGTAACCGTGACATTCACGGATTTGCCATATGCAGATTCCCCATTGACTGGGGAGACACCATTCAGGCGGAGTACGTTTTTGTGTAAGTCATTCACGAACCGGCTGTCCATGCCTGACGTTCGACTAAAGATGGCACGAGAATGTCGAATTTTTTGGTTCCATGGTTTAGCATGTGTGTGTATGTGTGTGTGTGTGTGTGTGTGTGTGTGTGTGTGTGTGTGTGTGTGTGTGTGTGTGTGTGTGTGTGTGTGTGTGTGCAAACTTCTTTATTTATCATAGACACGCTGTGCACAATGTTATTGAGCAGACATCACTCAGAAACGTATCAGGAAAATGCGCCGTGTATGGAGAGAATTAAGGGAAGATCGTTTTGAAAAATAATAATAGAAAAAAATGGGAAGAATTTGTTATTTTTGAAAAGAAGAATTGAGAAAGCTATTGCTGGTATGTATATTCGATATGCAGTATTTTTGTGGCCGAGACGTGGTAAGATTAACATAGTTGCTACCACGGACAACATAAAACCATGATTTTTTTTTCTTAATTACAAACTTAACTTTTCTGACATTTTGATTTATAACATTGGAGCTGCAATCAAAATGCATCCCACCCTCTCGCTTTATGCCGGGATTCCACCATCCCTCCCCCCATTCCCACCCCTCTCCACACCCGTCGCCTGCATGAAGTCCTGAAATACAGCGCGTGGAAGTTTTGGCGCGATTTAAGCGCTGTGATGTACGATGGCAATTGAATCGAACCAGCACAATCATCCATTCTCCGACAACTCTATTTTAGCGCACAAAGCTGCTGTGATTAGGGCAATGAAGGCGGTAAAGAGCGCAATATATTATACAAATTAGTATTGATTGCAGCCTGGTGTCAGCGCTGCTTATAAGGGGGCCTCTATGCGTTTCGAATTGTCCTTCAACCTGTTATTGTTATGGTATCTTCGAATATTTTTATTATTTTGTAGATCAGGCAAGACTCATGCAAAACAAAGCAAACTGTTCATTACTTGGAGGATAATTCATCATACCAAGAGAGAAGTGTGCTGTGATTACAACGCAAGAGAACTCCATGAAACTATACATTCACATGATGCATGTCAGGCTGTCATGCCATGATGGTGCCACTTATCAGAACAAAATTTTGCAAAAGCAAAACTATTCCTGCACATATATACAATGTCATATATTGCTGTAAAAGTGCAGTCATTAGCGAAGGAACAGCTATGTATTGCAAAAAAAAAAATGAGGGGTTTTGCGTCTCTGCTCCGCTGTATGCCAAATACATTCCCCTTCCTGCTCCTAAATTTACTTCTATTTTACCTTCAATTCGCATTTCCCTCTCCAATCCCCGCACTGTCCTAGGATTTATGTTCAACTTAATATCCAACTTCACCTTACGCTTTCAAATCTGGTCTTCTTAGCCCTCCCCCTTTTTTCCATACCAACTACAGTATATATTACACAGTGCCCTGCCAGAATAGAATGAACACCCCTGATTGTCAACAAACTTTATTTTACAATTTGTGATACGACCCCAATCAAACGCTCTACATACATTAGAATTTGGTAGCACGTTCTCTGGCAGTCGCAGAAAGTGAAGTCCTCAAATTGATGTGATACCTACCACATTGACGTGCAACGTCCAAAGGACTTGCTACCATATTGGTATTTGGTAGCACGTCCTTCGGCATCGTACAATTCGTGAACCAGTCCAGATCTTGTCAAATTTGGAGTAGATTTTGTTGCAGCTCTTGCGTAATATTTGGCAGGTGCCGGTTTTTCTACCGACATGTTTGATTACATTCATGTCAGGACTGATCTGCAGTGGCCTGGATACAAGCTGCAATATAATCAGTGACTTCTTCCAGCCACAAGTAGTCCTGGACGTATCGCATGTGGCACTATCCTCTTCCTGCAGTAAATGTGTTCCGTCATGCAAAATGCCTTCCTGGTATATAAGAAACCCTCTTACCGCTATATGAGCGATGCATTTTCACATTGAGGATGATTGAGATACAGTTCTGCAGGTAATCTCTCAGTGACTATACCTAGAGTAGTTTTAGAGGCAAAAATGAAATGGGCCAACCATTGGGTTGTGTCTATTGATTGGAAACTTTGTTTGAATAAAGTTTTTTTTTTGAAAATCTGTGCATCTCATTCAGTTTTTTTTTGCCTCCAAATCTCTTGAACCCATCTCATCGCGCTCTGTTTCTACATTTTTTAAAAATGAGATATCACCCGCCACAAAGCCTTTAAGGCCACTCAAGGTGGGGACTACACAAAGGAAAGTATAGATATTAGAGATTAGACAGAAAGGAGGAATCTATTGACATTCCAATTCAATTGAGGTAGGTTGGGATAGAGGGGAAAGCAGGATGCAGGTAAACTGTTCCAGAGTGATGCCGTACGGGAAAAATAACAAGAAGAATACCTCATAGTCTTACTCCTTGGGACAGATACAGTGTATGGATGGGAAGAAACTGTCAAACGTGTAGAGCGACTGAAAATATGCTCAGGTGGAACAACCTGTGATAGACCCTCAGAGCACATTCCATGGTAATATATGTAGAAAAGTCTCAAGGAAGCAACCGAGCGGCAGACTGAGAGAGGTTCCAGGGATGATGCCAACTCCTGTCCCACCACATAGAATGGAGGCACGTCACTAGATTCTGTCAATAAGAGATAGGTGACAGGCTGGGGCACCAGCCCAAATATGCCAATGATACTCGATAACAGGTTGTATAGTGGCCTTGTATAGATGGAGCATAGCAGCTTGAGAAAGGTGTCGCCGAGCACTAAATAAGCAGCCAAGGCGCTGGGAGGCTCTTTTAGCGCGAATCTTCTCCCAAATCCCAAAACGGGAATCCCAAAACATTGGGATCCTACGCTCATTGCGTAGAAACGGTCCACTAGTAACAGTCATACTAAACAATGCCCAGAGACACGTTTTTAGCAAATAAACACTTTTTTTAGCAGTCGCTAACTGCTGTTAAGCTCAATTCCGCAGTTTACATTTTGAAATTCACTTCAGGTTAAGAGTTTGTGGAGAGTATCGCATTTTAGTTGTTAAAAGTGTGCGGAAAATAAATAACGTCATAAACACCGCCCAGAGACGTTTGGAGATGCCCGGAGAAGTCCAGAGACACCCGAAAAATTCTGGAGACGCCCGGAGACTCTTAACCTAAACTACAAAAAATTCACTCAATGGTGAAGAATCACATAAAAATTAATAGGTCTTCACCAAAACATTGGGATCCAGATCTTTACCAAGATACAATAACTTCGTTTTTACACACCCAACATGTCCACCAATTTCTTCCGAATCCATCCATATATTTTTTAGATATCCTGCTCACAGATAAATAAACATACAAGCAGACAGACAACAGACAGACAGACCAGAAAGGGTGAAAGCATAACCACTGTCCACCTTAAATGGGGGAGGTAACTAATGTGCCAACTTGTGTTTAAATGTAGAGTGTAAAAGGAGCTTTAATTGCCTAATATTGAGGAGAGGAATGTGTTAATTTTATAAGTTTGTGGTTTCCTGGCAAGCCATGCAATCCTTTATTACAATTCACAAGATATTAAAACATATAGAACCTTCTTACATCATTTCAATGATTTATGAGTATCTTGGATTCCCACACAAAGCTTCAAAGAGATTTAAATTAACTCTGAAAATCTGTGCTTTTTTCAGTAGTCGTTGAATTTTAATTTCTCAGAAATACATTTTTTATATCCTCAACTTCAAAATGCCATTTCTCCATAAATTTTTAAGATTTATTTCTATGTTGCAAGACGATGTAGCAGAAAAATGATCCCTTAAAGGAAATGTCACAAAGTACGTGGGGTGTTCAAAATGTTATATGAATGAAATGCTCATAAAACTTTTTGAATGGCCCTCGAAGGTCACTTTTGATTCCTGATTTGTATCGCATTGCTGTTGAATTCTCCAACGGAATAATGTGCGGAAGTTTCATGTTTTTATTCATAAAAGCCTACATGGAATTGGAACTTGGTGACAGGTTTTCCGAAGTTTTCTTAAAACATGCCGATCGAAGCTCCCTTAGAATGATGTACTGCAATGAATGAGTTGAGTAGCTTGAATATGCAATACTCTCTAGGTGAGAGGTGCTATAAACATTCTTTTTCCTTTATAGTGATCTCAGGCTTATGGGGAGCTTATACATAAATCACAAGCAGGACAAAGATATTCGTACACATCACGGTCCTTTTCATGGATTACTTGAATCCTTAGCTTCTGATTCCCACAGAGAATGTCTGATTTACAGAGATTTACTGTAAATCTTACAATAATTCACCAAAGGTCCGTCCGTCTGTTTGTCTGTTCGAAGGTACCGTAAAAACCGTTGAACCGATCTCAACGATATTTGGGGTGGATAATCCTGGGATCTCCAGGAGTAAAATAGGCTATTTAGTTTTCCCAATTTCAGCTTTAGTCTCCAGAATTCTCAGGTTTGGACTCACGCATAACAATCGCGTTCGCATGACGTTCATTGTTCTCATTGTGACGATGTTGTTTTCATGGGTGCCGCACAAACGGCTGCACCGATCGCTGCACAGCTGCACCGATCGAACTCGGTGACCTCAGACAAAGACCTTTTATAAGGACACGGGTTGAATCCCTGCTTGAGAGAATTCTAACCCATTTCAACTGAAGGAAACACGTATCGGGAGTACATACGACATAGCGATTGTGAACAAGATTAGTTTAATCTCCACATGAGAGAATTCCACATAGCTATTTGGGTGGTGAATACGCTAACAGATCGCTGTCTCCATCGATCTTGCCAAGGCCGTAACAGCTATCGGCTCAAAATCCTTTTAACTGTTGATTTGGAAGTTTTTACAATGAAGGAAACACGTATCGGGAGTACATACGACATAGCGATTTTGAACACGATTAGTTTAATCTCCACATGAGAGAATTCCACATAGCTATTTGGGTGGTGAATATGAGAACAGATCGCTGTCTCCATCGATCTTGCCAAGGCCGTAACAGCTATCGGCTCAAAATCCTTTTAACTGTTGAGTTGGAAGTTTTTACAATGAAGGAACCACGTATCGGGAGTACATACGACATCGGGAGGACTAACTGCACGCGTCTTCAGTATCAAGCTTAAATCTGTCATGGCGGATCTGAAGAGCAGAATGCTTGGAGAAGTGGTGAGCTACTTCGGCATGGAGGAGGATCAGAAACGTGGACTCCCACACTGCCACATCCTGCTGATACTTGCTCCCGCATGACGTTATTTTCCCGGGTGCCGCACAAACGGCTGCACCGATCGAGATTTAACGGATGTTTATATAAATCGTTTAAAAGAAAAAAAAGCCTTCAATTTCTGATATTTAGCCTTTTCATTTGGGCCTCCCAATTGAAGCCCCACCCACAGGGCGGGTACCGTTGCTAGTATATAAAAATTAACAGATATTTCTAATTTGCCCACAGAGATTACTAATTTGTAATCAGAAGTAGTGCAGAGATGTTGAAATTTTACAAAAGTGCTCATGCACAGTGGTAAAACATTTTCGAGTGTGTGTCAAAGCATTTTTGAAGAAGCATTTTTAGAAGTTTTTGTTTCACATGATTAACCCCGTTAGAGAAATTATTGATGAGAATGGTCCCAGAGAAAGTTTTTAAAGTTCATCTCAAACTCGGGTGATGTATTTTCAATAGTCTTGAGGCATGCACACTCACCTCTGAGCTGCTAAGCCTGTGTTCTAATCTCTCCCCAGCTATAAACTCTCATCCCGGTATTTCCTTGGCCATATGATCCATTAATGTGTGTGCCATCCCTCAGATGTACCTTATACTGGGTGTACTGTCTGCCAGCATTAGTTGATGGACGTTAAGGTTTCCACGGTGTCCTTCACGACTAGTAGGCAAGCTATTGCCACCCCACTGGCCAAATTCCCAATTCCTGCTCTACCTGTGGTGAAATGTCAGACTGGGTCAGCTACTTCATGAAAAAGAAAGAAATGGTCAAAAACCTTCCCTGGCCAACTCCACATGGTGGGAATAGTTGTGACTGTGAAAGAACAAGTGTACTTTTGTTTTAGTCTATGTTATACAAAGTATTGGCAAAGAAAAATTTTAGAAAAATGTTTTGTATGTTTCCTATGCAGTTTAGAATACCATTGTCGGACTTATATATTTATTTATAACTTTTGATAAATTCCTGTAGAAATATTTTGTTTGCCATTGGACACTTACGGACATAAATTTTTTGAAACGAATACAACCGCCATGACAAGACAAAAATAAAAGTCAATATTTTTTGAATAGATGTCAATGCTCATGGAAGAACAGTCAGCATCAGCAGTGTGGGACATTGATAGCCAGAATAATGGAGTAAAGGGAAAAGAATGGGGATTACAACAAATTGGATGCACCACAGCATAAGGAGCAGATTTTTATTGAAGAACAAAAGTGAACAATGGTACCAGTGGGTATAGTTTATAGGCTCAGTGGTGGAAATGGGATCGACCATGATGAGGTGGTGTTGGGCAGCAGACTTGAAACAATGTTGGGAAGAACTCAGTTTAACGTACTCAGTTGGGGAAAATGTTTTGTGAATCCAATAAATTGGGTGAAGCCAAAGTGTCTCAAGGATTTGGCTGACATACAATGGACTCAGTGTGAGCACCGATTGCAAGACCAATGGAACAACGTCAGTTGATGTCACCACAGATTGGGGTGCTTACATTGGCTGAGAGAGCCTCGCACACGGAATATTCACAACTGGGAAAGTGGTAGATCATGCACCTTTACAGGACATAGCTAAGATAAATGACAAACAAGTACAGATACATTCAAAGTACATCGCCACCATGCCAAATAAATAAATAACATCCTCCAGCGCGGCGCCCGGCGATACCACCGTGTAGCACATCGAGACGGTATTGGGAGGGAGACGTGTACAATAATTGATTAATTAATTGCGTAATTCAAATCGATAAATAATGATTGTAAAATAATTTCTTAATCAATTGGCTAAAGCATACCTCAACCACCAGTGTTTCATCCAAAGCTGTAACTTTTTCAAAATTAATTAAATAAGCCATTAATTGAAAACATTAAATAATTAATCGATTCATTGATCAATCAATAAATCACAAATATGCTTTTTAGCTACATCACTTGGTCACGGTCGTGACCAAATATCAGCTTCCTAGCTCAAAAAGGTGCCTGAGATATTGCCCAGATAAGAAAGAAAATAAATAAATAATAATCATAAAATAATAAAATAATTAATAAATTGGATAATAGCATACCTAAACCACCAGTGCTTCATCAGAAACTGAAACTTTAAAAAAAATTAATAAAACATGTCATTAATCGAATAATTAATGAAACGGAAAACCAAACACTACATTGGAGTCATCAGAAGGAACCCGAATAAGCAAAGAGCAAAGATGGAGTCATCAGGAGGAACCTTGATAGGATTCGGGTTTCAGCCACAAATCCACAACCCTCAAACCCATCCAGGCGCAGGCAAGTGAACCTTCCAGAAAAATCTCTGCAATAATCCGCTTCTTCTTGGACAGATAGATGAAAAAAGAAAGAAATAAAGAACAAGCAAGAATTAAAATGCCGAAGGAGAAATGTGAAAAAGTATAAATAAATGTGAAAGGAACAAAGATCCATAACTCCTAGCTATAGCTCCTTCCCTTAAAACGTTGTTCTTTAGGTGACCTGGAAATACAAAAGAGGTTCACATTAGTAAAGTTTTAACAACTGTTTGGAATGTTGCACATAATTATGGACCATCCTTTATATACAGTGTATATATATATATATATATTATTTATATATATATATATATATATATATATATATATATATATATATATATATATATATATATATACAGACTTGGCATTTAATATGAAATATTTTTTTTGTGGGGGTGAACTTACTTTTCAAGATGTCTTAGAACCAAAAGTTCATTGGAATTTTGTTGAAATTATTCCAGATTTTGTTAATGTGACCTTTAAAAGAAACAAAAACCACATTTGACATTTCGAAACAAATAAATTGATCCTTGAAAGTGATGTAAACTGATATCGAACTCAATTCACGGACAGTACTGTGTTAAACTTCTGTACGTTTTCCAGAAGTATCTCTTTATTTTGCACATTAGCCAAAAAATTTGTTTAACAAAAACAAAAGTTAAATTACGCCTGGGATTAGGGACAGTAAAATTACAGTTCAGTACTTCGTGTAACCCCCACGAGCATTCAGGAGAGCACGTAAACGTTGAGGCATGCTGTTCACGAGATTTGCCATGGTTTGGACAGGAATAGCTTGCCATGCAGTGACAATAGTCTGCTGCAATTCACGCACAGAGGTCGGCTGCTGGTCCAAGTGGTCGATTTGACGCATTAATTCTGCCCACAAGTTCTCTATCGGATTCATATCCGGGGACATGGCAGGCCACTCCATATGCTTTAAACCACGGTCAGCAAGAAAGTGTTGGATCACGCGAGCACGATGAGGCCGTGCATTGTCATCTTGGAAGACAAAGTTTCCTCGAAAGGCTGCACGAGCAAATGGAAGCAAAGTTTCTTCCAGAATGGCCCTGTACTTGAACTGGTTCAGGTTTCCATTCAGAACAACCAGGTCAGTTTTGCCCCCTGCATGAAAAGCAGCCCAAACGGTCACCCCACCACCTCCAGCTTGGACTCTTGGCACTATACAATCTTTGTTGTAGGCTTCATGCACTTGTCTGCACACTCGGACGCGGCCATCTTGATGATAGACCAGAAATCTAGACTCGTCACTGAAGATCACGTGATTCCAGTGTCCTGGCTGCCATTGACGGTGCTCTCTGGCCCACTGCAATCGGCGCTGGCGGTGTTGTCTGGTCAGGCGTGGCTTTCTCAGGGGACGCCTGGCACGATAGCCTGCTTGAACCAGTCGTTGGTTGACTGGCCTTCTGGATACACTCACATTTGTCAGTTGCTGCTACTCAGCCCTAAGCCGATTAGCTGACTTGGTACGGCCATTGCGGACTAACCGGTTCAGCTGGCGATCATCCCTCCTTGTGGTTCTGCAGGGACGTCCTGGCCTCGGTATTGGAGTAGGGACACCCATCTGAGCATTTCGTTTCAGGATCTTTGACACCTGACCTTGAGTGATGCCATACTGCCGAGCAATAGCACGCTCTTTCATGCCGTAATTTCGTAAAGCCACCACTCCATGACAAACAGTATTGTCGAGTTGACGGACTATCTCCAGAGAAAGCGGCAATAACTTTTGGAGACGTGCAGCTGTTGTTTTCCACTAATACAGAACGCAACAACCCTTGTATACCCGACTGTGAAGCCAATCGTCAAATGCACCTGTCCGTACATTTTGTCACGCCACCTGTGATATAATCCTGCTGTTGACTTCTTGCTGCGACAGACAATCAGTGACATGGTTCTTTTAACAAATAAATCACCAAAGTGTAAAAGAAACTCACCAGATTGATATACTGAGTTAAGAAAGTAAACCCAAGTCAAGGGAAAAAATTTTTCCCATATTAAATGCCAAGTCTGTATCTATATATATATATATATACATATATGTGTGTGTGTATATGTATATATATGTGTGTGTATATATATATATATATATATATATATATATATATATATATATATATATATATATATATATATATATATATATTGTTGCGGTTCTCTGCGCCGTCCTTCTTCCCCTTACCAAGGGGGGATCAATCCCCTTGTCTTTACTGGGCCTGGCGGAACCGAGACTTGAGACATCCCTCCCGGACACACGCGGCATAGGGTTTTGGGACTACTTTTCGCTCGTACCTAATCCCCCGCGCTGCCCTGGGAGCGAGGAAACAAGCCTCGCACGAACCACGTGTGGTTTGAGTACGCCGAGCGGATTGCTTACACGTGGTCCGCGCACTTAGTGGAACCCGATTGAAACGATCTTAATCGTGCCACACTTAGTCAAATGGAGAAACCACAGAAACGGTTGAATCAGGAAGAAAGGAAGAACAAATGGTTTAAATATTCCCACACGTATATACAGTTCAAGGATGAAGAGACACAGAGCAATCCTTAAGCAGTCTTAACTTATCTCTCAGACAACGGGCCCGTCTCACACTCACACAGGGAATTGCAGATGGGTAGGTGTTCCCCAACGCGTCCAGAGATGGTCCCCGTCCGGCTCTCCATGGTCCCCGGCATGTCCCGCGAAGATGGTGGCAGGCGAAGGCAGGGACTCGTAGCGCGTCTCTCGAACAAACAGATGATGGGGCGGAAGGGTAGAGGGCGGATTTTATCATGGCTCGCGGTTACTCAGCCTTGCTCACTCACGCGTCTGAAATGCGCTGTATTCTTTCTAAGCGCATCTGGCTGCGCCCGCATATATGTAGCGGCCAACTCCTCTTCTTCTATACACTCCGAGCTGGTTAGCGCGCGTGTTCTCGTGCAAGTTCGTCAAGTTCATCAGCTTTCACCGCTTATCAAGTTCTTTCACCAATCCTTTTGCCACAAGTCCTTCGCTGCAAGCCCTCTAACCGCAAGTTCTCTCATACAAGTCCTCTCTGGCAGCAGTCCTGGCATGCAAGTCCTTTATCTTTCTCTCTCGCAGCAAGTCCTCTCATCCAAGTCCTCCGATGTAAGTCCTTCTCATTAAGTGTTCCCGCGCTAGTCCTCTTATCTTTCTCTCACGCAGCAAGTCCTGTGTTCCTCTGCGAGCCCTCTATCTTTCTTTCTCGCAGCAAGTCCTCTCGAGGGCTTTTGCGCAGCCGTTTTATAGCTACGCCCCCCGAACCTTCTGGAACTCCCCGATGCTTCTCAACACGCGCTCTGACGCCACACCGCCATCACCATCATCGAGCTCTGATTGGTGGCTCGTGCTCACCGTCATTGCTTCTGCCGCTCCACCCTCAACTCCGCCCCGACCTTCCTAGGCCTGTCTCGTGTTAACTCGCCCAATAAATCAACCAATGCTTAGCAAACTGGATCGAGGCTCGGGTGGCTCAAAAATCGGTGGCAAGTAGGGCCTATTCTCCTGGCTCCTACTCAACGCAGAACTAACAAAGGAAAAGGACTAAGCTTGCAAATACTAAGACATAACTATACTATCGCGAGGCTACATGTTGCTTGTGTGACTAACTATGGGGGACAGACTTTAACCTTTATTAAACTCACTTGACAGACTCAAAACCGCAACACTGCCCCCCTCCCTCGTCAGACTCATCCCCGAGTCGAACCTACAAAAACTGGAACGACCGGTTTTGAGAAAGAGATGGGACTAACTTTTAATTATGTGTGACACTTAGATGTGGTTCCCCCTACCATTTACTCTAACCCGTGTGTGCGACAGTTTTACAACACTAAATATGTCCCACCTACTGCATTGAGTAGCTACCTGATAGACTCATGCCCACAATGAACCGAATTGCGGAATTATTTTCAAACTAAATATAAAGCCGGTGGGTAGCATTTTATAAACAATCCAAAACCTAACCTTATTTACATTTCTATGACCGAGGACCTGTCCTTTTTGGAAGGAAGTTTGGAGGGGAAAGAAAGCACAGCAATGCACAAATACACATTTCAAAAAGTTCACATTTCACATTTCTGCTGTTGTCTGGCATCTTCTTCTTACTTCCTGCATCTTCTCTGTGCATAAAACTTACAGTTCTTCTTTCCTAGCACACCAATAATAAAAATGTACAAAAAGTGTGTTCGTTTTTATTTTGCCAGCAGGGCCAACCCTATGTGGTCCAACTGCGTGACATTGATGCCACTCAAAACAAGTGGTCCGAAGATGCAAGGTGAGTTTGCAGCAAAGTGCTGCACAGCAAAGTGTAAGGCCACAAAACCTGTGGTCCATAATGTGTAATGTGGTAATGTGCAGCAAAGTGTCTGTGGCAGCAAGTGCTGCACACGTGCAGCAAAGTTATAGCAAATGCAAGGAATATGGCAGCAAAATGCTGCGCTGTTCAACTGCACAGATGTAGCAGAGTGCAGCAGGGGTGCTGCACAGGTACAGCAAGGTGCCGCTGCACAGTTCCACCTCCAAAATGGTCCTGGGGTGGGGGAGAGACAAAGCACAACCGGCAAAGCAGAAAGAGCACAGAGGTACACAGCAATACAAGGTAATGCAGCATGAGGGGTGCGGGAGAGCGAGCAGAGAAAGCTCGTCCCCTAACCGTTCGTACCCCTCAACGTCAGCTTACACTATCCTTGCCCTTCCCTGTATTTACAAATTCGTCACTACGTCCTGTCTCCCATATCCCCCTCTACTCCAAATTCGTCTCCCAATCCCTCCCTGGATGGAAGGAATGGAACAAACACAATGTCTCATCACGTCGAGATGCGTCTCACTTACTCAAATCAGTCACTTGGTGCTGGTGCGGAGCTTCGTCATCCTCGGTGAATGGATGTGGATGGCGCGAAGGGACTTCCTCATTTCCTAACTACTCTACTGACATTATCTCATTTACACTACCCAGGGTCATACCCTGCCAATTGGCCATCTTTACACTATGTGGTTCTAAAAACCGAATCCCCCATTGACCACCATGCGGTGCCCTACGAATTTGGGTCTCACTCCCCAATTTTTCACACTGTGCCCTTGCACAATTTCGGGGCTGGGTCGTGTGGCTCCACTAGCAGGTCTACCTACCTGCGCAACTCTGCCACTGAAGTCGCCACTCGAGCTTACCTGCTCCTGCGACTACCTAAACTGGGGAAGGCCCCTCCTGGCTCTTTACCCCTCTGATGCCCTATCTGGCATTGGGCTACCTGGGTCCTTCTCCTGGATCCTCGGGCCCCAATGAAGAACTACTTCCAACCCTATCTGGCTCCCGGATCCTACCTGCAGCCTCACCTGGCCGACAAACTACCAGTGGCGGAGTGCTCCAATAACCATATGCACCAACAAAGCCACACGCCCAGCCATTCACTGACTCATGCACCCAACCAAAGCACTACTTGCCACTTCCTGCACCACAGGTGTCAATATCCAAACAATTTACCTAAGCCCTCTACCTGGCTTTAAACTACCCACCCCGGGTATTCGTGAATGGGTCCATCTTCCACCCATTCACTCCTTCGCACCATGCATTCCACACCTTTTACTTCACACCAAGCATTCCACACCATTTATCCACACACCAACTATTTCACACACCAAATACGCACACCACGTTTCTCCTCACACACCTTTTGTGCTCGCATACCATATTCTTACATCTTTTGTGCTTTCACACCTTTTTCCACGCACTCCAACACAACTCCATCTGTCTCAATACACAATTCCTGGTTATTCTCAACCAATTCCTCATTTGCTCAATACACAGATCCTCACACACACAGCATCATCCAGCTGACTACTTCCCCTAAGACTCGTGCTTCCCCGTCTTCCCTTACACTAAGCACTCCCTCGTCATTATCAACCACCTAATCTCCCTACGTCCCCTCTACCTGTACAAATGTCCCGACTTAAATCTTTTGTCTCTATTGTCCTCTAATTTCCCTATCAATTATCCTAGCCCGCCCTCGGCTAGCTTCGGTGCCCGATGGAGGTAACCATCGCTGGCACCTCCATGTGCATGTCACTGCCATCCCCCTAATTTAATGCTCATGAGCCCAGATGAGGAATGGTAAAGCTACCATTCCCCCATGCCGGGTACCATTCGCCAACACTATTGCTAATCATCTGCTACACTGGAGCCTCTTCGTGCGGAAATACATTTTCACAGCTCGGCTTCGAAAAGCCGAGCGATGCATGCGGGTGGTTGGTCGCCTGTAGGTTGGGTCCGTCCGGCATTTTCTACCCAGGGGAGGAGGCTTGGTTTGGCCAAGGTTCAGAGCTCCATCTCTGCGCGAGGCCTTGCGGTCCCACGCACGATGGCCAACTGCCCATGGTCGGAGCACCACAGCCGCCAGGGGGCGCAATCTGACCTCTCCTACCCCCCCTTGAACCGTGCCGATCGCCGCCACGACGCAGCACCAACCATACAGGATGGGGCCCGGCACGAACCATGCACGCCGGTCCTTGTGAAACCGCCTCGGCACCGCTCTCCGCCGATCCCCACCGCACACAAAGCACACCACGCACCGAGGGCTCATGTCGGCTATACGTCGCGCTAAACGCTACCCCGGTCTGCGTCGATGCTCGAGCCGCATTCTCAACACACGCGACCCGTTCCACTCTCGCACATCGAGGCACCCCGATACACTCCATGCATTCCATTACTGCACTCTCCTGTGCACACTCTTCTCTTGCACACTCAGGTGCACACCACCCAGGTGCACTCACGCCGTTCGCACACTCCATTATCACACACCCTCGCGCACATCGTGGCGCTCTCATACCACTCACACACTCCGTTACACACTCTGTAACACTATCGGCCATCGCACACCCTCGCGCACACTATTTTGTTACACACTCAGTAACAACCACGGGTGTGCACTCTCCTGGTACACACCCAATCACGTGCTCTGGTGTGCACTCCTGCACACTATCTACAACACGCTCTGGTGTGTATTCCCTCTCATTCTCCTCGGCCATCGCACACTCTGTAACACTCTCTCCTGTTACACACTATTCCCACATACACTCGTGCTCTGGTGCACACCTCTCTCGCACACGCGTGCCAGTCGCTCGCGTACACTGCACAAAGGACCTTCCACGAGTGCCCGGGTTCCGTCTCGATCCCAAGCATGCCAAAAATCTTTTCCCGCCAAACACTTTCGCGCCATACACACCCATACTCACCTTGGGGATTCTCTTCTCCGGCAGTACCTGCAAACCTTTATTGGGGTTAGCAAGCCCGGCATCACAATGCAATCACAGACTTTGAGCGGATTCCATTTTTTCCTCCCGCGATATATTTCCTATTTCTGCCGTCTCTTCGGCCCCAATTTCAACTATAATCATTTCTTTTTCCTCGACGACCGCCGGCGCGCATGAATTTGCCCTGTCCAATTCCGCGGCCGTCGGCTGTTTTACACCCCGAGTCGCGATTTCTATACCCTCGGTCCATTTAGCCACGCTCTGCCCTACTTCGCTCTCCCCGCGTTCCTCGCACCGCGTTACCTCGTTGCATCCCTTTGCGACATCCTCGCTCAGCTTGCGCCTTATGTCCTTCCCCATCTCTTTTATTTCCTTTTTCGACGCCACCCTCATTTTTCCCAATTGATTCTTTTGGGTGTCCATTTTGCTTTCCAGCCCCTTTTTCACCTCTTCCAATTCCCGGGTGGATTTGTTCCCCATTTCTTTCAATTGGTCACCCATTTCTTTTCATGTCCCGGGTGGATTTGTCACTCTGGGTATCCATTTTGCCCCCCATTTCTTTCAATTTATTCTCTTGGACGTCCATTTTGCCATTCAGTCGATCCCCCTCCATTTTTATGGATGCCTGTATTTGCGCCATAAATAATTGCATGTACCTTGGCAGCGCGGGCTCGGCTTCCGCCGCCATGTGCGAGGTGCCGCCATTTTCTACCCCTGCTGCCGGCCCCTCATCAATGTCCTCCTGTTCTCCCAATTCTTCCCATGAGTCCTGGGTCATTAATTCCTCCTTATCTACCTCCTCTTCTACCCCCACCAGCATTCGACTGCTTTGGCTAGCCATGGCACGAATTTAATTTTGGATTTTAAAACTAAATTTTGGTCGCTCGTAATTTGGAGCCAATTCGTCCAAAAAATTTTGGTAGGGTTCCAAATTCCACTCCCCGACACCAATTGTTACGGCCAATATGTAAAATTGGTGTCCAAAATTTTGTCTAAAAATTTTGTCCCAGGTTCCAAATCCCACTCCTGACACCAATTGTTGCGGTTCTCTACGCCGGCCTTCTTCCCCTTACCAAAGGGGGATTAATCCCCTTGTCTTTACTGGGTCTGGCAGAACCGAGACTTGAGACGTCCCTCCCGGACACACGCAGCGTAGGGTTTCGGGACTACATTTCGCTCGTACCTAATTCCCCGCGGCGCTGCCGTGGGAGCGAGGAAACAAGCCTCGCACGAACCACGTGTGGTTTGAGTACGCCGAGCGGATTGCGTACACGTGGTCTGCGCGGTCTTACTTAGTGGAACCCGATTGGAGCGATCTTATTCGTGCCACGCTTAGTCAAATGGAGAAACCACAGAAACGGTCGAATCAGGAAGAAAGGAAGAACAAATGGTTTAATTATTCCCACACGTATATACAGTTCAAGGACGAAGAGACACAGAGCAATCCTTAAGCAGTCTTAACTTATCCCTTGGACAACGGCCCCGTCTCACACTCACACAGGGAATTGCAGATGGGCAGGTGTTCCCCAACGCGTCCAGAGATGGTCCCCGTCCGGCTCTCCATGGTCCCCGGCACATCCCGCGAAGATGGTGGCAGGCGAAGGCAGGGACTCCTAGCGTGTCTCTCGAACAAACAGATAATGGGGCGGAACGGTAGAGGGCAGACTTTAGCGCAGCTGGCGGTTACTCAGCCTTGCTCACTCACGCGTCTGAAATGCACTGTATTCGTTCTAAGCGCGTCTGGCTGCGCCCGCATATATATGTAGCGGCCAACTCCTCTTCTTCTATACACCGAGCTGGTTAGCGTGCGCATTCTCGTGCAAGTTCGTCAAGTTCATCAGCTTTCACCGCTTATCAAGTTCTTTCGCCAATCCTTTTGCCGCAAGTCCATCGCTGTGTAGCCCTCTTACCGCAAGTTCTCTCATACAAGTCCTCTCAGGCAGCAGTCCTGGCGTGCAAGTCCTTCTCATTAAGTATTCCTGCGCTAGTCCTGGCGTGCAAGTGCTTTATCTTTCTCTCTTGCAGCAAGTCCTCTCATACAAGTGCTCCGATGTAAGTCCTTCTCATTAAGTGTTCCCGCGCTAGTCGTCTTATCTTTCTCTCACGCAGCAAGTCCTCTGTTCGTCTGCGAGCCCTCTATCTTTCTCTCTCGCAGCAAGTCCTCTCAAGGGCTTTCGCGCAGCCGTTTTATAGCTACGCCCCCCGAACCTTCTGGAACTCACCCGAACCTTCTCACCACGCCCTCTGACGCAACGCCACCGTCACCACCCTCGAGCTCTGATTGGCGGCTCGTGCTTACCGTCCTTGCTTCTGCCGCTCCACCCTCGACTCCGCCCCGACCTTCCTAGGCCTGCCTCGTGTTATCTCGCCCAATAATCAACCAATGCTTAGCAAACTGGATCGAGGCTAGGGTGGCTGGAAAATCGGTGGCAATTAGGGCCTATTCTCCTGGCTCCTACTCGACACAGAACTAACAAAGGAAAAGGACTAAGCTTACAAATACTAAGACATAACTATACTATCGCGAGGCTACATGTTGCTTGTGTGACTAACTATGGGGGACAGACTTTAACCTTTATTAAACTCACTTGACAGACTCAAAACCGCAACAATATATATATATATATATAATTATATATATATATATATATATTAAAAACAAACAAATATATATATATATATATATTTAAAAAAACAAATTATATATATATATATATATATATATATATATACATATATATATATATATATATATATATATATATATATATATATATATATATATATATATATATATATATATATATATATTTATATATTTATTTATATATATATATATATATACATCTCACCGTATATCAAAATTAAAAACAATTTCTACATCTTCGATATAGTCTGTTGAAGACACGCCCATACACACACGTGAATACTGACACACACACACACACACACACACACACACACACACACACACACACACACACACACACACACACACACACACACGCCTTGAGGTTAATCGCGTATCGAACGTGCTACGTGCAGCCTCGGACGATCATAATTCCCGAGGTGAGAAACTTCTCCCGATGGACTGAGGAAGGGTGGAGGAAGGGTAGTAGACCGGGAAAAGTCTTCAACGAAGCCGGGCAGGTGAGAAAATGTTGCCGTTGTGCCGGGGAGGGAGTGGGGAAGGGCCGGGGGAAGGGAAACGTCTTCGACAAACAAAACGTATGTTGGAAATAAAGGAAAATATACTGCTCAAAAGAATTTAACGGTCAAAGGAAATTTTTTGATCATTCTTGTAAGTATGTCTTTTTAAGCCAGATAGGGTTAGAATATCCCCCTTTGGGTTGTCATTTAGACTATAGACATCACGTTATTATGGGACATGCAATCATTGCACTTATCTTTAGAAACTTTTTAAGTTCACCCAGATTTCCTTTTCATGGATTTGAAGCACGAACGTAGTCAGACTAAACTGACAAACTGCCTCGAAACACCCACTGTGACACCTCATGCACCATTTGCACGTGTTTTGCATGAGTGTCATTCCATGCATGCCAATTTTAGCAATAAAATGGCTGAACATTTTCCATTCATCATCACTTGAAATTTGAAGATGGTTCGACGACAACTCAGCATCCAAGACAGGGGAAGGGCCATTGGCTGGCTACAAGATGGACAAACTCAGAGAACTGTGGCTCAGCGTCTAAATGTAAGCCAAGACGTTATCGGCAGACTCTGGCAGAGGTTCAGGACAACTAATGCTGTTCAGAATCGCCCCCGTTCTGGAAGACCCCGATCAACAACAGCACGAGAAGACCGCTTCCTGATAACGGCGTTGCGACAGCGCTTTGTGACCGCACGGCATCTTCGGGATCAACTCAGAGCTGCCAGAGGCACCAACGTGTCCGACCAGACCATTAGGAATCGTCTGCGAGACCGAGGTTTGCGATGCCGGCGTCCTGCAGTCCGACCACTGCAACTTGACCGTCACAGAAGGGCTCGTCGAGATTGGTGCAGACGTCATATCAGGTGGAACCGTGGTCAGTGGGCAGAGACAATGTTCACAGATGAGTCGCGCTTCCCGCTCCAGTTCAATGATGGCCGGGCTCGTGTTTATCGTCGTCAAGGAGAGAGATTTGCTGATCTCAACGTTGCTCAACATCTACCATTTGGAGGAGGAAGTGTGATGGTGTGGCCGTGTGGGCGGGGATATCCATGAACCACAGAACCCCTCTGTACGTCAACGGAAATTTGACTGGTCAGCGTTATCTCAACGAGATTGTTCAACCTCTGGTATTTCCACTTCTGCAGCGGATTGGACCAGGAGCTTGGTTCCAGGACGACAACGCAAGACCTCATCGTGCCAGGGTGGTGACCGACTTCCTGCAGCAGCAGAACGTTCAGCACATGGATTGGCCTGCATATTCATCCGACTTGTCACCCATTGAGCATGCGTGGGATGAACTAGGGCGGCGAGTTCGATCACATCACGTCCCTGCCGGCAACCTCCGGCAACTGGCTCAGTGATTTGTCGCAGAATGGCAAGCGATCCCTCAACATTATTTCCAACGCCTGATGAACAGCATGTGCCAGCGTTGTCAAGAATGTGTGAATGCTAACGGTGGCTACACCAGTTACTGAAGCTTCTGCGACTTGTGTGAACATCATTTTGGGGGTAGTCTACATGCCAAGCCTATAGAGCCCTCTTGTGAACCCGGAAATGTTGAGTACCCCAACGTTTTAAGTTAGAAATGTACAGTATGGGTCCCCAGCACTTATAAACTGCCGGATGCTAACTTGCATATGTTGGGCAATTAGCAAAATTAGCATTAATAGCATTAACCCTATCAAACATAGGCCTGTGACACTGAAATTTCTGTTTCGCTCTATTGCTCCGTTTGAATGCTTCGTGTGAGCAAACTATTTGAAGGATCTGTATGAAATTTGGACATAACACACTTAGACAGATATGCTTTCCGTGAGTGTTCTTATAAAAAATTTCCTGCGATCAAAATTTCATGTGAAAAAAGGGATGTAAAAGCCGTGGATTTTTTTTCACCCAACATTTTTTTGCGCGGTTAGTGCCCCTACTCTTTCGGCATCTGCTCCTATCTCTCCAAGTCATTGGATGAGATTTACGACGATGCTGAAGCACCGGATAAGACAATGAAGCCCAACAGACACAAAGAAGAGGGTAAAGGACGGCGGGAATTGGACGCGGAGGACCGGGCTAAAATCCTGAGAGTGCTACAGGAAAACTCCCATCCACTCACCATAGAGACCGCGACCCTCCACCATATCATAAATGGCCAGGTGGCAGATGAAAAGGTGAATGTGCAAGATGCATTGAAGATCGGACAGGACATGAGCACACTGTTCTCTTCATCACTTCCTGAGAGATTTCATGCGCCCATCTCAAATAAGGTGGTGACAATGACATTCACCAAAAAAAGAGTGAAGGTCAATGCGAAGATCATATTTGTCATCTTTGACCGGTATGAGCAAGTCTCTGCCAAAGACCACGAGAGGCAGAGAAGAGCTGGGGAGAGCTCAACAGAGTACCGACTCTCACTGACTACCCCTCTACCTAGCCGCGACAAAGTGATGAAGAACAAGGCAAACAAACGGAGACTGGGTGAGGTCCTGTGCACACACAGCATAGGAGATCACATCAAGATGGTCAGCAAAGCAGACAGTATTGTCACAAATGACGAGGCTGACGTCTCCCTCATCTCATACATGTTGGATGCAGCCAGTAGCGGCTCTGAAACTGTCCGCATTCTCAGCGACGACACTGATGTTTTCGTACTCATGGTCTATTGGTGCTGGAAGGTGGGTATCACATGTAACCTGCAGATGGAGAGATGGGATGGCACTATTCTCAACATCAATTCGACAGTAGAGAATCTCGGTGAGCAGTGTCGCTCCATCCTGGCTATGCATGCTCTCTCCGGATGTGACACCACCTCCTATCCCGCGGGGAAAGGGAAGGTGTCCGCACTCAAGGCCATGAGAGTAGTACCTGGTGACCTGCTTCACTTCATCGGAGAGGAGGGAGCTACTGATTTACAGATTACAGAGGCAGTGAGTGGTTTCTTCCTGGCTCTGTACAACGAGAGGGAGTCGGCATCTCTGAACGTCGCCAGATATGACATCTACCGAAAGCGCAAAACCCCCCCAGCACTGAAGACACTGCCTCCTACAGAGCGCAACGCTCTCCGCCATGGACGGCGTGCCCATCTACAGGTGCTGCTTTGGAAAGCAGCAGACTGCCCTGACCCACCAGCTGTGGACCTAACAGAGTTTGGATGGAATAAGAAGGAAGGCGAGAAGGGAGAGGAAGTCATCATGCCCATCCTGGATGCAAGCCCCGTTGCTCCTCCTGCCGTGTTGGAAATGATCAGCTGTAGCTGCAAAGCTGGGTTAAAGCCCTGTTTAACAGCAAAGTGCAGCTGCGTAGCTGCAGGCCTGGCCTGTACCAGCTACTGCTTCTGCAAAGGCTCTGATAGTACATGTTGCAACACACTCACACACTCACAGCAAGAAGAGCAATATGACAAGAATGTAGAGTCAGGAGAAGAAGATGAAGACGATGAGGATGAGTTTTATGATGAGGATATGCTTTATAACAGTGCAGAGTAGTAGAAGTGCAAGACGCTCTTTCTTGATGGAAGTTTTATGTTGTGTAACTAGTGCACATATTTTTCAGCTCTGATAATTTTGGGTATACTTGTGTTTTAATTTTGAGGATATTATTTACCCATAGTCATATTATTCTAGTTTGGTATGGTACTTGCCTTTGTTACCTCTAATACCTGTGAATAAAAGTGGAGCAATAGAGCGAAACAGAAATTTCAGTGTCCCAGGCCTATGTTTGATAGGATTAATGCTATTAATGCTAATTTTGCTAATTGCCCAACATATGCAAGTTAGCATCCGGCAGTTTCTAAGTGCTGGGGACCCATACTGTACATTTCTAACTTAAAACTTTGGGGTACTCAACATTTCCGGGTTCACATTGCTGGCAAGTAGACTAGGGGTGCATGACTTTTTTTCATCAGGGTAATAAACTAGTGTCTAATCAAAAAAATTTGTTTTGTGTTTTCTGTTCTTGAGCCATCAAAGAATTATTTTGTCATTAGTCATCACCATTTTAGCTCGTTAGCTTATATTTATATGCACAAATATTTTTGACCCTTAACTTCTTTTGAGTAGTATATAACGAATTATGGGACACGGACCCCTTATACTCAGTCTGTGCGATGGCACCGAGCAGATCAGAATGGTCGCTGCAAAGAATGAAGCGTGCACCTCCTCTTGTGAGAAGAAAGACCAACTCACAAGGGGACAGGGATTTACACCAAGCCAATAATCTGTGGATGTGCTCAAAGGTGTCTCAAAAATGAAGCTCAACAAGTACAACCTAAAAAATGAACGTTGGAGCATAGAGTAGAAGGACCAGGTCATTTACCACTGTGAAGTCTATTCAAGACATAAACACTGGGGGGCGGGCAGGTAGGGGAGCTAGATTCATTGACCAGCTGAAGAAGACCATATATTGACCATCAGAGCAGAGATGGTGCCATTCAAAATTTTTCAAGAGTTGTGTCAACGGCACATAAATTCCTAAATAAAAATAAAATTAAAGAGATAACAGTGAAGGCCAAAACACAAGCACAAGTATGTATGAGTAGGATGGGAGCAGAGCGCTTGCCAGGTGAAGGAAAGAAGGAGGACGAGGATGATGAGGACCGGCGAAGACTGGAAGAAGAGCTGGCAAACAAAATAGTGGAGATGAGAGTGCCACCATTCAGGGAAAGACAAGAACTATACAAGATAGAAAACAACTGATGGACAAAAATGATAGTTGGGAGAAGTGACCAGGAGCGACGAAACCTTGCCTCGGGGCCCAGGGCAAACAACCTCTGGGCTCCACCCTCACCCTTTCTCTCTTTTACAACTTTTAAAGGAACTTTCTTTAATGAAAAACAAAAAACTTTAAAAAAACAATAGGTAACTTTTATTTTTGTTTCACCTGCGCCACTTATAAAAGGCCATAAAAGTCAGATGCCAGATCGAAAATAGAGATAGGGAGACGTTTGGCCCGATCAAGTCAATTCGCACCCTCGACTGTTGAAAACGATTTCTCCATAAGATTGGCATAAAAATACGTGAGAAGATGGTTAATAATTTTTTTGGGACAAACAGGATACAAACCCATTTCTTTGTAATACACATTTCTGATTAATAACCATTTTCTGTAAAGTTTGAAACTGTATCATTAACAGCAGTAAATGTTGTTTTGTTTCTGGCAAGAAAGCAAAATCAGCTTCTGGGTTTAAATGTGAGGATGAGGAAATGAGGAGCCGACGAGGGGTTTCACTGTACTGTTTAAAAAAAATTACAGGAGAAGCTCAGGTCCCTCAATGGCAGCGAACTCCCCTTACAAACCCCCTCGCCCCCCCGCCCCCCCCTATCGGCGCCCCTGGGGAGAACCAACAAAGCACTCAAGAGATTGGTACCAAAATAACCTCCATTAAAGGAACTATAGACATCGTGAGCTTCACAGCGGTACTGCTCATACAAGAAAAAACAGGGAGAAAAGGACATAAAATGTAATAGCCCCCATGGTTTTAGTAATTTTGCTGTGCATAGTTAAAGGGCTAGCCCATATTTACAACATTAAACTTTATATTACTTTGGTGTGATTACAAAACAAAATCTTCTGCATATGTATACTCTCATGTGTTATCTGTGTGCCAAGTTTGAACAAAATTGGACCATGCATGTTCAATAAATGGTTAGGGACACATTTAAACAACAAGATAGCCACCGGTCGGCCATATTGGATCTGATCTCGAAAATGAATGACGTGCATATGCCAGTCCTCATTCTTTATCTGTCTGCCAAGTTTGAACAACACCGGCAAAGGCTTGTCTGAGAAATGGTTGAGAACGTGTTCAATATCGGGTTATTTTACAACTAAAATGGCCGCTCGTCTAACAGTCGGCCATATTTGATCAGATCACAAGAAAAAGGGAGGTGCACGTGTATGCAATCATGTGCTGCGATTGTGCCAAGTTTGAACAAAATTGGAACGTGCATGTCCAATAAATTGTTGGTGAAATGAAAGAACTGAAAAAAGAAATGGTGATCTACACAAAGATTGCACAGGAGAATTAAATTGACGACGTCATCGGTCACGTGGTTCGGCAACCATGTTGGATTGAACATTAATGCACATCATCAATAAACCACACAAACACAGCAGCTAACTAGATGGCTTTCATAGAATACTGATCCTGCGTAGTCAACTTGGTGTGAGCTAATTCTTCTGTTTTTGAACGTTTTTTTTTTTTTTGATCCAATATGGCTGCCAGAGATCATGCTCAATAAATTTCATGGAGTGGTTTCAGAGATATAGAGGTGCGAAGTTTTTCCAAGATGGCGCCTGTACCATGTGACCTATGACGTCATAATAATCATTAAAATATTCTACAGGAGGAGGCCCTCCTACGGTGAAAATTTCGTGTCAATCGGACCAAGCATTGCAGAGAAAAAAATTCATACTGATCGAATCAAACGTTGTACTTGTCGAATTATGATGTCATAATTAAAGTACCGATTACATCATCATTAACATATCTTATTCCCCAAGCGGAGTACTTCACAATGAGCCATGTTTCAGTTTTATTCCATGGAGCAGTTTCAGAGATATAGAGGTGCAACCTTTTTTCGATTTTTCCAAGATGGCGCCTGCACCACGTGACCAATGACGTCATAATTATCATTTTTGAAAATTCCACAGGAGGAGCTGCTCATATTCTGTAAATGTTGTGCCAATCGGACTAACAGTTGCAGAGGATTTTTTTTTCATACTGATTAGATTAAGCGTTGTACTTGTCGAATTATGACGTCATAATTAATGCACGATGACATCATCATCAACATATCTTATTTTCCATGGTGAGTACTTGACAATGAGCCATGTTTCCATTTTTTCCATTGAGCGGTTTGGGAGATATAGAGGTGTAACGTTTTTCCAAGATGGCGCCTGTAACAAGTGACCTATGACGTCATAATATTCATTAAAATATTCTACAGGAGGAGGCACTCCTATGGTGAAAATTTCATGTCAATCGGACCAACGGTTGCTGAGAAAATGAATTTTTAAAATGCAGACACAGCAAACACACATACATATGTAAAGGCCTTTTTTTGCCTTTTTTCCCGACCGGATGCACACCTCAGACTTTAATAATTTTTAATCGATTTTCCACCAGCGTCTTTCACAAGATTCAAATGCGTTCGAGATGAGCTCAACAAATTGCAAAAGAGGTCAGTATCACCTTTCATTCCTTCCAAGATCTCGTTGATTATATCCATTAAACGGTCACGGGAACACTGTTCGCTCTCCGAAAAATCCAACAAGCGGTCTTCAACTCGCTCTTTCATAATGGCTCCAAGGTTCTCCACTGGATTGAGGTCTGGCGAATTTCCAGGCCATCACCCAAATCCAACGCTGTGAAAATAATGCAAAACAAAGCCAACGCTGTGCAGCCTTAACGGGCCTGAGAGTGTCTGCAAAAAGGTTGCGTGCAATTCCAAACACGACACAGGTGATCCTTTGAGCGACGAGTTTTTCTGTCATATCTAAAAAAAATGAGAAAAAAATTGAGATCTTTTTGGAGACTTTTTCACCTCGCAGCGCACGTGTTGTTGAAACTTGCTACAATTAATTATAATCACTTGTACGTTCACATTGTGGTAATGTGGTATGTGTGAGCGCACGATTCGTTTTGGGAAGAAAAGGCATTCTTTCGGGAAACGCCCTTTGCCTGAATGCTTAACCCCGCTTTTCGCTTTGCGAGCGCATCGTAATATACACCACACAAAATACACCACACAAACACGTACTGACGAGGGTCTGCAATTTCTGATTGCTCTTTCTTGTTATGAACGTGTATCGGTTTGTAAGTAAAATTTACTGATAATTGAGACACGGTGCTATATATTTGAACCCACCTCATATCGCTTCACCTTTCCTTAGCATTATAAACAATTATTTTGAGTCATAAGGAATGATTTTTGTTAAATGTCCTATAGTTACCCCCACCTGCACAGTGGTCATGTGAAGAGGTTTTCCCTTGTTTCAGGACGAGGTGAAGGTTTTGCCAATTTTTTCCTCTTCTTTTTCTCTGTAGCTCTTCACATTTAGTGGCTCTCAGCCTTGTTTAGGGAGAATTTCAAAAAAAAAGTCAGCTTAGTGGTTTGAATGATAATTTTTTTTAATGTCTGCAAAGAATTGTGAATAATTTGGTAGTAAAAAAATCATACATTGCTAAAATGGAAACTTGAATTTATTTATGGCCATTAACGAAGTATATCATGACAACATAAAGGTCAACATAGACCTTCATGTACCTCTGAGTATGGAGGTTGATTGATGAAGAACATTAAGGTGGCTTGGTCTGCCACGTGCTTCCGGGAAGTTGGGTCATGAGATTTTCTATGGGAACTTTCTTTGTGCGCTTATTTCATCTCAGAGCTCTCAATCCTTCAAATGGAGAAGTAAATCAGGCTGTCTCTCCTATATTTTTCCGATGTGGACTTGGCATATCTTGTATTTCAGAACTATTCAGAGGTTAAAGAAAAACCATGGAATATCAATAGGCCATTGTGTTAAAAGACCTTGGATAAATTCCCTGCATATGCCCCATCCAAAACCTTGTTCTTTTCTACCCCCGTTAATTCACCCCAGATCCACCTTTTTTAAATACCAACTTATTTCCTGGAAGTCCTAGCAGTGTCCATGTGTTTTTTTTTTTTACCTCTCCCACCCCTCCGCCCCCCCCCCTTCCCATGCCTCCACCCCACCAAGCCCTCTCCCTCCCACAGATCTCCAGATGTCCCTGATGCCTACATTGTTCTCCTGCTCCCTTTATCATATGTTTTATGTTTTATGTGTCAGTTTGTTTTTTTGTGATCAATGTTAGCTCTTACACGAGCCTCGACCTTGTATCCAAAAAAAAAGAAAAAAGTATCGATTAAATGGGATAGGTCAAGGTTGGGGATATCAGTTTGTTTTTGTTTCACGGGGCCAATAAGTAAATTGATACACAATATGACGTCAATGGGGTGTGAATCAAACACGGGCATGATGGTCCAAATGTCCTCCCCTCGCGTCCAAGTCTCCCAGCTCGCATTACGTATTCAAGGAGCCCCGGCACACACTATGTATGGCAAGCTGTTTAATCATCGTGAGTTTTAACAACACACGCGATTACTTCTTTAACTAGGCTATTTATATGAATTTAAAGCAATTTATTTGCAGCAGCGGAGCCAATAGGCTGTCATGTTTTGTTGGCAGTGAAGATGCCGCACAGCTGTAGCGGTGTTGTTTCACCTGCGCCACTTATAAAAGGCCATAAAAGTCGAATTTTTTGCTCTACTTTATATTGCATTCCCAATTTTGCCGCACAAAGGAAATTGCATTAAGACATTTAAAATAATGCACACGCAATTCAATTCCTGCGGTAACGGAAATCAATAGCACAATTTGGCAACTGTGGGGCTGCTCTGAGGCTGCGGGCATATAGGATTTTCTGAAATTGCCATTAGCTCCGACTTGCCTGCCGGCGGGATGAGATACATAATTTTATTGTCTGTTCATCCCATCCTCACCGACATCACCACCGCAGAGCGCATATCCAGACAATTTGAATCACCACGTTGTGGTGATGGAAGAAGATGTATTCACGGATTTAACCACAAATGTTTCACGCACTATCAAATAATTAGAAGTCATGACTTACTCTGCAAGACATTCTGAATTTTAATGAAGAAACAAACCCACTTAACTGCACTTTTGCTATAAAAAGGACAATAGCTGTGAAATGCAAAGGACCTCACATCTAGTCCTCTCCTACCTCACACACACCCTTCCTTTTCTCTACCTGGGTGGAATTCCGATGCTATTTAATCTATTTAGGATTTCAGGTTTCATGGCGGAGAATATTATCTTGCAAACTTTAAATATCTCATTTTTTTCCTTTTTGACAAGAGGCCAGACATAACAGTTCATAGTTACCTGGTAAGTTCTCAATTCTCAATCTGGTGTGGCTTTATCAGCTTTCTTTGTTATGATTTCGAATTATCAGTGAGTCATATATACAGTCACGTGAAAAAGTAAGTACACCCCATGTAAAGTTTTGACTTTTTCAACACATTTCAACATACAGCTATTTGATCTTCATTTCAACAATATTGATAGATAAAGATGATATAATATAACAAATATCATGAAACATTTACATTTTGTAGTCCATTGTATAATTTAAATAAACATAAATGCAAATTTTGCATGTGGAAAAAGTAAGTACACCCCTACATTTATCACTACTTCAAATACCTAAAATTAGAATCAGGTGCACCAGCTCAGGTGCAAGTGATTAGAACATCGTTAGAGAGGATCTTGGAGGAACCTGTCTTATTTAAACCTCAGACATTTAGTTTGGTTTGCTATTTGTTGTTGAAGTGTGCGGCGTCACCATGCCTAGATCAAAAGAGCTCTCTGAGGCCTTCGGAAAGAAGGTTATAGATGCCTACGAGTCTGGGAAGGGATATAAAAAGATCTCCAAACAATTTGAAATCAATCATTCGACTGTCCGGCATGATCATCTACAAGTGGCGAAGATTCCAAACAACTGCCAACTTGTTCAGGCCAGGCCGCCCCAGCAAGTTCAGCCCGAGAGCAGACCGCAAGATGCTGAAAGAGGTCTATAAGAACCCAGGAATGTCATCACGGGACCTACAGGTAGCTCTTGCCACTGTTGATGTCAAAGTGCACGAGTCTACCATTTGAAAGAGGCTGCACAAATTTGATCTACATGAGAGGTGTGGTGTGCCAGGAGGAAACCTTTGCTGTCCAGAAAGAACATCAGGGCAAGACTAAAGTTTGCCAATGAACACCTCGACAAAGACCAGCACTTCTGGAACAATGTGCTCTGGACAGATGGGTCAAAGGTAGAGCTATTTGGCCACAGTCCCAGAAGACATGTTTGGCGAAAACCAAAGACAGCATTTGACCACAAGAACCTGATACCAACTGTAAAGCATGGTGGTGGAAATATTATGGTTTGGGGCAGCTTTGCTGCATCAGGGCCTGGGCAGCTCACCATCATAGAATCCACTATGAATTCGTGATTGTACCAGAGGGTGCTTGAGGATAATGTGAGGCCATTTGTCGGAAAGTTGAAGCTCAACCGAAGGTGGACCTTGCAACATGACAATGACCCTAAACATACCAGTAAATCCACCAAGGAATGGCTGAAAAGAAAGAAATGGAGGGTTCTGGAATGGCCAATTCAAAGCCTGGATCTAAATCCCATCGAGATGTTGTGGGGTGATTTGAAACGAACTGTGCATGCAAGAAACCCCTCAAATATTTCAATTTTTTGTTGAATAAATTATTGCAAAGTCAATTTTTCATTGTTTTTTGTTCAATTATATCACCTTTATCTATAGATACTGTTTAAATGAAGATCAAATATTGATATGTCCACATATGTTATAAAGATTTAAAAAACATTTCGTGGGGTGTACTTAATTTTTCACTTGACTGTATATAGGTACATGACTTTAAAAACTCATGATCTATCATGATCTATCTATCATGACTTATATAGTCTATGATGTCCATCATATAATTATAATTATCATGTCCATCATAAAGTCTATCATATCATAGTCCATCATATAGTCTAACATATCATAGTCCATCATATAGTCTATCATATCATAGTCCATCATATAGTCTATCATATCATAGTCCATCATATAGTCTATCATATCATAGTCCATCATAAAGTCTAACATATCATAGTCCATCATATATTCTAACATATCATAGTCCATCATATAGTCTATCATATCATAGTCCATCATATAGTCTATCATATCATAGTCCATTATATAGTCTATCATATCATAGTCTATCATATCATAGAATCTATCATGTCTATCATATAGTCTATCATATCATAGTCTATCATGTCTATCATATCATCGTCTATCATATCATAGTCTATCATGTCTATCATATCATCGTCTATCATATCATATAGTCTATCATGTCTATCATATAGTCCATCATATCATAGTCTATCATATAGTCTATCATATCATAGTTTATAATATAATATAGTCTATCATATCATAGTCTCTCATTTCTATCATATAGTCTATCATATCATAGTCTATCATGTCTATCATATCATCGTCTATCATATCATAGTTTATAATATAATATAGTCTATCATATCATAGTCTATCATGTCTATCATATAGTGTGTCATATCATATAGTCTATCATATCTATAATATTGAAGCGCGGTGCTACGCGCGCTACTTGTATAGCAAGGAGGAAGCGGACAACGCGGTTAGTTCAAAGAGTCTTTATTATAAGAGCTCCACTGTAGCACTGGAGCGCTTCGGGCTGCACGCCCGGTGTATATCCCGCGGCCACACCTACCCCTCGGGCGTGGCCGCCGCCCACTTGGTGCGCGGAATGATGCCATCACGCCAGTGAGCTTTCGTGTCCACCACACGCGCCCCCCCAGAATTCCCGCGCACCTGGAGGGCCATTTTGCGGGGCAAACGGATGACCCGGCCGAAGCGCCCTCTGGCGACTGGCGGCGTCCGGGGTGCAGGGATGCCAGTCGGGATGCCTCCGGCTGCACCCGGGACGGGTACAGGACCGGGGGGCGGCGTGCCGGCGGACCTGGGCGGTGCCGGGGTTTAGCCCGCAGGGGGGCGGCCCCGACGCGGAGGCCGAGCCACCGGCGGTGGGTGGTCCACGTCGAGGTGGGCCGGCTTGAGGCGATCCACTGAGACGCGGTCGGGAGTACGGCCGATGTCCAAGGTGAAATGTTTCACCCCGGTCTCCAGCACATGGAAAGGCCCATTGTACGGGGGCCGCAGTGGTGTCCGGTGGGCGTCGTGCCGGACGAAGACGTACTCCGCGGTGCGAAGCTCCGGGGCGACGTGCATAGGTGGGTGCCCGTGGTGCGCCGTCGGCACCGGGGCAAACCTCCGGGCGGTCTCCTGCAGCGCGGAGCGCTCCTGCGCCGCGGACCATGGTGCCGTGGGGTCGGGGAGGAACTCGCCCGACACCCGCAGTGGTTGTCTGGAGACCAACTCCGCCGCGGATGCGCGCAGGTCGTCCTTGGGCGCCGTCCGGAGGCCCAGCAGGACCCAGGGGAGCCTGTCGACCCAGCCGCAGTCGGAGATGGTGGCCCGGAGCGCGGCCTTCAACGAGCGGTGGAACCGCTCGCACAGGCCTTTGGCCTGGGGGTGGTAGGCCATGGTTCGGTGCAGCTGGACCCCGAGCCCCCGCGCGACCGCCCCCCAGAGCTCCGAGGTGAACTGGGGGCCGCGGTCGGACGAGATGTCTGAGGGGGCGCCAAACCGGGCGACCCAGGTGGCGATGAACGCCTGCGCGATGTCCGCCGCCGTCGTCGCCGCCAAAGGCACGGCCTCCGGCCACCGTGTGGTGCGGTCCACCATTGTCAGGACATGGGTGAAACACCGCGAGGGGGGCAGAGGTCCCACCAGGTCCACGTGCACGTGGTCGAACCTACGTTCCGGCACCGTAAACGGGGCCAATGGGGCCTGGGTGTGCCGGTGCACCTTCGCGCGCTGGCACGCGAGGCACGTCCTGGTCCAGCCGCGGACGGCCTTCCGGAGGCCATGCCAGACAAACTTGTCAGCGACCAACCTCTGGGAGGCCTTCATGCCCGGGTGGGACAGGCCGTGGATGGTGTCAAAAACCTGGCGCTTTCAGCCCGTGGGCACGATGGGGCGAGGCCGCCCGAGGGAGACGTCACACAAGAGGGCCGTGCCCGCGCTTTCGAACGGCACCTCAGTGACGCGGAGGCCCGTGACGGCGGTCCGCAAGGCCTGGACGCCGGGGTCGGCGGCCTGGTCCGCTGCCATCCGGGCATAGTCGATGCCAAGGTGGACTGCGTGGGCGACGGACCGGGAAAGGCAAGCCGCCACCGGGTTGTCCTTCCCCGTGATGTGCCGGATGTCCGTTGTATATTCGGACACGGCCGCGAGGTGACGCTGCTGCCGGGCCGACCACGGCTCAGCGACCTTGCCCATCGCGAAGACCAGTGGCTTGTGGTCGACGAAGGCCGTGAACGCACGGCCCTCGAGCAGATGGCGGAAGTGCCTGACCGCCAGGTGAAGCCCGAGCAACTTGCGGTCGAAGGTACTATAGCGGCGTTCGGGTGGGCGAAGCTGCCGGCTGAAGAACGCCAGCGGTTGCCAGGCACCACGCACCCACTGCTCGTGCACCGCGCCCCCCGCGTAGTCCGAGGCATCGGTGGTGAGGGCGATCGGTGCATCGGACGCCGGGTGCGCGAGCATGGTGGCGTTAGCCAAGGCGAGCTTCGCACCCACAATCGCCATGTCCATCTGCTTGGTCCAGGTAATGTCACCTTTGCCCGGCTTCCCTCGGAGGGCCTCGTGCAAGGGGCGAGGAGCTGGGCGATGCGGGGCAGGAACCGATGGTAAAAGTTTGCCATGCCCAGGAACTCCTGGAGCCCCTTGATCGTGCGGGGGTGCGGAAACCCCTTCACCGCCTCCACCTTGGCCGGTAGGGGGACGGCCCCGTGCCTGGTGACGCGGTGCCCCAAAAAGTCGATGTCGGTGACGCTGAACCGGCACTTGGCGGGGTTCACGATGAGGCCATGCTGGCCCAGACATTCGAAGAGCGTGCGGAGATGGTGTAGGTGCTCTTCGCGGGACGCGCTGGTGACGAGGATGTCGTCCAGGTAGACGTAGACAAAATCCAAGTCACGCAAGATGCTGTCCATTAGTCGCTGGAACGCCTGAGCCGCATTTTTCAATCCGAAGGGCATCCAAAAAAATTCGAAAAGACCGAATGGTGTGATGACCGCCGTCTTCGGGATGTCCTCCGGCCTGACGGGAACCTGATGGTAGCCGCATATGAGGTCCACCTTTGAAAAGAAGGACATGCCCGCCAACCGGGCGGAGAAGTCCTGAATGTGGGGGACGGGGTAGCGGTCGGGGGTGGTGGCGTCGTTGAGGCGCCGGTAGTCCCCGCACGGTCGCCACCCCCCGCCGGGCTTTGGCACGATGTGGAGCGGCGATGCCCAAGCACTCTCGGAGTGCCGCACGATGCCGAGCCGCTCCAGCATAGCGAACTCCGCTTTAGCTACCACGAGCTTTGTCGGCTCGAGGCGGCGTGCCCAGGCGTAGACCGGTGGCCCGGCGGTGGGGATGTGGTGTTCCACCCCGTGCTTGACGGCCCCCACCGAGAAGGTGGGCCGCGTGAGGGCCGGGAAGCCGGCGAGGAGGCGGTTGAATTCGTTCACTGCCGGAAGCGTACAGATGAACCTGGCCGGAACTGAACCGCTCAGCAAGCCGCTCGGCGAGCCGCTCGATGAGCCGCTCAACGAGGCGGGCAGCGCACAAGCGAGCGAGCTGAACGTCTCAGCCTGGACAAGCCTTCTGTGCTTTATGTCCACCAGCAGACCATTGGCACACAGGAAGTCCGCGCCAAGCAGTGCCATAGGCACGTCGGCAGTGACGAACGACCACCGGAAAACCTGCCCTCCGAACCGCAGAGAAAGGCAGCGTTTTCCGTATGTGCGAATGGACGTACCGTTGGCAGCAAGCAGCGCGGGGCCCCGGCCCGCGGTCTGCTTGTCGGACGTACCGGCGGGAATGACACTCACCTGCGCTCCTGTGTCGCACAGGTAATGGCGCCCAGATAAGGTGTCCGTGATGAACAGTAGGCTGTTTGAATGGCCGGCGCTCAGTGCCACTACCGAGGGCCGGCCCGGGCATTTCCCGACCTGCCGAATGAGCACGGCGGGCGACATTGCCGAGCCTCGTGGCCGAACTGGGCGTGGAAAAAACACCAGGTTGGCGGCGGAGGCCGCGGTTTTCTCCGCGGCGGCGGTGGTGGGCGGGGCGTGGCGGCGGCCGTGAGGTGTGCATCAGCATCAGCCATGAGGTGTGGTGCATCAGCATCAGGGTCAGCCTCGGGATTCGCGACGGCCGCGTCAAAACTCGCCTGCGTGTCCAAAGCCGCGAAGAACCTGTCGGCCTCGGCAGCGAGAGCTCGGGGTTCCGTCGTCGCAGAACCGGCCAAGGCGAGGCGTACGCGTGCCAGCAGCTGGCGTCGAAATAACGCCCGGAATAGAGCGTTCGGGGTTTCGTCGCCCATCATCGACAGCATATGGTCCATGCGGACCGACGGTCACGTGTCACCGAGCTTGGGGAGGTCCAGGAGGCGGTCGGCCCGTGCGTCCACCGTGAGGCCGAACGTGGCGAGGAGGAGACGCTTGATCGCCTCGTACCTGCCGTCGGCCGGTGGGTTCATCAGGACCGACACGACGCGAGCGGCCGTGCCGGGCCCAAGGGAGGCGACCACGTGGCAGTACATGGTCTCGTCCACCATGATGCCTCGAAGTCGGAACTGGGCTTCTGCCTGCAGGAACCAAACCTCGGCTTGAGCCTCCCAGAACTCGGGGAGTTTGATTTGGACCGCGTTGGTTGCCATTGCTGTGGCGGGTTCGGGTGGTCAGCGACGGCTGCCCATCACGTCGGAGGGTCACCAATGAAGCGCGGTGCCACGTGCGCTACTTGTATAGCAAGGAGGAAGCGGACAACGCGGTTAGTTCAAAGAGTATTTATTATAAGAGCTCCACTGTAGCACTGGAGCGCTCCGGGCTGCGCGCCCGGTGTATATCCCGCGGCCACGCCTACCCCTCGGGCGTGGCCGCCGCCCACTTGGTGCGCGGAATGATGCCATCACACCAGTGAGCTTTCGTGTCCGCCACAATATCATAATCTATCATATCATATAGTCTATCATATCATATAGTCTATCATATCTATCATATCATAGTCTATCATATCATATAGTCTATCATGTCTATCATATCATAGTCTATGATATCTATCATATAGTCTATCATATCATATAGTCTATCATATCATATAGACTATCATATCATATGGTCTATCATATCATAGTCTATCATGTCTATCATATAGTCTATCATATCATATAGTCTATCATCTCATAGTCTATCATATCATACTCTATCATGTCTATCATATAGTCTATCATATCATAATCTATCATATCATATAGTCTATCATATCATGTAGTCTATCATATCATAGTCTATCATATCATACTCTATCATGTCTATCATATAGTCTATCATATCATAATCTATCATGACTTATATAGTCTATGATGTCCATCATATAATTATAATTATCATGTCCATCATAAAGTCTATCATATCATAGTCCATCATATAGTCTATCATATCATATAGTCTATCATATCTATCATATCATAATCTATCATATCATATAGTCTATCATGTCTATCATATCATAGTCTATGATATCTATCATATAGTCTATCATATCATATAGTCTATCATATCATATAGACTATCATATCATATGGTCTATCATATCATAGTCTATCATGTCTATCATATAGTCTATCATATCATATAGTCTATCATGTCTATCATATAGTGTATCATATCATATAGTCTATCATATCTATCATATCATAATCTATCAGATCATATAGTCTATCATATCATATAGTCTATCATATCTATCATATCATAGTCTATCATATCATATAGTCTATCATGTCTATCATATCATAGTCTATGATATCTATCATATAGTCTATCATATCATATAGTCTATCATATCATATAGTCTATCATCTCATAGTCTATCATATCATAGTCTATCATGTCTATCATATAGTCTATCATGTCTATCATATAGTCTATCATCTCATAGTCTATCATATCATAGTCTATCATGTCTATCATATAGTCTATCATATTGTTATGTCTGTTTTTGGCTTAGTGGTTAGGGTGCCGGCTTGGGATATAAAAATAAAAAAAAGAACCAAGGATCCTGGGTAAGGATCCTGGGTTTGAATCCCGGTCAATCGCTGAATTATCACCAGGGGGGTTAACTCAGCCTGTCATCCTTCCGAGGTCGTGAAAATTGAGTTGATTTTGAACCAACAATCAACTCAACTATATATATATATATATATATATATACTGTATATATTAAGGTGGTCCACAGATATATGTAATATTTAATACTATTAATACATCCAGACTCCACAAGGCTGCCCTTGTTACTATGTTTATAAAGATCATATGAGCTCAATTGGAACTTATTTAGAGGTTGCTCAAAAAATAACATTTTTAATTTATCCTGTTTTTTTCAGATGGCAGAAACTCGCAGCTCTTCCACAGTTTGGTTGCTGGGCAAGTCTGAAAAGGAAATAATATGTGGGGTACTACCAACCAAAGGACACACATTGCAGAAAATGGTGTACCATCACATACAAGAACACCATACAGTTCGTGAAAGTGCCAAACTTAGTGTGCAAGCTGTGTGTGCATTCTGGGAGAAAGCACGAATTCCAGTGCAGAGAGTAGATTCCTGTGAGCGCCAACTTTTGAAGTTGTATGATGCCTACAAACTGGTAAAGAAAAATAGAACCAAGACATTCGAAAACTATAGAGTGAAGGAGCAGATGTTCAAAGATGATCTTCAATGCCTCTTCGATATCTCACCAAATGATGCGCTTGAGAAAATGACGAATGAAGAAGACAAAGAATTCCTTATCATGCAGCGTGAGGATCCCTCAAGTTCACGTATGGGATCTGTGGACAACACTCTGGCAGTGAAGGAGAACAGAAAGCGTATCAGGCTTGAGAATGAAGATAAAAGAAAGAAGAAACATGCTGCTGAGACTCCAACAGTAATATGCAATCTGTTCCATCAACATCGGCTGTGGTTGATGATGATGATGATGAGTCTGAGATTGAAAGCTCCGATTCAGGGGACAATGAATTCAAACTCCAAAGTCCATCTTCTGCCAAACAGGTGAAAAAGGCTCCCATCAAGGTGATCTCCAGCAATAGTGGCAACTCTGGACAGAGTAAATCTCTCAGATCGGCGTGCTGTTTGTGGCCAGTGCTTTTGCACAATCTCTTGGTCATACCATTGAAGACAAGTGCAAGCCAACAATAATAAATAATTTGAGTAATTGAAAATAGACAATTATCTATGAATTGATGTATGATGCTAAAAATTCTGTATCTTATTATTCATTAAAATTTGTCAACATTTTGAGCAACCTCGAAATATTGTCCAATCAAGCTCAAATTTTCACCACAAACTACGTTCTTCAATAGGAATAGGGGCAGGCTTGTGGAGAAATTAAAATCCAATCTTCAAATTTTTGGACCACCCTAATATATACGTATATGTAGAGAGGAGACTGATAGAGAAGAGAAGGACTGATGGAGAGAAGTGGAGAAGGAGACTGATGGGGGAGAGGTCTGGTTTGTCAAAGAGGGCCAAGTGGTAAGAGGTGGAAAGAGGAGGAGGTGGAAAACAAGAGGGCTGTCAGACAGCTTGTGATTGTGATTGGCAGGTGGTGGCAGACCTAAAGCCACAATTGGTATTCCCAGAGGAGATCTGTGTGACAAGGCTGCGGCCTGACATTGTCATTTGGTCAGGTGCAACAAGACAGGTCATCTTCGGGGAATTGTCGGTACCTTGGGAAGAGAACATGGAGGAGGTGCACGAGAGGAAGAGAGGAAAGTACAGTGAGCTGGAGGCAGAGTGCCGGGAGAAGGGTTGACGAGTTTCGTGTCAGCCATTTGAGGTGGGATGTAGAGGGTATATTGGCAATTCCTTTTCTGCATTTCTTGCTAGGCTGGGAGTGTGTGGGACAGAAAGAAGGAGAATGTGTGACAAGGTGGGCCAGGTTGCCTTGAAAGGCTCATTTTGGTTATGGAGGAAGTTTATGGAGGCACGAACGGTGTAGGTTGGTTGTGTGTGGTTTTATTTATTTATTTATTTGTTTTACTATTATTATTTCTTATTTTGTGTATATGAGTGAGTGGGTGAGGGTGTATGTTTTTGCATGAATTAATTTTTGCATGTGTGTGTGTTTTTGTATGTTGAGTGGTCTATGTTGTAAGGGTAGGTGGTTGGTTGGTTGGTGTTGTGTGTGTGTGTGTGTGTGTGTGTGTGTGTGTGTGTGTGTGTGTGTGTGTGTGTGTGTGTGTATGTGTGTGTATGGGTGTGTATGTGTGTGTATGAATGATCTGGTGTGTTTTGTTGGTGAGTGGTGAAGGGTATAAAGGTGGGTGTTTGAGTGTTCCACCATGTTTGTTTGGTGCTGTGGATTCTGGATGCGGAGGTGTTGTTGTTGTTGTAATCTGCATTCGCACTGGCTGGGGGTGGGGGTATGTACGCATCCAGGTGTAGTTGCTGCATGTGGATGTGTATGTGCCCCTGCTGGCCCACATTAGCTGACCGTATCGAGGTTGAAGGGCCGAAACGGGATGATGCTGAGGACCTCGACTGAGGACCCGGTCAGTGCAGCACACTTGTGACCAGGTGTGTTTTGAACTTATATATATATTGTGCCATGGAGGTACGTCAAACGGTGTAGGTTGAGGTTGTGGGTGGTGGTTCATTTCAGCCTAAAGGGGTAGTGACTGAGTGTGGAAGAGAAATGGAGATGTGTGAATGGTGTGTGTGTGTGTGTGTGTGTGTGTGTGTGTGTGTGTGTGTGTGTGTGTGTGTGTGTGTGTGTGTGTGTGTGTGTGTGTGTGTGTGTGTGTGTGTGTGCGCGCGTGTGTGTGTGTTTGTTGCAATAGTGGGTGTGGTTTTGCATGATTGTGTTTTTGCTTGAGTGGTGCATGTTGTAAGGGTAGGTGTGTTTGAGTGAGATGTTTTTGCTGTATCAATGGAGAACTTTTGGCGGGGGAGGGGAAGGGTGGGGGTCGGATTTTGCAAGTATCAATATTTTTCAATATTTTGCAAGTTTTGCAAGTATTTTGCAAGTTGGTTTTTGCTGTGAGATTTTTTTTGTGTTTGAGTGAGTGGGTGAGGGGCTGTGGGTTTTGGGAGTGGAGGCGGTTTTGTTGTTGTAGTCCATGGGTTCCCAATCAGTGGGCCAAGCCAAACAGTTCAATCTTGGTTTCATCAGACCTCAGAATCTTGTTTCTCAGTCTGAGAGTCCTTTAGGTGCTTTTTTGCAAACTGCAAGCGGGCTTTAATGTGTCTTTCACTGAGGAGAGGCTTCCGTCTGGCCACTCTGCCATAAAGCCCAGATCGGTGGAGTGTTGCAGTGATGTTTGTCCTTCTGGAAGTTTCTCCCATCTCCACACAGGATCTCTGGAGCTCAGCCAGAGTGACCATCGGGTTGTTGGTCACCTCTCTTACCAAGGCCCTTCTCCCCCGATTGCTCAGTCTGGCCGGGCGGCTAGCTCTAGGAAGAGTCCAGGTTGTTCCAAACATCTTCCATCTAAGAATTATGGAGGCCATTGTGCTCTTGGGAACCTTCAATGCAGCAGTCATTTTTTTGTAGGCTTCCCCAGATCTGGGCCTCGACACAATCCTGTCTCTGAGCTCTGCAGGCAGTTCCTTCGACCTCATGGCTTGGTTTTTGCTCTGATATGCATTGTCAGCTGTGAGACCTTATATAGACAGGTGTGTGCCTTTCCAAATCATGTCCAATCAATTGAATTTACCACAGGTGGACTCCAATCAAGGTGTAGAAACATCTCAAAGATGATCAAGAGAAATGGGAGGCACCTGAGCTAAATTTCAAGTGTCATAGCAAAGGCAAAGGCATAGCAAAGGCATACACTTAAGTCAATGTGATATTTCAGTTTTTTCTTTTTATTATATTTGCTAAACTTTCTAAAATCCTGTTTTCTCTTTGTCATTATGGGGTATTCACTGTAGATTGAGGAGGGAAAAAATGAATTTAAACGATTTCAGCATAAGGCTGCAACATAACAAAATGTGAAAAAAGTGAAGGGGTCTGAATACTTTATGAATGCACCTTATATATCGGTTTTTGCCCTGTCTCTCAATGGTGAAGAATCACATAAACATTATCGGATCCAAATGCCAAGCTGAACAGTTCACATTCTGTATACCACTGATCGGCCAGAACTGCATCTGGAACTGAATCAAAATCTAATCGGCTTGTTCTTGTCACCTAACTAACTCGTCCATCAAGTTCTGGCCAAATTTTTGGGCCAGATATTTCAATTATTGCTTCCAAATTTCCACCACATCTGACACAACTCATTCACTCAAGTTCGTAGTTGTCATTGCACAAACAATCCCTTGTGTCATGCAGGGCTTGAGTATCATGTAGTAGAAGACAGCTGTTCACTTTGGTCCCTTTTTCCTAAATCAATATTTGGGATAGGTTAGAGTCTGAAGCCCTCTCTATCACCTAATAGGTTATTGAGGTGATGGATGCAAGGTATCTTCTCAATGCAGACATGATGCTTGCATTTGATGCCTTATCTACAGGAGAGGGTCGATGATTTCTCTGTGCTGGGACAAGTCTGAGCTGCAAGGAAGCTTCAGCAAGCAATTCATCTTTTCTTATCCAGTTCTTCTTTCAACTTCAATATGCATATTGCAAAGAGGACAACAATCTTTGCTCTGATCGATGAAACAAATTTCAGACAACCTGAATTTTCATAAAAAGTTAGGGGAAAATAAAACTCTTCAACACAAATGTTTTAACCTTTAATTATAATCATGCTCACACTAGCTGGTCAGTGCACCGATATCCATCGCTTGCCAGTGCGTGACATTTGAGTTGAAATTGTGCAGAATTTTCTGAGATATGGCAGAAATAATCAACACCGACCGATTTTTCAAGAGGAGGTGAAGAGAGCCGTGGTTTATTATTCCATTATTCATGTCGAAAAGCAAAGAGGAAAAAAAACGTGATAATTCTGGAAAGCTCGTCACACGAAATTCAGATGTATCTCCTTGAAACGATTTTCCAAACTAGGGGGATTAATCCACAGCTCTTGTCATTTGCAGAAGTTATTGAAATTAATGTCTCACCTGTCTAGCTGAAGGATGTCTTCCATGTGACGGATGAGCTTATGGGCTCTCTGTAATGGCCACGAAACGTCTCATCGGTTCACACTGCCTCTTGTGCGTTTTCAAAATCAGATCGATGGATTGCCGGAGAAGCAAACTGCACCAAATTAATTTTAGGAACATGCCGTTTTATGTGCAGGATGCACCTGGAGTGTTTTGGCATGCACGAGAGCGACCCATCAGCAAAATGTTGGTTACTTAACATTGGTTGTAGGAGGTTAAAGGCAATAAGTTGGAGTGGATTACATGATGTTAGAAACGATATCTCATTGAGCTCCACCACCTGAGCATGTGACCATGTGTGCTGACTGTTAGTGGACATGTGATCGTTTTTGTATTACTGTGTGACCACTTTTAGTTATCAAAAGAGTGATTCATTGAAATAACGGCAAACCAGAAAACTACAGTTTCATTAGAGAGTGAGAACTGGTGTTAAGTTGTTGAAGATGATAATTAAGAGAATGATGCACATACCAAGACGACAGAATGAATACAAGGTGATGATAATTGTGAGTGAGCGATAGCGAGGAGAATTCATTGTTTCATGATGTATACAATATAATGGATGATACATTACAGTTTTAACTGCCTTGGAGAAAATTTAATAATTTTAAGAGAGTTTATAGAGATCACATAGAAGTTATTCATTTATGGGTACGTTTTGGGTCATCATTTGCATGCAATTTGCCTTTATGCGGTTTGAACAGGAAACTCTGGCATGACTTTCATGACAAACACCACGGAAACAACTACAACTAGAACGGCACTCAGTAGAGAGCATACCTCTACCTGGTTTGCAATATCAATCAATGGTGAAGAATCACTTAAAAATTAAAGAATTCTCATGTCCGAATCCATATTCAGATCTTCACCAAAGTCGAATCGAATCGTCCTTGTCAGACACCCAACCTGTCCAACAAGTTTCGTCCAAATCCATCCACATCTTTTTGAGATATCCTGGTATGTATCGTTTTTGGCCCAATTTCCCAATGGTGAAGAATCACTTTAAAAATTCTAGTAGCCGGATCGCGATCAGGATCCTCACCAAAATCTCATCCTTTCATCCTTGTCACATACGCTACATCTCTGCCACATTTCGTCCGAATCCGTCCACAACTTTTGGAGATATTTTGTTCACAAACGGACAGACAGACAGACATGGGCGAAAACATAACCTCGATCCACCTTTTGTGGCGGAGGACACTCGAAAGCATCTGAAAATGTAAAGCCCGTTTGTAATCAAATGTCTTATTCTTCTTCCGTAAGGTCAAAACAGTTTAAAAATATATACAAAATGAAAATTGATGATTTTATGCAGCCTTGACCTTTCTAAAAAAATAATCAGCTTCTAGCTTTTGATTTGTGAACCAATTCTATGAAGCTATATGCAAATTCATAAAATTTCAGGTCAATTGGAAAAAAGTGACGATTTTACGCAACCTTGAATTTTGATCTTTTGATCTAAAAAAGAAACAATCGGCTTCTACCTTTTGATTGGTGAACCAATTCAGTGACCCGATATGTAACTTCTTAAGATTTCATGTCAATTGGATGAAAATTGGCGATTTTACGCAATCTAGACCTTTGGCCTTGTGATCTAAAAAAACAGTCAGCTTGTTGCTTTTGATTGGTGAACCAATTAAGTTACCCAATCTGCAATTTTTTTTTAAGTTCAGGTCAATCGAGTTAAAATTGGCAATTTTACGCCATTTTTACCTTTGACATTTTGATAAGTTATTAATTTGCCTTCTCCGTATTATCATAATAAGGCTTTGGTGAAATTTGGATGACAATAGCTCAAATGGTAAAAAAAAGTTACGGCCTGGACACACACACACACACACACACACACACACACACACACACACACACACACACACACACACACACACACACACACACACACACACACACACACACACACACACACACACACTATAATTATTTTAAAAAGAATAAATAAACAAGAAGACGTCATGCAGAGCACGATACTTGCAAAATCCGTCCCCCAAAGGTTTAACATGAATACAGCAAATTGTCAATTTCATCAAGATAAAAGATGACGATCTTGATCAAAGCTCGGGTCAATAGGACCGAGTGATGATTTTTCAGATGAAAAATGCTGATTTTGGAAGTTTGTCCTTGAGTTGACCTTTGACCTCAAAAATAGTTGGCTTCCCAATTTAGTGACACAATATACAAATGCTGTTCAATTTTTAAGTCATTCTGATTTAAAATGGCGATTTTAGAAATTTGACCTCCAGATGACCTTTGACCTTTGCCCTCAAAATCAATAGTCTTCTCAGTTGTGACGACCTCTACAACTTGGTGAAGTTTTGCGACGATCAATTTAGAATTGTGACCTGTAGGCCGGTGACAAACAAACAAACAGACAAGCAAGAAGACATCATGTGGAACATGGTACTTGCAAAATCGCCACCCCCCCAGACAAACAAACTATAAATCTGTCAGAGACCGAATAGAGGAATTGCTGGAATGTACTTTTTTCTTCAGGGGGTGTTGGTTAGAAGGGAATCGAATAATCTTTGACAGAGTTATTAGGAAAAAAAAACAAAAACATTTGACCTTGAGTTTGACCTTTCAAGGTCACTCAATGTCAAAGGTCATGGTGCCAAATGAAATGGTGTATGTGACTTCCTATATGTCAGTAACAGTAAGTGTATGCATATCTCTTGTACTTTTAGAGTTATAGTGCTTTGAAATATATTTTAAATGAAAACTCGACCCCCCCTGATTTCACGTTTTGGGCGACCGTGAGCTTGACCTTGGGCTTAGAGAGTTAAAAATTGGGCACAGTCTTTCCAGGGCAAGGCAAATATGTGTGTAAAGTATGGCGATGCTATGTGCAATGATGTAGACGTAGTACTGCGCACAAACAGACAGACAGACAGACAGATGAAAAATCGGTCAGAGACCGGGGACTTGCCGGAATGTATTTTTTTATCGGCCATTTTGGATCAAAATGGTGGGAAATCTATACATGTATATACGCTAAGCAATGGAAGGTAACTGAGTAAGTGTATGCATATCTCTTGTCCTTTCAGAGTTATAGTGGTTTGAAATATATTTTCAATGAAAACATGGCCCCCTGACCTTTGACCCCCAAAAATAATTAAAACTAAGCATTTTTGACCATTTTATGCCGAATGTCAATTTTTGGGAATTGAATAATGAACATTTTGGTGTTGGTTAGAAGGGAATCGGATAATGTTTGACAGAGTTATTAGTAAAAAAAACAATTTATGACCTTGAGTTTGGCCTTTCAAGGTCACTAAAGGTCAAATGTCATGGTGCCAAATGAAATGTCATATGTGACTTCCTATATGTCAGTAACAGTAAGTGTATGCATATCTATTGTACTTTTAGAGTTAAAGTGGTTTGAAATATATTTTAAATGAAAACTCAACCCCCCTGATTTCACGTTTTGGGTGACCTTGAGCTTGACTTTGAGCCTAGAGAGATAAAAATTGGACACAGTTTATTCCAGGGCAAGGCAAATATGTGTGTAAAGTATGGTGATGCTATGTGCAACGATGTAGACGTAGTACTGTGCACAAACAGACAGACAGACAAATCAACCAACCGACATACTATTCCGGCAAGTAACCAGAAGACGTCATGCAGAGCACGATACTTGTAACCCCCCCCCCCCCCAAAGTTTTCCATTGACAAAGCAAATTGTCCATTTCATGAAGATTAAAATTTACGATCCTGATGAATTCCTCTTTTTATTTTCGCTCTTTCACGAAATTTTCGCTTTCACGAAATTTTCGCTCTGTCACGAGCCTCGATCTTGTATACAAAAAAAAAAAAAAAAAAAAAAAAAAGCTCGGGTCAACAGGATGAAAAGCGACGATTTTTCAGATGAAAATTGCTGATTTTAGAAGTTTGACCTTGAGTTGACCTTTGACCTTTTGACCTCAAAAAAGTTGGTTTCCCAATTCAGTGAGGCAACACACAAATGCTGTTCTATTTTCAAGTCAATCGGATGAAAATTGACGGTTTTTAGATGAAAATGGATGATTTTGGAAGTTTGACCTTCAGTTAACCTTTGACCTTTTGACCTCAAAAGTAGTTGGTTTCCTAATTCAGTGAAGGTCAACTATGCAAATGCTGTTCAATTTTCATTTCAATCGGATGAAAAATGATGTTTTTTCAGATGAAAATTGATGATTTTACAAGTTTGACCTTGAGTTGACCTTTGACCTTTTGACCACAAAATAGTTGGTTTCCCAATTCAGTGAGACAATACACAAATGCTGTTCTATTTTCAAGTCAATCGGATGAAAATTGACAGTTTTTTCAGATGAAAATGGATGATTTTGGAAGTTTGACCCTCAGTTGACCTTTGACCTTTTGACCTCAAAAATAGTTGGTTTCCTAATTCATTGAAGGTCAAACTATGCAAATGCTGTTCAATTTTCAATTCAATTGGATGAAAAATGATGTTTTTTCAGATGGAAAGTGATGATTTTGGAAGTTTTCCTTGAGTTGACCTTTGACCTTTTGACCTCAAAATAGTACGTTTCCCAATTTAGTGACTCGATATGCAAATGCTGTTCAATTTTAAAGTCAATCGGTTGAGAATTGATGGCATTTTAGATGAAAATTTATGATTTTTAAAATTTGACCTTGAGTTGACCTGTGACCTTTTGACCTCAAAAATAGTTCATTTCCCAATTTATTGACTCAATATACCAATGCTATTCAATTTTAAAGTCAATCAGATTAAAATGGCGATTTTAGAAATTTGACCTCCTGATGACCTTTGACCTCAAAATCAATAGGCTTCTCAATTGGGACGACCTGTACAACTTGGTGAAGTTTCGTGACGATCGTTTTAAAATTGTGACCTGTAGGCCGGTGACAGACAAACAAACAGACAAACAGAACCACAAACGCAACCGACCAATATACTTGAAAAATCTTTGATTTTACAAAATCTTCGATTCTTCGATTTTGCAAGTAACAAACAGCCAGCCAGACAGACAGACAGACAGACAGAATAACAAACGCAACCGACCAATATACTTAAAAAATCTTCAATTTAATTGTACGAAGTGTCGATAATGATAGATGCGAAATAACAAATTTGCGGCCCCCCAAAGTGTTGCTCGGGGTGACCGCCCCTTCCCCCCCCCCCCCCCCCCCTTCCTCCCTCGCTACACCAGTGCCTGCAAGGTTAAGCCATTTGTTACACGTGATAATGAGGAGGTAGCGTATGTAATTTATAGACAGAGTCGGCCTTAATTTTTGGGCATGAACATCTCAGGGGTTAGGCGGGACTAGTAGATGAGAACTTCTCGCAAGAGAGGCACGCATATGTCTGGCCATCATGATCTGTCTGGCCAATGTGCTTCAGCCATGGTGCAGTCATGAGCCGGATGTGCCATCCTGCAATTATTTTTTTTATGAGCCACCCCTGTGGGTGGACGGCCAGAGCAAAGCATTCTGTCCAGGAGGGGGACAATGGGAGAGACCTCGCTTGAGGAAGGAATAAACAGGAGAGACCTGTAGATGAAGAAGAAGAGGTCTCGTTGTAGAGAGAGAGGAGATGACAAAAGCCATGTGTAGAAGAAGGATAAGCAAAACTGATCACGGTGTTTTGGAGTGGACTAAGCAGAAGGCTTCTGTCTCTTGAATTGACCCAAGCTGGGTTCACCCTGTGTTGGTGGAGCATGGAGGAAGAGGACGGTGGGCACCCCAAGAAGGCCTTGCTTAAAGGACAAAGAAAAGACATCCACGGGGCCTGGTAGTCACTTTTAGTTAGGGGGTGGATCATTGCTGGAATTCCACAACAAATACCATCTTCATCGTGCTTGTTTTGTCTCTTGGAAGCTATTTGTCTCGCACCTGGTTCCCAAAGTGGTCTATTTTGAGTCTGGCATCCACCCTGTGCATGAGATAATGGAAGTCTTGCCTACAATTGTTTTGTTGCATGAGTGTGATCTGTGGCGTTTAGTGGGTTAGGATTTGTTTTATTCCTCAATCGTTGTACATAAGTTTGAATATTCCCATTTTCCTCTTTGTGTCCATTTGATTTGCTTGGTTCATTCCATTTTTTGATTAAAGCGTCTTTTTACCATCTTCCCTGTTTACTTTACAAAGAAACACTTTAAATGATAAGAAAACCCGTTTCAGCTATCTGTCTGCTTTATGTGTGTTGGCCACCATTATTTCGGCCCAATTGAAGCTCCTTGGAGAACAGGAATTTAATTTAATTGGAATTAATTAATTTAATGCAGTAAATGCAATAAAAGATCGTTTGGTCCATCTCTCGACTCTAACTCGGCGCTGAGGTTCTTGTTTTAACGGGAGCTTTAGACGTGACAATATATAAGCTATTTTAAACAAATCGGAATATGAATCAGAAGACAAATCTGCCGTTCATCAGTACTTTGGCTCTACATTTGCAGAGAGGAGTGAGATAATAGTTTTACTGTTCCACCTGCCTTCCTTGCAGTGAAACAAAATTGAAAATCTTTCGAAACAGGAAACGTCCTGTTTTTAACGACATCCTAAAGAACACAAACAACAGGCGCAAATAGTAAATGGGTAAAACGGCATTACAACCCGGAAGTTTTTTACACCTTTAAACCTCTATAAACCTTTATTTAAATTGAATTATATACTTGAACACTGTGGAATATAAATCGCCTTCTTGTCGCTTCCAAGAATCTCCAGTTTTGCAATGGTTGGACATGTTCAATAAGGTGGTGTATAAGAGTGGTGTATAAGACTTCTTCAACAGTGATAAACTTCCAGATTTTTTTTTAAAGAAAACGATATTTAAAGTCATTATTGTATTGAAATAGAAGTATGAAATTGAGCACTGCGGGGCTATCACGTTCTATGAACTCTCTAGTTTTAACCACTTTTAAATGTTATAATTCACCGTTTGTTTTTGGAAGATGTCAAGATTAAACCTCTCTGAATCGGGCATTAATTCCCTTTGAGTGAGGGTGTCTCGTTTTAAAGAATGCGGGACAAGGGGTCGGAAAGTACAAAACGTTGAAAGCCCCTGTCAAACGGAATGCTGAAATTCAAAGCTCAACGTCATTGGCATCTCCCACAAAGAAGCAGAAGCACATGGCATGTTGCTCTTTCATTACAGACTGTTTGCTGGCTTTTCTATTTTATACTGTCTATTCTCTGATCTTGCTCCCTGTGCTCCATAAATTAGCCCCTCCAGGCCACACGCTTTCTTTGAGCAACCCCCTTCTTGTGAAACTCGAAATCCAGTCTTACTTCTCACAATGTTTTCCTTAAACAGTGGCCTGCAAAAGTATTCACCCCATACGAATAATGCCACATGCCCATGAATTACGAATTATGCAGAACAATTTTTCCAAATGAACTATTTTTATTCATTATTGAAAATATAAAAACGAAACGTTATTATATTTGAAGGTGATTACATGTGAGGAATTAACCTGATGCTGGCTTGATGGTTAGGGTGCTGGCTTGGGATCCTAGCAAGGACGCTGAGTTTGAATCTCAGTCGACCGTTGAATTAACACCAGTGGGATTGAATCAGCCTGTCATCCTTCCGAGGTCGGCAAATTGAATACAAGCTTACTGGGATGAATGAGCCATTCGGGTATCCTGTGTCGGAGTGGCAACCCATCCAGGATTGTGCCCAATAGTCAAGGAAACAGCTTCGGCAGCCCTATGCATTGTCATGGTGCAAAAAGGTATGATCATGCATTCTCACACGTCAGGAATACCTGCAAAAACATGTACAAATGAAAATTCACTGGTTGCAAAAGTATCCAGCCCCTTAGGTCAGCCAGTACTTAGTGGAAGCACATTTTTCAGCAATGACTGGTATGAGTATTTTTGGGTCCCATAGGTCTGCACCAGCATTGCACAGTGAGATGGTGAAATATTTGCCCATTCTTCATTTGCCCAGTGAAAATTGCCCTGGTTTTGTCAAGTTTGATGGGGATTGTTGATGGACGGCAATCTTCAAGTCTAGCCATAAATTTTCAAATCAGGACTAACTGGGCCACTCAAGAAAATTTATTTTCTTCTCATTCAGCCACTCAAGTGTGGCTTTAGCTTTGTGCTTCGGATCATTTTCCTGCTAAAATGTGAATCTCCTACCCAATTTCAGATTCATGGTTGACTCAAGCATGTTTTCATCCAGGATTCTCCTGTACATTGTACCATCCATTGTCCCTTCTATTCTGACAAGCTTGACAGTCCCTGCTGATGAAAAGCAGCCCCATAACATGATGCTGCCATCACCATGCACAACAGTTGAGATGGTGTTGACTAGGTGATATGCAGTGTTAGGCTTGCACCAGAAGTCACACTTTTAATTTAGACTAAAAAGTTATATTTTTGTCTCGTCTCACCAAAACTTTTCTCCACATTCCTGCAGTATCACTAAATGCTTTTTCGCAATCTCTATACGAGTTTTTGGACGTCTTTTTCAGTAATTGCTTCTTTCTTGCCACCTGTCTATGGAGGCCAACTTTGTAAAGGGAATGGGATATTGTTGATCGATGAACACTGACCTCCAACTCACACATAGAGCCTTGCAGATCTTTCAAAGTCATGTTGTATTTACAGTGACATCTCAAACAGTGTCCTGCTTGCCCAGATGCTGGGTTTGGATCGGAGACCTGATTTGAGTAGAGTCTGGGTGGTATGATGCGTCTTCCACTTCTTAATGATGGATTTCACCATACTCAAAGGGATAATGAGTGACTTTGAAATATTCTTATAACCCTCTCCTGAACAGTGCTTCTCCACCATTTTATGTCTGACTTCTTAGGAAAGCTCCTTGGTCTTCATTTTGCCTTGTTGGTTGACCAAGTGAGTGGCACCTTAAAACTCCTTAGATTAATAGATGGAGCTTAATTTTTAAGTTAAACCACTGACTACATACAGGTGAAACCTATTGCACTTATTTTGTAACCTTTCTCACAAATAATTTGCTCCTGAAGTGAATTTGGGTTAATTAGGCAAAAGGTTTGAATACTTTAATACAACTGAGAACCATCTGATTTTCTCTGTTTGTCTAACTTATTCACATTTTATCTGCATCTTTTTTAGCTTTATCACTTTGGGATAGTTTGTAAAGACCCTATATATTAAGTCTGATTGGAAAGCATCATGAAATAACCACCGGTGACATCAAAATGTGAAAACTGTGGAGGGGGATAAATACTTTTGCAGGCCACTGTACTTAAATATTCATGTTTGCCCAAGCCTTCAGCTTGAACTCTCCTCCTGTAAACTCTTCGACCATTGCCTGCCCTCTGCCATTCCTCCATCCCACCTACGTTGATTCCCACTCAACTGAACTCTTCAACTGGCAATCATTCTTCATTATACCTGGTCATATATAATTTTCTCTCGGAACTATTCTGCTCCTCTGCACCCTTGGCTTCTCTAATTTTGACCGACACGTCGATGACCTTAGCTGCCTCGCCGACAACATTTATGTTTGTCTGAAGATTCTCACACACTATTCCACCCTCTCATCAGTCCCTGACATTGACAGTTCATGGAATAACTTCCTTGACAGGCTTTTTCTCTCCTTCACTAATTAATTTATTCATGTTTTCTGATGTCCTACTCAGCATCCCGACCCTGGTACACTTAGCCGTGCAGTGACTCAATTGCAAATACTCTGCTTGCATTTTCCACCTGGAAGGAAAATCCAACTGATGGGATCCCATATTCCTTCCTCAAAGCATGCATTAATCTGACCTTTATCCATCCATGGCTCAACATCAAGCTTAACTAAGGTCAAACTTTGTCTTTCAATCCTGACAAATCTCACCCTCTCACTATCTCTCTCCGAAAGGACCATCTGGAAAACCCACCGATCTACTTTCTTCACAAACCTCTTGAGGGAAGTTCAGTCATTCAAACTCCTGGGTTTCACTATTAGCCATGACCTTTCTTGGACAAACTACATTTCAATGTACCCACAAACTTCTTCAAAGCCAAGCGAACAATCGATTGTGTGGACCCGCTTTTATCTGCCATGTGTTAATCCTCTTCCGGTCCAACACACCGATGTTCAGAGTGGAAAAACAAAACATTATTACTTTTCTCCTTGTTGTTTATGCCCATCATCCTTGATTGGTTGCCTGCTCCCTTTGCATCTGTTTCCTGCATCATCTGGTGAAATACGGATGTGCAATAAAACTTGGAAAGTTATTGGACATGTATTGTACATCCGGGTTAATTGGCGTGTGGTGGGTTAATTGGCATGCCCTCTAGGTTCAATGTTCTTAGCATGTTGTGAGTTAGTTGTGATCCACACTGTGCTTGTCCTTGGAGTTTGCACCAACCAGTTTCCGTTATTTGGATCAACGGGTAGTACTGAGCGCGAAGTTGTAATGCTTCTTCTGTTAAGCCATCATTCTGAGCTTTTGCATGTCAGGATTCCAAATTAGTCGGCGGTAGTTGTTTGGCGTGAAGTCCAGAATCTGCGTGTTGCTTCCGTCATAACTGTGACCAGAACATATATCGTGACGTGCTATGGCTGATTATGACGAATTTCTCAGCTTCGCAGCTCTGGTACAGTCACGTTAAAAAGTAAGTACACCCCATGTAAAGTTTTGACTCTTTCAACATATTTCAACATACAGCTTTTCATCTTCATTTCAACAATATTGACAGATAAAGGTGATATAATATAACAAATATCATGAAACATTTACATTTTATAGTCCATTGTATAATTTAAATAAACATAAATGCAAATTTCGCATGTGGAAAAAGTAAGTACACCCTTGGCTCCAATAGGTGGTATTGCCCCCTTTGGCAGAAACAACCTCAAGTAGGCGTTTCTTATAACTGTCTACCAGTCTCTGACATCGACTGGGAGAAATTTTTTCCCACTCCTCCATGCAGAATTCTTTCAGCTGTGCGATGTTTGAGGGGTTTCTTGCATGCACAGCTCGTTTCAAATCCCCCCACAACATCTCGATGGGATTTAGATCCGGGCTTTGACTTGGCCATTCCAGAACCCTCCATTTCTTTCTTTTCAGTCATTCCTTGGTGGATTTACTGGTATGTTTAGGGTCATTGTCATGTTGCAAGGTCCACCTTCGGTTGAGCTTCAACTTTTCGACAGATGGCCTCACATTATCCTCAAGCACCCTCTGGTACAATGAAGAATTCATAGTGGACTCTATGATGGTGAGCTGCCCAGGCCCTGATGCAGCAAAGCTGCCCCAAACCATAATATTTCCACCACTATGCTTTACAGATGGTATCAGGTTCTTATGGTCAAATGCTGTCTTTGGTTTTTGCCAAACATGTCTTCTGGTACTGTGGCCAAATAGCTCTACCTTTGACTCATCTGTCCAGAGCACTTTGTTCCAGAAGTGCTGGTCTTTGCCTCGGTGTTCATTGGCAAACTTTAGTCTGGCCCTGATATTCTTTCTGGACAGCAAAGGTTTCCTCCTGGCACACCTCCATGTAGATCAAATTTGTGCAGCCTCTTTCTAATGGTAGACTCGTGCACTTTGACATCAACAGTGGCAAGAGCTACCTGTAGGTCCCGTGATGACATTTTGGGGTTCTTAGAGACTTCTTTCAGCATCTTGCGGTCTGCTCTCGGGCTGAACTTGCTGGAGTGGCCTGGCCTGAACAAGTTGGCAGTTGTTTGGAATCTTCTTCACTTGTAGATGATCTTCCGGACAGTCGAATTATTGGTTTTTAAATTGTTTGGAGATCTTTTTAAATCCCTTCCCAGACTCGTAGGCATCTATAACCTTCTTTCTGAAGGCCTCAGAGAGCTCTTTTGATCTCGGCATGATGACGCCGCACACTTCAACAACAAAAGAGCAAACCAAACTAAATGTCTGAGGTTTAAATAAGACAGGTTCCTCCAAGATCCTCTCTAACGATGTTCTAATCATTTGTACCTGAGCTGGTGCACCTGATTCTTATTTTAGGTACTTGATGTAGTGATAAATGTAGGGGTGTACTTACTTTTTCCACATGGGAAATTTGCATTTATGTTTATTTAAATTATACAATGGACTACAAAATATAAATGTTTCATGATATTTGTTATATTATATCACCTTATCTATCAATATTGTTGAAATGAAGATCAAATAGCTGTATGTTGAATTATATTGAAAAAGTCAAAAACTTTACATGGGGTGCACTTACTTTTTCATGTGACTATGTTCATTTATCCTTAGCTTTAGATTTCTTCCCGTTTCCCCTACATATAAGCTCTGCCACATTCACACATCGTGCGAGTGACACGTGACACACCACTTCCAATCTGTCTCCAAATTGTACTTCATTTTTAAAATTTGTTATGGCATTGTAAATGGTGTAGAGGGATTTGTATGCCACCCAAATTTGTGCACTGCATATCATTTTGCTCATTTTCTCTGATAATACCTGGTAATATTGTAAGACACAGAAACCATCTTTTGCTTCTTCTTCTTCCTCCTCTCTTTGTTATGTCCGCTTTGGCTCACCAAGTCCGGATAGCATTCTTTTGTCATATTAATTTTGTGTGAGAATGTTTCACACCCATGTTGTGTGAGAATGTTGAGTTATTTGTTATTGATGGCCACATTTTTTGTGGATGAAAACTGCCAAGCTTTAGAAATCAGGTGTCAGGTGACTATTCAGTATATCAATCACTTATGTGTGATGCGGTGACACGAGTTGAAGTCCAGTAGTTTCGTTGTGTGTGTGGGTTTCCTATATACTGATGTTTTCAAAACAAAATCTGGGTATCGTTGAACCTCCACATCTAGGGATGGTAGTTTGTTGAGTTGTTCAATTTCCATTGTGAATTTAATGCGAAGAAGAACCAAGCATGGCTCCTCGGGAAGAAGGTCCATATGGTCTCGCAAATGTGTCAACATATCTGATCCAGAACCGTGGCAACCAAGACTCATTTTTGAGCTTCTCACTATCGAGGCTCTTTGGAAGTGATTTCAATCAAATGCTTATGGGATACTTCATTCTATGTACTATGGTATCTTTGAAATGCAAGATGGTGGCAAAAATTCAATATGGTCGCTATATAAATGTATTTTGTCAAAACTATCCCTATTTTTCATGACTATTCAGTATATCATTTTACCGTGTGATCTCAACTATCGGAGATGCCTCTTTTTAGTGTTTGCACCCACCCACCCCCTCTCCCTCAACGCAAGTCTGGGGCCAAATCTTCCCCATTCTTCCCTGCTGCTCAGATTTATCAGGGCAGCGCGGTCAGGGTCAGAGTGCCGATCGGTCCGAATGGACCGGCCCTTTCCCTCTTCTCTCTCTCTCTCTTTCTTTCTCTCTCTCCCTCTCTCTCTCTCTCTCTCTCTCTCTCTCTCTCTCTCTCTCTCTAACAGTCGTGACCCTGACTTCATGAAGGCGTGGTACACCATCCTGGATGTGGGGGATCTCTGGGTCACTCCTGAGAGCTCAATCAGCTGTCTTCGTGCTGCCGGGGCTTGTTCGGGAGAACTGTCTGGGGCTATGCAACAACACCAACAACACCAACAACAACAACAACAGCCGTGCGATCAAAGTGAAATCAAATAAATTTCATTAACCCCTCCATTAACATCTCTAATTTTTGAAATGCTTTCACACACATAGAAAATCAAAAGAAAGCTCTCCTGCAATTCCATGCTGCCTTGCATCATATTGAACAAACGGCAATTTTGAATAAACGCAAGACGTGTCACTTGCATGTGATTTATTTAATTCATCAATTAATTAATCAAACATTAATCAATCATCAGCAGAAATATGACAAATGACAGCCCTCGGTGCTTTCGTCCGTGTGAAGTTTGCATTTTGCCAGGCCATTCAGGTATTAGTGATTTCAAGGGCCATGAAAGCTTCCAGAGCAAATCAATTTTCCATGTTTGGTATGGGATACGAATTGCCTGGAGAGCTTCATACTTAGATAGCAGACCATTAGGAGAGGGTCTGTAAAATTGTTTTCTTATCTGGATGTCTAAAACCAGTTGTCTTGGATATGTGGTGTTGGTTTTATGAGCCTTTTGTCAGGGTTAACTGCTGCTATGATGCCCATGCCATTGAAACTGTTTAACCCAGACAACATTCTTGTGTCGTATACATTGTCAGTGACATGTATGTGCAAAGCGTCCTGGGAAGAAACAGGGATTTCTGTTCCCTGAGGAGCTACAGCATGTGGCCTAAGATTTATTCACCTTATTGTAGGATGAATGTAATCCCTAGCTGTGCAAGAAGTTGATAAGAAATTGTCATCCAAAGTGGTGGTGCATCTGACCACCTTGGATAGAGGGTGTTGGCTCGGAGGAGGTTGATGAAGACTCGAAGATGAGCACTGAGCAGCCTGTACATTAACTATATCAATGGATGCAGTTTTACCATCAGCAGTATTTTTGCCAAAGATTGTCCTCAGCAGCAAATGAAATGTTTCTGGAATGTAAGTTATGTGTTTTTTCAGTGGAGTAAACACGTCCTCAGGGATGGGGTGTATATGGTTTCGATGGTTCAACAAACTTTGTCATTCTTTAGCTGATGTGCAGCAGTTTCATCGATATGCACTTTTCCATCTCAGATTCCTGTTGTTTTGAAGATCATTATAATTTTAAAGAAAGAAATGTCTTTGCCCATTGAATGATGACCTGTTGCCAAAACGTTGGACTATCTTTTTCTTCATGGAAAATGTTGTGTATGCTTCATTGCCATAGCATTCTCTCATTTTTGCTATCATATCTACAATTGTAATCTGGTTAACTTCCCACTTCTGCAGTTAAATTAATTGGTCTTTAAGAATGCCATGGCCCTTTCACCATCTGAAGGTCTACTAAGCTGTTGGTTCTTGGTGTCAACTTTACTGGCAGACATATACGTATGCCTGAGGACATTTTTTCTATAGTCCTAAAATTGACTTTGCAAGTCTGGTGGTAAATGGCATCAGCAGCATGGAGACTTTTGGCCAATTCTATCCTGCCCTTCACCTTTTCTGCGCAATTGCTTCATATATCTGCAATCCATGTATGAAAGTTCTTTGCTCTGACATCATTCTTTCACCCCTCCCATACACAGTACTTTTCAGGTGGAGCACAAAATAAGTATCATGCATCTCATTTTGCCTTATTTTGTTTCACTTTATGATGATGTTTATGTATTATTTCCTATATATAATACGAATGGAGAGAATTTCTCGCGAAAGCAAGGATGTTGTCCCAATGTCTCGCACTTTCCATCTTGATAGATTCACTAACCTTTGCACATTGGTGGGAAAGGGGTGGAAAAACCTTTTCGACTTTTTGTGGTCTTCTTCCAAAAGTCATTTTGAATGACAAACACCATTGACATAACCAAACTTTAGTTGTTGATTCCTATGCAGCCTGTTGCATCTTTTCTGGAAGTGCGGCTGTGCCGCTGATGCAGTTCCCCCCATTACCTGGGTCAAGCCAAGCCAAGGTCAAGCCTGGGTCAAGTGCCAAGCTGGTACTCATTTTGCCGGCCTTGGCAGGATGATATGTTGAGTCAAATCTACTGATGTTAACATCAGTAGATAACAACCATCAATCTTATAGCATCAAAATCCCTGTTTTTCCTCATTAATCTTATAGCATCAATCTTAAAGGAAAAAACATGCACTTTTTTTGTCAAAACTGCTTCTATTGGGCAACCAAGATTGCTTTTGCACTTAAAAGGTTTCTTGTGAAATATGTGTGGTTTTTCTGTGTGCAAGCTAAATATACACTACTATTTGATGAATCACTCATTTTCTGCACTAGAATCGTGACTTGCAACAAAAAACGTGCACTTTTGCGTCAAAACTGCTTCTGTTGGGCAAACAAGATTGCTTTTGCACGAAAATAGTTTCCTGTGAAATATGTGTTATTTTGCTGTCTACAAGATAACTATACACTATTTGATGAAGCACATATGTTTCTGCACTAGAATAGTGACTTGCAATGAAAAAAAACGTCCCTTTTTGTCAAAACTGCTTCTTTTGGGCAAACATCATTGCTTTCGGACTTAAAAGGTTTCTTATGATATATGTGTTATTATGCTGTCTACAAGCTAAATATACACTATTTGAAGAAGCACACACGTTTCTGCACTAGAATAGTGACTTGCAACGAAAAAAAAACATGCACTTTTGTGTCAAAACTGCTTCAATTGGACAAACAAGACTTATTTTGGACTTAAAAGGTTTCTTGTGAAATGTGTTATTTTGCTGTGTACAAGCTAAATGTACACTATTTGACGAAGCATACGTGTTGCTGAACTAGAATAGTGACTTGCAACAAAACAACGTGCACTTTTTTGTCCGCACTACTTCTATTAGGCAAACAAGATTGCTTTTGCAGAAAAGGGTTTCTTGTAAAATATGTGTAACCTGTGGGACCAATCATTAGTCGCCGTCAGAGATAATTATATTGGTTCCGCCCCTTTTGGCTTGATAAGCTACCTGTGCAGTCATATCGGGAGACTACTATTGCTCGGGTCCTCTGCGATAGTACTTCCTGGTTGTCGCAGCTGTGCTTGGTTCCGGATGCGAGGCGCCGTCACGAGTGAACGAGTTTTGTTTCTCTGCCGGTGTTTTCGTTTCCTGTATTTTGCTGTGTTTGCATTTCTTATTATTATCTTGCCAAAACGAAGTTTTTGCAAGATGTATTAGTCAGCTTGTATGTTTGTCTGTTTGTTTGTTTGTTTGTTTGTTTTTTTGTTTGTGGTTAATCATTTTTTTTTCACGTTTAGATCACTCTGTAGACCACAGTTATTATTGGAAACTCCTGTAACTTCGCATATCAGAGTCCTATAGAGATACCCTTCAGCACACAAAATTTTGAAGGTCAAGGTCAAAGGTCAAGGTCACTTTGCGGTCAATCATGGAGGTCAACGAAACCCTTATTTTTTGAGTAACTTTGATCTTATGATCTCCAAACTTGGTGGGTATATAGGGTGTGGTATGGCGCTCAGCTGATTAGTTTTTGGTGTCGATCGGCCTTGACCTTCAAGGTCATTTTGAAGGTCATTCAATTTTGACCAAAAGGTAAAATTTTCAAGTTTCAGTTACCATATCGAGTAGTACCTCAAATTGAAGCCCTTGTTGAGTGCTTTCCAAACATATAACTAGTTTGACAATGTGACGTCATTTGACGGCGTTATGACGAAAAAACTGCACTTTTCATGTATATTGTATTGCTTTAGTTCGCATTGTTTAGGTCACTCTGTAGAGCACAGTTCCCTTTGGAAACTCTTGTAAGTTCGCATGTCAGAGTCTTTTAGAGATACCCTTTAGCACACAAAATTATGAAGGTCAAGGTCAAAGGTCAAGGTCACTTTGCGGCCAATCATGGAGGTCGACGAAACACTAATTTTTTGAGTAACTTTGATCGGATCGTCTCCAAACTTCATGGGAATCTAGTATATGGTCCGGCGCTCAGCTGATTAGTTTTTGGTGGCGATCGGCCTTGACCTTCATGGTTAGCGCTGGAGGTCGAAAATTATTGACCCCAAGGTCAAATTTTGAAATCGTAGGTACCATATCGAGTAATACCTCATATGAATGCCCTTGATGAGTGCTTCCCAGATCTGTAAACAGTTTGACGCTATGACGTCATTTGATGACGTCATGACGAAAAAACGGAATTTTCACATTTTGGCAAGATACGGTTCACCCTGTGGGTGATTTTTATTTACTTATTGCTTTGATTATTGCTTGTTTGTCCTGCATTTTCGTTCGTCTTTTCCCTCCCTGCTTTCCCCCATCTTCCTCCTGTTTGGGGGGCGTTGCCCACCAGACAGGGGGGAGTCTTGTGCCCCCCTTCGTCTCCCGTCCCTCCCTCCCCCCCCCCCCACCCCGAGTGTTGTCCTCCGCCCCTCCTAGAACCCCGGCATGGTGAGCAGGCGCCATAATTGTGTCCGGTTTCGGTTGATTGATGTGGATTGCAGTGTGCCGGCCGGAGATAGATTTGGTAGAGATGTATTGTTGGGTGTGCTGGGGTTCAAGGCTGTTGACTTTTTCTGCCTGATCTCCCTCGCCCGTGGCTTCGACGTGTCCTTCCAAACAGGGCAGGGACTTGCCGAGTTCTGGCGCCGGTGGGCTACCGCTCGGTCTGCTGGGAAACTGGCAGACTGGGCGGTCGAGGCTCTCTCAGAAACACAGGAGAGAGTCGTGACCGTCCACCTGTACAATGAAGGCGTGAGTGACTATGATGTCAAGGTTTGGCTCAGTCGATACGCGGACATCCGAGGCCCAGTACGGCTCGTCCGGAACAGCCTCGGTATTTGGACCGGTTCTCGGCAGTTCCGGGTAAAGCTGCGGACGAGGCAGGACGGCACGGCCACCCATATCCCTAATGGAATAATGGTTGGGATGGACCGAGGCCAAGTCTTTTACGCGGGACAGCCGAAATTGTGCCGCCGATGCGGTCAACTTGGCCACTTGATTACTGGGTGTACAGCGAGTATCTGCACCCAGTGTGGCGAGTTGGGACATTTGAGGGAGCGCTGCACCCAAGCGGTGCGGTGCAACCTCTGTGGTGCGCCGGGGCACACTTTCCGCTCCTGCCCGCAGAGTTACGCGAGCAAGATGCGTGCTGCTGCGGGCGGGAGTGGGGGTGTTGCCCAAGGGACAGGGGACGGTGTGCCCCCAGGGACAGGAAAAGGGGACGGTGTGCCTCCAGGGACTAGGGGGGGTGTTGCCTAAGGGGTGGGGGAGGGGGTTGCTCAAGGGGTGGGGGAGGGGGTTGCCCAAGGGGTGGGGGAGGGGTTTGCCCCAGGGGCTGGGGAGGGGGTTGCCCAAGGGGCTGGGGAGGGGGTTGCCCAAGGGGCTGGGGAGGGGGTTGCCCAAGGGGCTGGGGAGGGGGTTGCCCAAGGGGCTGGGGAGGGGGTTGCCCAAGGGATAGGGGAAGGGGTTGCCCAAGGGGTGGGGGAGGGGGTTGCCCAAGGGGTGGGGGAGGGGGTTGCCCAGGGGGCTGGGGAGGGGGTTGTCCAAGGGGCTGGGGAGGGGGTTGCCCAGGGGGTGGTCCAAGGGGTTGGGGAGGGGGTTGCCCAAGGGGTGGGGGAGGGGGTTGCCCAAGGGGTGGGGGAGGGGGTTGCCCAGGGGGTGGGAGAGGGGGTTGCCCAAGGGGTGGGGAAGGGGGTTGCCCAAGGGGTGGGGAAGGGGGTTGCCCAAGGGGTGGGGGAGGGGTTTGCCCAAGGGACAGGGGAGGGTATTGCATCTGGGGTCGGGGGGGGGGGACTAATGTGTTTGTGTGTGTGTCAGCCCCCCGCCCCGTAGAAAGTAAAGGGAGGGAGCTGGAGGGAAAGGAGAACATGGAGGAGGGAGGGTTAGATCAGGACCTGGATGTGGCTTCGCCGGGTGTCGGGCCCACTGCGGTGGGAGGGGAGGATGCACGAGGAATGGTGGCTCCGGTGGCGGGGTCAGAAGAAACATCCTCGGTGCCAGAAACCCCGCTGCCGGAGGCTGGAAGTGATGGCTCCTCCTCCGGCTATGAGCAAAGTGACCCGGGACAATGGACCGAGAAGAAGCGTCAGAGGAGGGGCCAGGACAAAGGAAAAGCTCCTCTGGGCAAAGCCCCACAGGGAAAGAACACAAGAACATCAAAGAAGAAAACCCCTGTGGGGCGCAGAGCCCCCCGTGCATCAAGCGACCCATCCAGGCCTGGGGGATCGCCTGCTCGTGGTAGGGGTGGGGCGCAGTCGGAGTTGGCCGCAGCAGGTCTCCGGGGGAGGCCCCAAATGCCGTCTTCCCCTGAACGCTCACGTTCCCGTTCCCCCGTGAGTCGTTCCCCACCCGTTGACCTCACCCCTCCTCCGGGGGCAGCTGTGGCCATGGGCCTCAAGGAGGGTTTGCTCGCGGAGGACTGGTGGCTTTCTTCCCCGGGTGGCGGGCGAGGGGGCGTAATTTATTTGACCCCCGAGCAGGAGGACCTCTCCCTGCTACCCGGGGAGAATGTCTGCATAGATGGGGACTGGCTCCCGGGCACCCTCGTGGCTCCCGGCTGCGGGAAGAACCGCAGGGGGAGGAAGAATGGTAGCTCGTCGCGTCTTGGCAAGGAGGGAGGAGCTTCATAAGTCCTATGACTCCCCTTTCGTGGTTTGCACTAGTGTTGGTGATTAATACACTAACACCTATGAGCTTTAAACTAACGAGTTTAAATGTACGGGGAGTCCGTACCACGGTCCGGAGGATCGCTATTTTTGAAGAACTGCGCAATTTTGAATGGGATGTCTGCCTGTTGCAGGAATGCCATATTCCGCACGGTGAGTATGGATACCTCCGTGCAAATTGGCGGTACGGAGAGTCGTATTGGTCCGGCAGCTACACTAATAGGGCGGCAGGATTAGGGTTCCTTATTAAGAGCCCGAATGTCGAGGTCCTTAGTTTAGAAGAAATTATCCCGGGGCGATTGGCCGTGCTCAGGGTGGTGGTTTCCTCGACCCCACTGACCTTGGTCAATGTGTACGCTCCAACGACGGTGGGAGAAAGAGTGGAGCTCCTGCGCCAGTTGGGGCCCCTCCTCTCCACCTCAGGCCCCGTGATCGTCGGGGGAGATTTTAATATAAGTTTGGACAGGTTGCCCCTGGAGTCATCGGCGCGGGCCCTTAAAGGGCTTGTTCAGGATTTTAGGTTGAGGGACACGGGTGCGGAAAGGAATGAGGTCACCCGGACCGATGCGGCTGGTACCAGTCGGGCTAGGATTGATTACATTCTTTTGACACCAAATTTTGGCGACCCGGACCTGGTACTTCACGCGGTGGCATTTTCAGATCACTGTCGTTTGTCTCTGGGTATTGAATTAAATGGGGTGCGTCCCCGGTGTTTTGGACTCTGGAAGCTTAACTGTCACCTTTTGCAGGATGACAGTTTAGTGCGTGCCTACGTTCGGAAGTATAGGGAGTGGGAAACGGTCAGGTGCCTCTTCCCTACCTCGGCAGCCTGGTGGGAGGAGGTGAAACGTAGGACCATAGGGTTTTTCCGAACGGCCGGGCGAATGAGGGCCGCGGGGAAACGAGAGCGTTTGAAGCGCATGCAGGCGTACCTCCAGCGCCTGCATAAGAAACTTTGCGAAGGGAGGGACGTGTCAGAGAAAATCCGCCGGGTGAAGGGGAGGATTTTTAGCCTCCTCGAAGCCAGGGCGAGGGCCGTCATTTTCCGGAGCAAGGTGCAGGCATTGGAGTGGAACGAAAGGTGTACCAGATTCTTCTTTCAACGATGTGCCAGGCGGAGGGGCGGTTTGGCCCAGGTTAATGTGGGGGGAGGCCGTGTTTCGGATCCGGACCAAATTACTGAAGCAGTGGAGGACTATTACTCCAGGCTACTTGAAAAACGACCGGTTGACCAAATCCAGATGGCCGACGTTCTCGGCCATCTGAGGAATCTTTTGAGCCCCGAACAGCGGGAGCGGTTGGAGGAGCCGGTGAGCCTGGAGGAATTGACCTCCGCTGTTAGGGATTTGGCCGCGAATAAAACCCCGGGTGACGACGGCCTGCCCGTGGAGTTTTATCGCCGCCTTTGGCACATCCTTGGCGAGGACTATCTGCAGGTAGTGAGGGAGCTAGCCACCTCTGCGAGGCTTCCAGATTCGATGCGCCGGGGCGTCGTAAACCTCGTGCACAAGAAGGGTGATCGGGAGGATCTGTCCAACTGGCGCCCGATCACTTTGTTGAATGTCGACTACAAAATACTAACAAAGGTGCTGTCTAAGAGGGTGCACGGTGTCATGGTGGACCTCGTGCACCCGGACCAGACTTGTGCTGTTCCGGGACGCAGAGTGTCCGACAGCCTGGGCCTGGTTCGAGAGGCGATCCAGCTAGCGGAGGAGAGAGGCCTCCCACTGAGCATAGTCAGTTTGGACCAGGAGAAGGCTTTCGACAGAGTGTCACATGAATACATGATGGCCGTTTTGGACCGTTTTGGCTTTGGGCCAAATTTGATGCATTGGGTGGACCTGATGTATAGGGACGTTGAAGCCCGTGTTCTGGTCAACGGACACCTCTCGGGAGCCTTCCCAGTCGCTTCTGGGGTCAGGCAGGGCTGCCCAATGTCACCAGTCCTTTTTGTCCTTTGTATTGAACCGTTTGCTTGTGCACTGCGAGCGGACCCATCCTTCCCTGGGTTGTGGATTCCCGGAACCCATGGGGAGCGCCTAAAGGTGAGTCTGTACATGGACGACGTGTCGGTGTTCGTCACCGATGCAGTCGCCATGGGCAGACTGGTGGGTCTCTGCGAGCGTTTTGGGTTGGCCTCCTCTTCTAAAATCAATCCTCAGAAGAGTGAGGTCATGCACTTTGGTCGGCACAGGACGGGCTCCGGCCCCCCTTGCCCGTACACGGAGCGGAGAGATCGATTAAAGATCCTCGGGGTCTGCTTTGACCCAGGCGGCGTGGCCGCTGAGAACTGGCGAACGGTCATTGGGGGATTGGAATTGGAGGTCGCTTCTTGGCGGTCTCGTCGCCTAACCATGGAGGGGCGAAATTTAGTTATCAAGAATGTTTTGATCGGTAAGTTGTTGTATTTGGCGAGAATCTCCCCACCTCCTCCTGCGGTGGGACGGGCTCTAGAAGGAATAATTTTCACTTTTTTCTGGGGTACCCGAGCAGATGCGCAGGAGTAGGAGGGTCGTGAAGATGAGCCCGTCCTTGGGTGGGAAGGGTGTCCCCTGCCCGGTGTTTGTATGTATGTCTGCGTTTGCGTGTACTCTCATGGAGTTATTCGTGTCTGAGGACCCGGGTCGCCGGCTGGCGCGGGACTTTCTGTTTTTCTTTCTGGGGCCGTCCGTCGCGCGGTTGGAAGGGCGGTCCCTCCCGCTGTCTCGGCCTTTTTCCGGGTCGTGTCCGGGGCATTTCCGGATGTTTGAGGGGTTCGCCCGGGAGCAGGGCCTGTTGACCTGTCGGCCCATCGGTTGGCAGTTGTCGCGGGTCCTGGATCACTTGCGCCCAAGGGAGGTGCTGCGGGAGGTGCGTATCCTTCGCGGAAGGCCTCTCGCAGAACGTACGGCGAGAAAGGTTTGGGAGAACGTTTCGGCTTGCTGTCTCGCCAACGACCAGAAGGACGTCGCGTGGCAAGCCGCCCATGAGTGTCTTCCGGTCCGGGTGTTTCAGTTCCAGAGGGGCCTGAACGTGTCGGTCCAGTGTCCCCGACCCCGATGCACAGGGGACGAAACCGTCAGGCATGTCCTTTGGGACTGCCCTGTCGCCGAGGGGGTCTGGTCGCTTGCGGCTGGCCTCCTCGAATGCTATGTGCCTTGGCTGGTGATGGTCAGACGGGACGTCTTTGCGTTTAGCGGGCTCCTACCACAACCAGTGCCTGTCCGCAAATGGAGGCAGGCCTGGAGAACGGTCTGTATAATCAAGACCGTCTTGTGGCGAGCGAGAACCAGAGGTTTCTATACCAGGGTATGGTTGGATCCTGGGCAGATATGGGGCATGGCCCAATCCTGCCTCCAAAGGTACAGGCTTGGCGACAGCCTGCGGGCGACGGGGCGGGGTGCTGGCCGCAACGATGCATCAGGTGTGTCGTAAAGCCCTCCCTGGAGCGGAGAATACGGCCGGGCTTTTCCGTGGTGAAGGGGGGGGGGGGGTCCCGCGGGAGGTTACTTCCAAATGTGCGGGCGACAGTCATGTGCAGCCGTAGTCCCTGACCGAGCTTGCCGCCCGGGCTTGGAAAGGTTGGGGGTGCTCCGGCAGGTGTGCTTGCGGGCCCTGTCGGGCGGTGATTCTCATTGGGACACTCACGCCTCGTGGGCAGCTCAGGGAGCCGGGGCCTTCCTTGTGGGGCATCTTCCGGGTGGGCCCTCCCGGGCGCGGCCTGGGGAGGGTGGGGGCAGTTGGGTTTCCTTTTGTTTTATCTTGATTTTGCCTTGGTTTGATTTTTATTTTCTTTCATTATTATTTCCAGCGGTGGGTCGAGCCCTCAACGTGTTTGTGGCTGCATGTTCCCGGCTGCGGTTAGCAGCCGGTTGTTGATTTCGGTATGCAAAGGAAAAAAGGCCCCTTGACCCTTATTGTTTTAAGGTGTCCCTTCTTTGGTTGTTTTCAGGGGGGTGGGAGGGGGGATAGGGTCTTCTTTCCTTTCTCCCTCCCCTTTGGTTAGTTAGAGTTAGGTGTCTGCTGCCTGGGGTGGGAGAGGGGTTTTTGGGGGTTTGGGATAGGGATGACGGACTTTGGTTTTTATGATTTATGGTTTATTGAATTTGATTTGATTTTCATTTTGGTCTTTGAACCTTGTTTTCTTGCGTTTTCTTGATATTTTGGTTTGCTTTTTCTCTTTGAGTTCCTATTTTTTTGTTTGATATCTTGTTTCCTGGCTTTTGATTTCTTGGGTTTTGATTTTTCTGGGTTCTTGTGTGGTGGTGATGGTGATGGGTTTATTGATTGTCTTTTGAGCGTGTTTTTTTACCTTTTTTTATAATAAAAAAGGCCTCGGCCATAAAACTTCCTGGTTGTCCTAGCTAGGGTGCTGTGCTTGGGTGCGTCTGCTCAAGAAGTGTATTTCCGAGTTTTTGTACTCCAGTGAATTCCTGGCTGTCCAGTGGGTGTGTGCATGTAACCGGCAGACGAAGGTCGGCTTGCATTGAGTATGCGACGCCATTTTGTTCTTTTTATGTATAAATGGAATACGGACGCTGTTGTGAAATGGTAATCGCATTATGTGTTCACTGTCTCGGCAGAGGTACAGTGGAGTGTTTCCACCATGTTCTGGGTAACCCCTGATCTCTTTTGCAAAGGGTATGCGATTTTGTTTTATGTCGTGTAAACAATTAGCGTTTTGTGTATAGTTGATTTGTATGTTTATATTGGTGGGTAGTTGGGTTAAGTTAAACCCTTTTGGGGATGGTTTTAAGTATCAGAAAGGTAATTTTATGTTTTTTTTTTACAGATATTTGTTCAGTGCTGTCAGCTGCTGTTCTTTTGATAGGTTTTATTACTTGGCTGCTATTTGTCTTTTGGGATATTCTCAAGTTCAATAAAGTATTGTATTGTGCTCTCCTATCAATTTTTCAAATAAATTATATTAATTTGACATCTCTGTTTGTTCAGTCAATTGAACGCTTACCTTTGGGGAATTGCTTTCAAAATACTTATTTAGGGTTTCCTACCCCATATGGGGGAAGTGGTGTAGTCTGTAGACACTACCGGGAGCCCTGGACTCCCCTGGGTGTCACATATGTGTTATTTTGCTGTGTATAAGCTGAATATACACTATTTGATGAAGCACACACATTTCACACATATTTGATGAAGCACACACATTTCTGCACGAGAATAGTGAATTGCAACTAAAAAAAAACGTGCATTTTTGTGTCAAAACTGCTTCTTTTGGGCAAACATGATTGCTTTTGCAGAAATAGGTTCCTTCTGAAATATGTGTTACTTTGCTCTGTACAAGGTAAATATACACTATTTGATGAAGTACATATGTACATTTGATGAAGTACATTCTGAAAAAAGGTTTCTTGTGAAATATGTGTTATATTGCTGTTTTGAAGCAAAATATGCATTTTTTGATGAAGCACACAGGTTTCTGCACTGGAAGAGTGACTTGCAACAAAAAAAAAACGTCCCCTTTTTGTCAAAACTGCTTCTGTTGGGCAAACAAGATTGCTTTTGCACAAAAAAGGTTTCTTGAGAAATATGTGTTATTTTGCTCTCTACAAGCTAAATATACACTATTTAATGAAGCACACATGTTTCTGCACTAGAATCGTGACTTGCAACAAAAAAACGTGCACTTTTGTGTCAAAACTGCTTCGATTGGGCAATCAAGATTGCTTTTGCACTTGAAAGGTATCTTGTGAAATGTTATTTTGCTGTGTTCAAGCTAAATATGCACTATTTGTTGAAGCATACACGTTTCTGCAATAGAATAGTGACTTGCAATGAAAAAAAACGTGCACTTTTGTGTCAAAACTGCTTTAATTGGGCAAACAAGATTGCTTTTGCATGAGAAAGTTTTCTTGTGAAATATGTGTTATTTTGCTGTGTACAAGCTAAATATACACTATTTGATGAAGCACGTGCGTTTCTGCAATAGAATAGTGACTTGCAACAAAAAGAAACGTCACCTTTTTGTCAAAACTGCTTCTATTGGGCAACCAAGATTGCTTTTGCATTTAAAAGGTTTATTGTGAAATATGTTTTTTTTTCTGTGCACAAGCAAAATATACACCACTATTTGATGAATTACACATGTTCTGCACTGGAATCATGACTTGCAACAAAAAAACGTGAACTTTTGTGTCAAAACTGCTTCTGTTGGGCAAAAAAGATTGCTTTTGCAAGAAAATAGTTCCTTGTGAAATATGTTATTTTGCTGTGTACAAGCTAAATATACACTATTTGATGAAGCACACACGTTTCTGCATGAGTATAGTGACTTGCAATGGAAAAAAAACATGCACTTTTGTGATAAAACTGCTTCCATTTGGCAATTAAGATTGCTTTTTGCACAAACAAGGTTTCTTGTGAAATATGTGATATTTTGCTCTGTACAAGCTAAATATACACTTTGATGAAGCACACACATTTCTGTATGAGAATGGTGACTTGCAACAAAACAACATGCACTTTTGTGTCAAAACTGCTTCAATTGGGCAAACAAGACTTATTTTGAACTTCAAAGGTTTCTTGTGAAATATGCGTTATTTTGCTGTGTGCAAGCTGAATATACACGATTTGATGAAGCACACACATTTCTGCATGAGAATAGTGACTTGCAACTAAAAAAAAAACGTGCATTTTTGTGTCAAAACTGCTTCTTTTGGGCAAACATGATTGCTTTTGCAGAAAAAGATTCCTTCTGAAATATGTTATTTTGCTTTGTATAAGGTAAATATACACTATTTGATGAAGTACATACATTTCTGAAAAAAGGTTTCTTGTGAAATATGTGTCTGCTGTTTCGAAGCAAAATATGCATTTTTTTGATGAAGCACACAGGTTTCTGCACTGGAAGTGACTTGCAACAAAAAAAAACGTCCCCTTTTTGTCAAAACTGCTTCTGTTGGGCAAACAAGATTGCTTTTGCACAAAAAAGGTTTCTTGAGAAATGTGTTATTTTGCTCTGTACAATCTAAATTCATACTATTTGATGAAGCACAGACGTTTCTGCACCAGAATAGTGACTTGCAACAAAATAACGTGCACTTTTGTGTCAAAACTGCATCTATTCGGCAACCAAGATTGCTTTTGCACTTTAAAGGTTTCTTGAGAAATATGTGTTATTTTGCTCTCTTCAAGCTAAATGTACACTATTTGATGAAGCACACATGTTTCTGCACTAGAATCGTGACTTGCAACAAAAAAAATGTGCACTTTGGTGTCAAAACTGCTTCAATTGGGCAAACAAGATTGATTTTGGACTGAGTTTTCTTGTGAAATATATTATTTTGCTGTGTACAAGCTAAATATACACTATTTGATGAAGCGCACATGTTTCTGCACGAGAATTGTGACTTGCAACGAAAAAAAGGTGCACTTTTGAGTCAAAACTGCTTCTTTTGAGCAAATAAGATTGCTTTTTGCCCAAACAAGGTTTCTTGTGAAATATGTGTTGTTTTGCTCTGTACAAGCTAAATATACACTATTTGATGAAGCACACACATTTCTGTACGAGAATGGTGACTGATAACAAAACAACGTGCACTTTGGTGTCAAAACTGCTTCAATTGGACAAACAAGATTGATTTTGGACTTTAAAGTTTTATTGTGAAAAATGTTATTTTCCTGTGTACAACCTAAACATACACTATTTGATGGAGAACACACGTTTCTCCTCTAGAATAGTGACGCGCAATGAAAAAAAACGTAAACTTTTGTGTCAAAACTGCTTCAATTGGGCAAATAAGATTGCTTTGTGCACAAACAAGGTTTCTTGTGAAATGTGTTATTTTGCTCTGTACAAGCTAAATATACACTATTTGATGAAGCGTGCACATTTCTTAAAAAAAGGTTTCTTGTGAAATATGTTATATTGCTGTTTCGAAGCAAACTATGCACTATTTGATGAAGCACACCCATTTCTACACTAGAGTAGTGACTTGCAACAACAAAAAAAAGTCCCCTTTTTGTCAAAACTGCTTCTATTGGGCAACCAAGATTTATTTTGCATTGAAAAGGTTTCTTGTGAAATGTGTTTTATTTTGCTGTGTACAAGCTAAATATACACTCTTTGATGAAGCACATGCGTTTCTGCAATAGAATAGACTTGTAACAAAACAACGTGCACGTTTGTGTCCACACTACTTCTATTAGGCAAACATAATTGCTTTGGCAGAAAAAAGTTTCTTGTGTAAATATGTGTTATTTTGCTGTGTACAAGCTAGATATACACTATTTGATGAAACACACACGTTTTTGCACGAGAATAATGACTTCCAACAAAAAAATGTGCACTTTTGTGTCAAAACTGCTTCAATTGGGCAAATGAGATTGCTTTTTGCACAAACAAGGTTTCTTGTGAAATATGTGTTATTTTTCTCTGTACAAGCTAAATATACACTATTTGATGAAGCACATTTCTGCACCAAAATTGTGACTTACAACAAAATAACGTGCACTTTTGTGTCAAAACTGCTTCTGTTGGGCAAAAAAGATTGCTTTTGCATGAAAACAGTTCATTGTGAAATATGTTATTTTGCTCTGTTCAAGCTAAATATACACTTTGATGAAGCACACACATTTCTGTACGAGAATGGTGACTTGTAACAAAAAATAAAGAAGTGACAAACAACCTTATAATGGTGACTTTGACACTTTCGTGTCAAAACTGCTTCAATTGGGCAAACAAGATTTATTTTGGACTTAAAAGGTTTCTTGTGAAATAGGTGTTATTTTGCTGTGTACAAGTTAAATGTACACTATTTGATGAAGCATACGTGTTGCTGAAATAGAATAGTGACTTGCAACAAAACAACGTGCACTTTTGTGTCTACACCTACTTCTATTAGGCAACTGTTACGTGGTCCCCTCGGTGAATACCTGGTCTCGGTGACCCCCGGACCGTGAGAGGAACTTCGCCAGAATGTTGTATTATATATGCGCTTTCGCCACGCAATCCATATGAATTCCACCCAAGAGAAAACTGATGTTCAAGAATATATTTCAATGGTAATGATACCATACAATTTCAATGATACAACCACGGAGATTTTCCCCGAGCAATCGACAACAAACAACCATCAACAATTCACAATCCCCAATCAATCCCCTAGACGAGTAAGATGGCCATCTTATATATGTGTGTCCCCTTCTGTACTCACGACCCCCTTTTGGTCTCTGCCCCTCACAATGTCTCTGGGCCCCTCCTGACCAAGATGCTGGTCGGCGTCGCCGCACTCGGGCGGTTAAACGAACCCCGGGTGGACGTGTCTCCACCGGGCAGGTATCGTACCAGGCACCACGGCTGCAGCCCCTCGTGGCCACGCGAAGCGGGTACGGTAAAGCAAGCCAAAAGCCCCACGCCGCTTGCCAGGCGTGTTAGGCCCCAACGTGCGACCCGTATGCGTCTTTTTAGACGGTGCCGCGAACGGTGCCAGACGCGGGGTCGATGCACGGCCCCACGTCAACTTGACGTCTCCACCGGGTAAGTACACGTCCCAGTAACTCCTCTCGCCAGACGGGCTTCGGAACGCCGCTTTTCCACGCGGCGCAAGGTCGATCCCACCTTTCGTCGGAGCGGGGCGAGGAAGAAGAATACTCGTCGCTTTTCTTCCTCGTGTCTTTTCCTCTTCCGTTTCCGGCCTCTTTTCAGAAGGGCTCCTGACCCTCCAACCACAACAACCCTTAATCTACTACACATGGATAAGCAAAGACCTGGATGGTAATTCACACACATTCACATAAATATGTAACACAACCAAGATGGCTTTTGCAGAAAAAGGCTTCTTGTAAAATATGTTATTTTGCTGTGTACAAGCTGAATGTACACTATTTGATGAAGCACACACTTCTGCACGAGAATAGTGACTTGCAACTAAAAAAAACGTGCATTTTTGGGTCAAAACTGCTTCTTTTGGGCAAACATAATTTCTTTTGCAGAAAAAGGTTCCTTGTGAAATCTTTGTTATTTTGCTCTGTACAAGGTAAATATGCACTATTTGATGAAGCACATACATTTCTGAAAAAAGGTTTCTTGTGAAATATGTTATATTGCTGTTTTGAAGCAAAATATGCATTTTTTGATGAAGCAGACAGGTGTCTGCAACAAAATAGTGACTTGCAACAAAATAAGGTGCACTTTTGTGTCAAAACTGTTTCTGTTGGGCAAAAAGATTGCTTTTGCATGAAAATCGTTTCTTGTGAAATGTGTTATTTTGCTGTGTACAAGCTAAATATACACTACTTGATGAAGCACACACGTTTCTACACTATAATAGTGACTTGCAACAAAAAAGTGCACTTGTGTCAAAACTGCTTCTATTGGGCAAACAAGATTGCTTTTGAACGAAAAGGTTTCTTGTTGCCTCTGCCACCAAAGGTGTGTGGAGGTTTTGTTTTTACCGCTGTCTTTCACTTTTCTGTCTGTCCGTTTGTGAACAAAATATCTCAAAAAGGTGTGCACAGATTTGGACGAAACTTGGTGGACCGTTTGGGTGTCCGACAAGGATGATTCTTTTCAATTTCGGTGAAGATCTGAATATGGATTCGGATATGAGGATTATTTACGTGTTTCTTCACCATCGAGTGATATGGCCAACCAGATGTAGGTATGCTCTCTACTGAGTGCCGTTCTAGTGAAAATATGTTTTCACCCCTGTCTGTCTGTTTGTCTATTTGTCCGTTTGTCCGTTTGTCTGTCCGTTTGTGAACAAAATATCTGAAACGTTGTGGACGACTTGGATGACATTTGGCAGACAGGTAGCATATGTGACAAGGACGAAATTATTAGATTTTGGTGAAGATCCGGAGTCGGATCCGGTTACGAGAATTTTCTAAGTGATTCTTCACCAGTGGGAGATCGGGCCAAAAACGATACATAGTCGGATATCTCGAAGTTGTGGACGGATTTGGACGAAACGTGGTGGTCCGGTTGGGTGTTTGACAAGGACGATTCTCTTCGATTTTGGTGAGTGAATATTGTAAGCACACAACCAAACAAACCCCCAATTCACCCGTCTAGCCCAAACCCACCTGTGTTAATAAAAATGGAAGTGCTGCAATTCATGGAAAAAGACATTAAAGTTTTTTTTTTTTTTCCCCCATGAAGGTATAATTTATGAAATTGGGTAAAATGACCTTGGAGGGATAGGTGTGGGGGAGTGTGGCAGAAGGAAGTTTTCTGGACCCCTTAAAACCCACTTCCTTGATCTGCTCTTTTATAGGAACATGGAACATAAGAAATGCAGCTCCTATGCATTCACAGTAGGGGATACAAGGATTTGTGGGAAAAGCCTCAAACTCTTGTTGGAAAAGGCCCAAACTCTTGTTGGAAAAGGCCCAAACGGTTGTGGGAAAAGCCCCAAACTTTAGCTTTTTTGCAACAACCGAAATCATAAGGTAAGCAAAAAAGGCAGGATGTCTTGTGGTGTATGCATGTTCTTTCATGTGTGTGCCTTCGGAGTTGGGGAGGTGGTGTGGGCAGGGGTAGAGGTGTGGGTGTGAACAACAATAATTGGAGACGAAGAATTGCATGCGCAGCACAAACCATTAGCCACACACTGAGAGCACGGGTGGTGTGGATTGCGATTTATGGCATGAGAAAGGAGAACGAGAAGGCAGAGTCATCCAGGTCAGGGAATATCCAAGTAGGTGAGGCCAATAAAGGGACCAAACTGATCATCAGCTGAGCATCATTCTTTCTTCAAGGTTTCAACCTATTAAGCTCAGTACCCCTGGGTTGTACAGCTTCACAACAAACATTTCCAAATGCAAGAAAGAGATACTGTATGTCTCCTCTCGACAGACATCCATTCACATGAACACAGCTTTGTAGCCATTCATGGCTCATTATGGTCATATGTTGGGACTGTAGACTATATTTATCTTTGCTGGCCTTTCTTCGTTCTACTTCTATTTTTGTACACTATTCTGTCTTTGCTTGTTTTCTAACTATTTATTTTTGGTTGCACTTCCCCCCCCCCCCCCTTCTTTCTGTCTTTACCAATAAATATTTTTAATGGTTTCGCACTTTTCCGTTGATGGTACCCTTCGGGTGTAAGAGCATCTTTGTTACAAGTTTTATATTAACAATTTTTATTCCAACTTCTGATGAAGCCATTGAACCAGTAAAAGCAGGTAACCTCCGAGGACCTTGCATTTTTGGATTTAGGCCTGCATGCTTTGCTTAATGTAAGACCATGCAGTTTGGCCTGAAGGACAGGAATTGTTTGGACAAGCTTTACAACGGACTATGTTAATCTGTTTACCTTTGTCATAACGTGTCTTTTTAATAACATTTTTGAAGTAAAAAAAAAAAAAAAGTTTTTCAACAGAGAAACAGTACTGCATGTCACGTGTTTTTTCATCTTCATCTTCACTTTTTTGAGTTTGTATTTCAAGGATCGAGTTGATGTTTTCAGGCTTAAGCAGATAGTTCCATGTGTTCTCTATCATAGCATGTTTACATGAGTTATTTTAATGATTGTCACTGAACTCCAGAACTACAGACAGCTTCCATTTATAGCTCGTTTGTTGGGATATTTCCCTGTTGCTCTATGGAATCTTCCAAGTTTTTTTCTTTATTTCGAAGATGGCGACTCATGGAAGAGTGATGATAGAAGCTATGAACTGATACTCAGATCAGACTCAGATAGGACGCAGTACAAACAGTTTATTTGAATCATTCCAGTCTATCTGATTGTTACTGCTATTGAGGACAATTTGCTTCAGTTTCAAAGTTCTCCACGCATCATATTTGAAGACCTCATACTTGAATCCTTTTATCTCTTCTTTATACATGTAGACCAAAATTATTGGATACAGATGCACCATTAGCATCGATATCCTATCTTTTTTCAGAGTACTTTCTGAGTTTTGAATCAGAACTTTGATGCATCCAGGACATCATAAACGTTGAGTGAAGTTTAGCATTTGTGTGTTGTTTGGCCTATTGACTACTGTAGATGAAGAGGTTGCTTCGTAAAATTCCAATGATGACAACCCCCAAAGAGAAGTGTAGAAGTTCAGCATCAATGGCATAATTTAGATCAAATTTGAGTGACATCACAAGATAAACCAGACACGAGACTGTACCGGCTGAGACGTGAAGGAGGCGGTGAACTGACATTTGAATCGGTTGCACCGGAACAACTCATGCTGGATCGCCTGCACATCTATAATGCTCAAACTATCAGCAAATTCAAGTTCTATGTGATAGTCAGGTTCACTATGTCAATAAATTATATTTCGTTCAAAATCATGGTAGATTAGCAAACCTATACATTTTTGGAAAGGTTATAGCATAAGGAAACTAAAAATCAATGTTTACATTTGGAGAGATACCTGTATGGCGGCCATTTTGGATTTTCAAAATGGCCACTGTAAAATACATATTTTGTTCTATTTCTGCCTCTAATTACCCTAAAAACTTTTTAAAATATACTAAACCTATATTTTCAGGGACAAGGAATCCAATGAAAGTATCAAATTAGTGCTATGGGGAATGGTAAGACATGAATCAAAGGTTTTGAATTGCAAAATACTGTCTTTATATTCGCGATAAGTTGCATAATCAAATACATGTTATCATTTTGTACAGGCAGTTAATAACATCAAAATGTGTCACAATAATTCATATCACCAAACATACACAGGCAGTCAGCAAAATCATATATACACATGCAGTCAGTATAACTTCACATCTACACAGGCGGTCAATGACAAAATATACACAGGCAGTCAATGGCATCAAACATACACGATTACAGAATATGCCATTTAGAGTTCGTCATCACTGTCCTGTGTGTCGTATCCGACAATATAGTCCGCATCGTTTTCACAGTCCGTTCCACACAAGCAAAGGTCGGTCAAATTGATTGGCAAATCGAATTGGTCGAATGGTCGAATGGTCGATCGAATAGAATTCGATGAATCGAATTGGTCGAATGGTCGAATGGTCGATTGGTCGAATTGTCGAATTGGTCGAATCGAATTGGTCGGAATTGGCAAATGTAAACATTGATTTTCAGATTTTCCATGTAATAACGTTTCCAAAAATGTATAGGTTTGCTAATCTACCATGATTTTGAACGAAAAAACATAGTGAACCTGACTATGAGCATGAAGAAAGCAAGGCCATACCTGCATCCCTAACTCAGCTTGGCTCAAAATATGAAGAACAACTATGATTCTGAAATCTAGCACCTGTAAGAGAAAGTATAAGGATGACATTCCCAACAATTACAAGGATACATGAAACCGCAGGAAAAAACAAACAAACTATAAATGTTAATATTTTGGACAATGACAAAAAGCATCTAAAACACACACAAATAAATGGATGGACTTAAATAGAAAATAATTGCTCTTTTCCGCCTCTTTCTTTAACAAGTACATTTTATCTGGACACACTGCCTTGTCTTCATTGCACATGTTTGGTATTTGGTCAAGCCCTGGTTTGGTCAAGCCGTATGTGAATCTTATGTTGTCATTATGGATTGTTCTCTATGGGACATGATTCCAGGATTTTCAAGGTCAGGGATTTTCAGGGATTTCAGGTCAATGTTTTTGCCAATCTGCCAATGGATTTCTCTGCACACAGTTGTTCTGACTTAAGTGTCTTGCATCCTTACATAAGCAACTGTTGCTTTCTGCTTTGCCTTTGCAGAACCTGCACATTGATTTGTGTCAGCTTGCTGTTTTGGTAAACCAGTTTATATGGTGACGTCTATACTATAAGAGAGCCATTTGTCTCTCTGCGTATGTCTGACTGTATGTTTCTCATAGATGGCTGAACGGATCTTCGTCAAAGTTTCAGAGGCTCATCAATAAGTGCCGGGGAGCGTTTTATACCAAAAAATAAAATAAAATAGAAAACAAAAGTTCATTTTTTGGGTGGATTAAATAAAATCGCGTTGTACTGCCTGAGCCTTTGTAGCTATATGAAAGGTAACATTACGTAAATTTTCCCCCGTGTGTGTGTGTGTGTGTGTGTGTGTGTGTGTGTGTGTGTGTGTGTGTGTGTGATATCATATTAAATAAAAAAAATTCATTATTGGGTGCAGGCAGGGAGTGTTTTAGGCACCTACAAAAAACAAATAGAAAAAAACAAACGGATTTCTTCAAAATGCCAACAGGATTAGAACATGAGCGTGCAACGCCGGATACTCATGCTAGTATATTATAACACGTTCTACATTCCAATTCAGCTACCTGTTTCTTTGCCATTCTAATGAGCGTCTCATTACCAATGTTTAGGCCTATCCAATCCTGTTTTTCCCTATTGTCCTGCTATATTGTCATTCTCCCAATATATAAGAATTATTTTAAATACAGTAGTTTCCTATTTCTTATTTGCAATTATTCAGGCTGTGCTCCTTGCGATTCAGGTGTGACATTGTATTTATTAGATGATCATTTCTTGAAAATCAGGACTATTCACAGTCTATAAGGTCTTTTGTCCATAGCTCAACAGAGTGCATTGTGTACGCCAACATCACATTCCCTAATGGGCTGGTTCCGAGCATCACATTTGTCGTCTTTGGCCATAGCTCAACAGACTGCGTTGGGTACTGCAGAATCACATTCCCTAATGGGTTGGCTCCCAGCATCACATTTGTCTCTCCTGGATCCTGTGGAATCGAAAACTCTCCACATTATTGGCATCTATCGAAATGAAGTTGAAGGACAAGGTCTTTTGCTCTCACATCACAGACAGATCGGTAGCCATTCTGTTTTTTACCACCTGCCCCCTGGTCTCTCTCCCTCTGCTCTCTGACTACATATCCCCAACCCAGCCACCTTAGAGTTTGTGTTCTTCCAGTAAACTTCTTCTGATTCAACTCCCAAAATCCAGGCTGACCGCTCATCTTATCTCAGCTCCTCTTTTCACCCATTTGTGAAACTGCTTTCCAGATGTTGTTCAATCCTACTCTTCCCTCCGCAACTTCAAGCCGGTGGTTTACCTCCACCCAACTTCAAGCCGGTGGTTTACCTCCACCGTTCCTTAATCCACATTTATTACTTCCACCCCAAAGGTGTATGGAGGTTATGTTTTCACTGCTGCCTGTTTGTTTGTCTGTTTGTGAACAAGATATCTCAAAACATTGTGGACATATTCGGACGACATTTGGTGGAGAGGGTGGGTATGTGACAAGGAAAAAATGATTAGATTTTGGTGAAGATCTGGATCCAGATCTGGATCTGAGAATTTTTAAAGTAATTATTCACCATTGAGGGATATGGCAAAAAGGTCTCCTTATTGGGTGTAGGTAGGGGAGGCAATATATAGCACAATATCTCAAAAAGTTATGGACGGATTCTGTCGAAACTTGGCGGGCAGGTTGGTTGTGTGCCAAGGTCAAATCGATTCAATCTTGGCGAATATCCGAATACGGATATGCGAATTTTTTTTAAAAATGATTCTTCACCATTAAGTGATAGGGCCAAAATCCATATAGATTATAGAGCATGGTATTTCAAAAAGTTGTGGACGAATTATGACAAAACTTAATGGATGAGTTGGGTACATGACAAGAACAAGCTGCTTCGATTTTCGTTCATGTCGGATCCAGATCTGGTTATCAGTGGGATACAAACCATTACCTGGTCAGTCTGGAGGAGTTATGCGCTCTAGCGAGTGCCATCCTAGTTTGCTTGTTGCATCCTCCTGCTTTGCAACTGCCCCACTGTCAGTACATTGCTTTTTGTCCTCAATAAACTCACTGTCCAAGACTTTGTATAACAAGAACGAAAGTTGAGCTTTTTATTTCTGGAGGAATTCCAAATGTATTGGTCGGTGCACCTCATTCAACTTTATAGGCCTTCTTCACGTCCCAGCAATTATCATCCATTTGGTTCATCGTGTGATGAGTCCATCGAATTTGTAAATCATGTTGTCACTGATGACACATTGGGTTTGTATATGAGGCACACTGGTGTACCCTACATGGTATATGGAGTAAACCGGATTGCCTGTGAGCTCTGCATCACAAGCTGATGTCTTTACCATGAACCCTGAAGGTAGAAACATGTATCCAAGACCGACACTAAACATTCGGAGCTTGCATGCTTCCCCATGTGGGTTGTTATCTTTGGCATTTCACAGAACAATCGCTCCCTCTCCAATCAACACATTTATCCAAAGAACGCACAAGTAATAAACTTGGCAGAACACCCAGAATACATCAAAGTTCTGATTCAATCACTGGGTCCAATTCATTCATCAAGGAACCAGGATATTTCAGGGTTTATCGCTCATGCCCATTGATCGCATGCATCAATATCATTATTCATTCTGGCAGTTATCCAGTGCCAGTCTTTGCTACATGGCCCAAACGAAGATATCCAAAAGGCAATCAATTCCCCTTCTTTATTTACTTGGTTTTGCACTCCATGATGGAAGCTTTCAGCATCTGCCTCTGGTTTCTTAATCCACATGCTATATTATCAGTATTTATGATGAAAAAAGAATATACTGTATATATATATTGCATTCAGAAAGTATTCAGACCCCTTCACTTTTTTCACATTTTGTTATGTTGCAGCCTTATGCTGAAATCGTTTAAATTCTTTTTTCCCCTCATCAATCTACACTCAATACCCCATAATGACAAAGAGAAAACAGGATTTTAGAAAGTTTTGCAAATTTATTAAAAAGAAAAACTGAAATATCACATTTACATAAGTATTCATACCCTTTGCTATGACACTTGAAATTTAGCTCAGGTGCCTCCCATTTCTCTTGATCATCTTTGAGATGTTTCTACACCTTGATTGAAGTCCACCTGTGGTAAATTCAATTAATTGGACATGATTTGGAAAGGCACACACCTGTCTATATAAGGTCTCACAGCTGACAATGCATATCAGAGCAAAAACCAAGCCATGAGGTCGAAGGAACTACCTGCAGAGCTCAGAGACAGGATTGTGTCGAGGAACAGATCTGGGGAAGCCTACAAAAAAATTCTGTTGCATTGAAGGTTCCCAAGAGCACAGTGGCCTCCATAATTCTTAAATGGAAGAAGTTTGGAACAACCAGGACTCTTCCTAGAGCTGGCCGCCCGGCCAAACTGGGCAATCGGGGGAGAAGGGTCTTGGTAAGAGAGGTGACCAGGAATCTGATGGTCACTCTGGCTGAGCTCCAGAGATCCTGTGTGGAGATGGGAGAAACTTCCAGAAGGACAAACATCACTGCAACACTCCACCGATCTGGGCTTTATGGCAGAGTGGCCAGACGGAAGCCTCTCCTCAGTGAAAAACACATGAAAGCCCACTTGGAGTTTGCAGAAAAGCACCTGAAGGACTCTCAGACTGTTAGAAACAAGATTCTGTAGTCTGATGAAACCAAGATTGAACTGTTTGGCTTCCATCGGGTGGTTGGGGAACAGGGGAAGGTGGGGGAGGTCGGCCAAATACATTTTGTGATCTGATTGAATATCTACTGTAAATCAAAACCCAACGCATATAAATAAAAAGGAACTGAGCACAAGTTGAGATTTATTTTAAATTATAAGTTAGAGCTGGAAGGGAAGGTCAATACAAATTTATCAAAAACTAGATGGGAAATTCGAACGCCCGATGTGCACCACCTACCCCAATACACCACCTACCTTAGACTTCCGGGCAGGTTTTTACGACGTATCTTTTATTTTGCCCATGTCACGATCTACATCTCGATTAATCAAGTCAAAGTAACTTTAAAAAGTAGCACTGATGAATACAGACAAGTCATGAATGTGTTTCTTCGGTAAGCTTTAAATATATAAATACCACGATGGAATTGTTGAACTTTTTGAAGAGGAAGAAGACTTTTTGGTCACAAATATGCATACATAACCACATACGTTTGCTCCATTATCTATCTATAATTCCAGTAATCTCTGTCTGTCTGTCTGTACGTCTGTACGTTTGTCTGTGACCGCTGTTTCTCGACAACCACGGGTCCGATATACTTTTAACTTGCCAGGTATATTGCTGGGGACCCGAGGATGTGCCTTTTCAAGGTTTCATATTAATCGGACAATTACTTACCGAGCTATGTCCAAAAAACGATTCAACCAATCAGAGAGCAGCGAACTATCGCGTGTGCCGAACGTGGCGGGCACACTCTGCCTCGGATGGCACATTTGAGAGCGTATTCATTTATTTCACGTTTGCAAACTATGTTGGCGTTAAACTATGTTTTACAACTAATAAAAACGAATTTGCGATTCATTCGCTTTCCTGCGCGTTTGTGCACGCGATGGCGATTTCTTTACCAAACTCCGGAAGCCGTTCGCTTTGGACCAAACCATTGCATGTAAATAGAGGGGGGGGGGGGATTGTCACCACCCGCAAGCCGTTCGCTTTGGACCAAACCATTTCATGTAAATAGAGGGGGGGGATATAATTTTAGATATAGATATAGTACGGGCATGCCCTAGTAATAAAAAAGATATCATTGAAAGTTGAATACGTCTATTTATTACGTACTATTGAAACCTGATTACGATGATTAATTACGTCCAATTAAAACCAGAATATGTCCATTAATTACATGCTATTGAAACATGAGTACCGTACGTACATCTAATTAATTACATACGGTACCATTGAAACCTGACTGAGTACGTCTATTAAATACATACTATTGCAATATGAGTACAGCACGTGTATTAATTACATGCGATTGAAATGTGAGTACGTCTGTTAATTACATGCCTTTGAACCCTGACTGTGTACGTCTATTAAAAACATACTATTGGAATATGAGTACAGTATGTCCATTAATTACATGCTATGCAAACCTGAGTACATCTATTAATTACACTGAGTACGTCTATTAATTACATGCTATTGAAACATGATTACATGGGTCTTCTGCGTCTTCTTGGTATTCATGGTATTCATGGTATTCATTGTATTCATGGTATTCATGGTATTTTGGGGTCTTCGGGGTATTTTCAGTCTTTGCTGTATTTTGGGTCTTCAGTGTCTTTTGGGTATTCAGGGTGTTTTGTGTCTTCGGGGTATTTTGAGTCTTTGCAGTCTTTAAGGGTATGTTGGGTCTTTAGGGCTCTTGGTGGTGTTAAGGTACTTAAAGGGTCGTCAAAGGTCTGAGGGGTCTCAGCAGTCTAAAGGGTCAAAAGGTATATTCCAACAGTACGTAATTAAGCGTTCATGGACTGTATTTTTGGGGTATTATTTTGAGTTGAAGAAGAAGAAAACGTTTTGGTCACAAATAAGGCTATTTCCACAATAAATGGTCATTTTGACGGACCCTACTTTGAAGTGTATTCTTGACTGGATATGTTGGTCAAAGAATGTGAGCTAAATTCTGTTTGAGAGCGCATGTAATAAAGTTATAATGGAGATAAAATCATCGCCGAGTAGTGCCTCGTTTCATTTGTGTGGGAGTGTATTGTATGAAAGAGTGTGATACAGAAAGCACTTTTTGTGTACTGTTGTATTGTACATGTTCATGTCTCTCAGGTTGGCCCTGTTTGAAATCTGGGTGATAATTATTTTAGTTATTGTTGAACACGACGGTCAGTTCTTTCAATTCAGTTAGAGTTCAATCTATTTCTGTTTCATAGTTTTTTTTGGAGAGACCACAAAACTCACGTAATTGCTTACCCATGTAACACATTGGACAGATCGTAGTGCCGAGATTCCCATGGAACTAGCGATTGTTTTGTGATGCTGGTAGTGGGTAAGCGAGGTCTGCTAAGAAACCGTGTTTCAATGGATTGTGCAGCAGTGCTCACCATGCTTACCGATTTGGGAATGACATGATATTACCCATGTAACAATTTGACGGACAACACACTTACGAATTAGTAACATTTTATTCATTAGTATTTACAAAGTAAGCCTTATTTGACATTTGTGAACGGAAGGTATAAGCACCCCTGCATATTTTGTTGCAAGCATAAAATGTGTACATCTTCCGACTATTTTACAACTCTGCTGTCTTACTCACGCAATGTTTTGACGGACATGCGTTACGTGGGTAATGAAGTTTTGCGGTCTCTCCGAAAAAAAAATAATGAAACAGAAATAGATTGAACTCTAACTGAATTGAAAGAACTGACCATAGTGTTCAACAATAACTAAAATAATTATCACCCAGATTTCAATCAGGGCCAACCTGAGAGACATGAACATGATGTACAATACAACAGTACACAAAAAGTGCTTTCTGTATCACACTCTTTCATACAATACACTCCCACACAAATGAAACGAGGCACTACTCGGCGATGATTTTATTTCCATTATAACTTTATTACATGTGCTCTCAAACAGAATTTAGCTCACATTCTTCGACCAACATATCCAGTCAAGAATACACTTCAAAGTAGGGTCGGTCAAAATGACCATTTATTGTGGAAATAGCCATAAACATAACCATATACGTTTGCTCTATTATAATAAGACTAGTGGGGTCACCCGTGGGAATCCCACGGGCATGGACGTGTGTGACATTTGGACATCTTTATTTAGTTGCTGCACATTCAGTTTTACAAAATGGTTATGGTACTGGCAATTTATCAGATGCACAAATGATGTAATCTACACAATGTATTTACTTCTGATAACATGTGAATGCATGTGCGTGCACATGGGAAATGCAGTTTGATATGTGTTATTACATCTCATGTAAAATATGACCAAGAGCTCAAATCCTCTCGCCCATCCCTCCCACATCACGCACACTGCACAGGGGAGTGGGTCGCAGACACACGGGGGAGTGGGTCTCACACACACACACACACACGGGGAGTGGGTCTCACACACACACCCACGGGGAGTGGGTCACACACACACACGGGGGAGTGGGTCACACACATACAAGGGGGAGTGGGTCACACACATACAAGGGGGAGTGGGTCACACACACACACGGGGGAGTGGGTCACACACACACACACACACACACACACACACACACACACACACACATGGGGGAGTGGGTCACGCACACACACGGGGGAGTGAGTGACACACACGCACACACACACACACACACATACACACACACACACGAGTGGGTCACACACACACACACACACTGGGGGGGGGGAGGGGAGTCATACACACACACATGGGTGAGTGGGTCACACTCGCACATGGGAGAGTGGGTGACACACACACACACACACACACACTGGGGGGGGGGGGTGTGGGGGGTCACACACACACATATACACACACACACACACACACACACACACATGGGGGAGTGGGTCACACACACGCACACACGGGGGAATGGGTCACACATGGGAGAGTGGGTCACACACACATTCGCACATGGGGGAGTGTCACGCACACGGGGGAGTGAGCCACACACATGGGGGAGTGAGTCACACACACACTCGCACAAGGGAGAGTGGGTCACACACACACTCGCACATGGGAGAGTGGGACACACACACTGGCACACAGGGGAGTGTCACATGTACACGGGGGAGTGGGACACACACACACACACACACACACACACACACACACACACACACACACACACACACACACACACCTGTAGCTATGAAACACATTTTATTTGGGCGGTGTATAATCGCTCCGAACAAAACAGGCATTACCTTGTTTCCTTTGCTTGAGTTGTTCAAAAAGTAATTCATGATCGAAGACGTGTTGATTGAGTCTTAAAATGCACATCCGATCATACAGACATACAGAGGCAGATCATAAGCCGATAGAGCCCATGACTCTTCATTTTTAAACTTGAATGTACCGATAACTTTTCGCTTTACAAAGTAAAAATAGATTAAAACCAAACGTTATCAATAAATATTGTATTCCATAATTAGTTTACATTATTATGTACATTTTTGAAGTACTGTATTGTTTAATTCCATGGTTGGAAAAGAGTTGACTCGCTTAAAAAAAAACTCTGTATATACACCCCAGTGATATGGAAAAATATAATTAGACTTCGGTTCGATCCTGAACTTCAGTATTCAGTCACTGTATTTTTACTAAGTAATAATATAAATAACAAAGTCCGAGGAACGTTCTCTCCTCTCCTTCCCCTCTCTCCTTCCAAAATCTCCTTCCCCTCTCTCATTCTCCTCTGTCATTCTACTCTCTCATTCCCCTCTTTCCTTCCCCGTGCCCACATTACAGTCGACACATTCAAAACGGCTGTTAGAATACATGTCGCCGATTTTCTCAACTTAAACTGAAACTGAGACTTGAACCATCCCAGCGACTGTGATGGTGAATTCGTCGAGATAAAGCCGTGAGGGAGACTCAATGAATGGCCTTTATGTTACAGGCCTTTGAAAATGCATTCTGTTTTATAAATTGTAACTTTCATCGAATTTTCTTTTTCAACCGAGTCTAAAACCATGTTAGCGACTGCGAAAAATGAAATGAGATGTCGAATTAGAGTTGAAATAAAAGTGAGAGATAGAGGAAGTCACCACGGGCCGAACAAAAGAGGCCTGAAAGCTATGCGAGGAAACAAAATGGTGGATATTTGTTTTTGAAGCCCCTCCCAGACCGGTGTAGCCACTCCCCTGGACAGACATATCACAGAATCACCGACGGAGAATATATATATATATATATATATATATATATATATATATATATATATATATATATATATATATATATATATATATATACACACAAAGAATTAAGTTAAGCACCCCCCCCGTTTTTTTACAACCTCGCACATTACAAGTTTGTTGTCGTCAAAACAGTGTAATATACCCATGATATTGCTATATTTTCTGGAGAAGTGATATTATGGTCACATAAAAACATAACAATCATGCCGTTTTCAATATTTTATTCTGAATAATTTAAGGTGAAAATTTTTGGGAATTTTAGGCATATTTTCACCTCAATTTAAGTATGGAGCTATAGGTCCATCACGGACAGTGTGGATGACGTTTATGTTTTCTAACGTACAGTCATTGTTCTGAGAAGACCTCTAGCGATCTTTGCGTCAATAACGTGTGTAGGACCCACGTGATCGGATCACTGACTCAACCAATCACTTTTTTTCACTTTGATCACTCACTTTCATCAATGGATAATTGCTAATGTCATACCAATCATTATTTGATCTCACATACCTTAGAATATATGCCAATGTATACATATACACAAAGAATATATATTAGGGGGTGCTTACCTTAATTCGTTGTGTAGGGGTGCTTAACTTAATTCTTTGTGTATATATATATTGTTGTGGTTTTTGGAATAAAGGCAACTCCCCTTTAGTTAGTTGCACCACAACATGTAGCCTCGCTTAGTCAGTTATTTCTTATTGATTGTGAAGTATAGTCTCCTTCCCAGTGTTAGTATGCGTTGAGGCAGGTAAAGAAAGGTAGGCCTCATTGGAGCCTGAAATGCTATGTGGTGGGCCTAGGGCAAGTCTAACAGGCCCGAGCGAGAAGCTGGAGTGTGTGGCTGGTAAGCAGCAAACAGCCAACGGGAGCTAAAGGGGAGTGGCCAATAACGGTGGCGAATGAGAGCTAAGTGGAGTGACTGATGGGGGGCTATCACGACACGTGACCCGTGGAGGCCCGTGGAACATTCTAGTGGGGCTCCGGGGGATATAAGACCTGGCCCGGACCCCCGAACTCTCTCTGGCAGGACGACCTCTCTGGATTCAAACTCTCTAGCAGGCTGAACTCTCTCGGGATTCGCAGTCTGGACGCTCTCTGGACTCTGGACGCTCTCTCTCTCTCTCTGGCCCGACGATCTCCTTGCCTGGACTCCCTGCACGTGCACTTTGCCTCGCTGGCTGTGGGACACGCTGCGTGGATTCCCGTTCGTGCATGACTGAGGTCGACGTCCCTGCCGCAAACATCCTCGGGGTGGGGGGGGCGGGGGGAAACGCCCAACGAGCCATCCAGTGCAAAGTGCGCCAAGTGGCCGTGCTTTGTGCGCGTCCCCCTCTTCCTCCCCTTCCCCGAACGAGTCTGAGGGCCCCTGTCTGGGAAACGTAAGTAAGGTGGTTAGGATTCTCCCCTGTGTCCCTTTTATATCACCAGTGTACATTTGTGAATAAATCCTGTGCTTTGTTTCCAACTTGGCCGTCTTTGTCCCTTCACCATTGGCCTCGCATTGCACGAGTTAAAACCGCTCGATCGGGTTCATAGTGATTAACTGCACGAGTCACGCGACACACAAACCGCTCGGGTGGACCATACTGCGTGACTCGTGTGAGGTTCAGCCCCCGTCCTCGCGGCAGCATGTGTTGAAGGTACTCGGGTTGTGACCGGAAACTCTTCCACGCGTTAGCTGTGGGTTCGGCGGCTGGAATTGCCGAGCAATCCGTCCTCCACGAGTATAGCATGGGGGCGGCCTCATGGACTCGAAGCTCGAGGGGGAGCAGGGCTTAACCCCCCCTCAGTACGTCGATGGGCTCGAGATCCGCAACAATATATATATATATATATATATATACACAAAGAATTAAGTTAAGCACCCCCCCCGTTTTTTTACAACCTCGCACATTACAAGTTTGTTGTCGTCAAAACAGTGTAATATACCCATGATATTGCTATATTTTCTGGAGAAGTGATATTATGGTCACATAAAAACATAACAATCATGCCGTTTTCAATATTTTATTCTGCATAATTTAAGGTGAAATTTTTTGGGAATTTTAGGCATATTTTCACCTCAATTTAAGTATGGAGCTATAGGTCCATCACGGACAGTGTGGATGACGTTTATGTTTTCTAACGTACAGTCATTGTTCTGAGAAGACCTCTAGCGATCTTTGCGTCAATAACGTCAATAACGTCAATAACGTCAATAACGTGTAATGTCAATAACGTGTAAGTAACGTCAATAACGTCAATAACTAATGTCATACCAATCATTATTTGATCTCACATACCTTAGAATATATGCCAATGTATACATATACACAAAGAATATATATTAGGGGGTGCTTACCTTAATTCGTTGTGTAGGGGTGCTTAACTTAATTCTTTGTGTATATATATATATATATATATATATATATATATATATATATATATATATATATATATATATATATATATATATATATATATATACAGTGAAACCTTGACTTACGAGTTTAATTCGTTCTGTGACCGAGCTCGTAACTCAATTTGCTCGTTTCTCAAATTAAATTTCCCCATTAAAATGAATTGAAATGCTATTAATCCGTTCCAGCCCCCCAAAAACCACACCAATTTTTTTTGAAATACTGTATATATATAAAAATATCTCGCGCTTTATATTTCACCTGTATGCAGCATACAAGTTGGCAGGATGGCCTGGCCTGGAGGTACGCACACTTGACTCTAAACTGTCCAGCCTGGGTTTGAATCCCGACCCAGCTATAACCTGTCATGTCGGTGTTTCACAGGCAGGGTGATTCATCAATGTGTGTACCGCTAAACTGGGCGCCCCGTTTGCATCCCATTAGTTGTTGGATGTTAAGGATCTCACCGTGTCTTCCACAAAGAGAAGGCGAGCTATCGCCGGCACTCTGAACAAGTTGTGGCCTGGCATGCTCTTCTCCTCTGCCGTTATATACGTCCTCCTCGGCATCTTTTTCCAGAAGAGCCCTGTCTCGTCACAGTTGAAGATTTGCTGGGGGATGTATCATTCGGCTTCTATCAGTTCGGAAAAAGTTATAATAAAATCTTCAGCTGCCTTCACATCCGAGCTTGCTGCCTCACCATGCCTGACGACGGAGTGAATGCCGGTCCTCTTCTTAAAATTATCAAACCATCCCCGACTGGCTTTGAATGACTTCCGATGCCTCGTCCGTTGATGTTCCCGCCGTCTGCTGCACCAAATCCCCGTAAATGTCTCGTGCCTTCTCACAGATGATGCTCTCGGTCACGGTATCTCCTGCGAGCTGCTTCTCCGTCAACCACACAAACAACAACTTCTCCATCTCTTCATGGACAGAGGTCCGGAGCTTTGAAATAATCTTAACGCCCTTGGCCCGCGTTATAGCCTTTATCGACTCCTTCTGCTTCAAAATCGTACATATCGTAGAAGTACTACGATCGTACTGCCTCGCCAAGTCGACAACACGCACACCTCGCTCATGTTTTTCGACGATTACCTGTTTTATATCCAAGCTCGCTCGCTCGTAACTCAGATCTCGGCTCGCATCACAAAGCAAAAAACCGACCGAGCGACGGCTCGTATCTCGGAAAACTCGTAAGTTGGTGCACTCGTAAGTCAAGGTTTCACTGTATATATATATATATATTATATATATATATATATATATATATATGTATATATATGTATATATATATATATATATATATATATATATATATATATATATATTTATATATATTTATATATATATTTATATATATATTTATATATATATTTATATATATATATATATATATATATTGTTGTGGATATGAGGATTGTGTTTTTTTTATTGTTTTTTATTATTAGTGCTTTATTCTGGACCCTCCTTACTCCAGTTATGTATAAAGGTCAAAGGGCGTTCCCGTAGTTAATTCCATAAAGCATACACGTTAGCCAATCATAGATTTCCCCCCTTGTTGGTAGTTATATCTTTATTATGTGTATTAGGGTAAGGCCTTGTCTTCCATTAAGATGACACTCCATTGCACTGCATTAAATAAGAGTAGATCCCCTTTCATTCACATTCCCCTTCCAACAATTGCCAACTGTTCCCTCCGCGACTCCATTCGCCACGAGGTCGGCTTGGAGAAGAAGGGGGAGGAGCTGCCGACTCCTGGGCATGCCCGCCCATCGTCATCAAGGGCGGAGCCAGAGGGCCGTGCCGACCAATCAGGGCCGAGGCGAGCTGACCGATGGGCGTGTCCTGAAGGCCGGCGGCTTGATCGCCTGAGGCGCTATAAGAGCGCGCGCGCAAGAACCGAGTAGAAGTTGGACAGGGAGACGTGCAAGTTGTTGAGTTGAGTGGTTGGACCAGATGAGCTTTGACAAGACGAGAGAGACGAGTCCTGAAAAGAGCACGCGACGTCCACACAGCCGCAGCAGCAACAGCCACAGCAGCAACAACAGCAGCTTGGGGCCTGGACGGCAGTTTTGAGCAGGGCCGCGAAGGAACGGCGGCTGCGAAACGCGCCGATCGTGCTGCAGGACCCGTTGGACCTTCCTCTCCCTCCAGCCATCCACCTCCTGCCTTTCCATCCTTTTGTGTACGTGAGTTTGTTCTGTGTGTCTTGTCCCTGGGTTAATTAAGACTGTAGGTAAGCTAGCGATTTTCACTGTGTCTCTAATATCTTCTGTACATTATTTTATTATCTTTCCTTCTTCCTTGGTTACTTTGAGCGTGTATATAATAGGAATAAATTTAGTAGTATTTGCAACCTTTTTGTCTTCTTCTTCTTCTTCACATCCGTGTCGCCTCTGTCTTTTCCCTATTGAATATCTGTGGCGCGATCCGGCCAACGTTCAGGAATCGGGTTAGTCGGGGTAACTGTTCGGCCGCGGTGCCATCCGCTCGGCAAACCAACATCTTATCCGCGGTCCGTAACAATATTATATCGTTAAGGAGAGAGTCTCCACTTGCAATGTAAGGCAAATCTTTATGGGAATTCAGTGCAAGATTTCAGTTGTTCTGTCAATAATAATTGTGGCAATTAAAGAGTCGATGAAGGTATATTTGAAAAGGGCTTTTTGGCAATTGCAATGGCAAAACAATGACAACATGAGATCGAGAGAATTCAAGATCTGCAACACTTATAAATACTTGTCTAGTCTTATGCGCCATGATCGATACAGAACATCGGTTCGGCCAATGCAGCTTTGGCTAGAATTACAATCCTGGATGGATCACCACTCCAACATAGGATAGTCGACCGAGTGTGCAGGAATTTGTGATTTAGCAAGGCTGCCGGCGATAACTCACCTACTCTTCACTAAGGACACCGAGGGATAACGTCCACCAACTAATGCTGGCAGACGGGACGCCCAGTTTAACGTCCATCCGAGGTACCACACACTCGGTCATATGCATTGATGCATCGCACTGCCTGTGAAACACCAGAATGACACAAATGAGTTTACACCTTTATAACTTGGTCGAAATTCTAACCCAGGTCGACGTTTCAGGTGCGAGTGCTCATACACCTGGGCTACCCTGCCAGCTCCATATAAATTACTAGCAGGAGTACCAGGCGTTGCCCGGTGATATTCTAATCCTGTTGGCATTTTGATAAAATCAATTTGTTTGTTTTTTCCATTTTTGTAGGTGCCTAAAACACTCCCCTACTTACACCCAATAAGAAAAATGTATATTTAATATCACACACGCACACACACACACACACACGAATCGGTGATAATTTAATACCGTATTACCTTTCATATCGCTACAAAGGTTCAGGCACAATAAAGCGATTTTCAGAAAATCCAAACAACACGAACTTTTATTTCTTCAAGCATTTTTTTTTTTTTTTTGCCAAAACACTCCCCGGCATTCAATGATGACCCTCTGAATGATTGACGAACATCCGTTCAGCCATCTCTGAGAAAAATGGAGACATACAGACACATACACAGACAGACACACATACACACAGACACACACGCATACATACACACACACACACATACATACACAGACACAGACACATACACGGACACACATACACACACGCATACATACACACATAGACACATACATACACATACACACACACACACACACACACACACACACACACACACACACACACACACACACACGTCTCTTATAGTATAGATTGTAATTTGGAAACTCCAATAAAATGTCACACAAAAAGAGAATTAGGGTGATGAAAGACATATTTTCAAGTATTAAGATTTAAAAATTGTTGATGCTTTGACATCCCAGTTGCGAAATGAATGATGTGACCAGTTAAATTGAGCCAAGAATGTTTGAAACGTTGTGTGGTGGTAAATGTTTACATTGGCCAGAAGTAATATTAACAAAGGCAGAGTTTAAACACGTAAGGAATACATCTTTTAACACAAGAATATCATGCTTTATAAAGGTGTTTCCAGCTCAGGCGTAATGATGGACATCTGTATCGTTGGGAATATGAGCAGATGCCAGCCTCAGAAATGTACTCCTGATAAAATTTCAATCATTGGACAGTGAGCTGAAAAGTCTACCAGCTGGTAATATTAACGAAAATAGTCACGTATATTATACCTGTCTGTTTTCAGGTGCAGCAGGTGTTGTTTTCCGTTACGTGGTCAGATAGGGGAAAAAACATTTTGACTTCATCTTTAAAGAATCCCTAGTGGAAGAAATTAAACAAGACCAATCGTCTAACAACGGCGTAGCCAGGCTTGGATCTGCTGAATGGAGGATCTCCTGTCCCACGGTCATGTGACCAGATCCTCAGCTCTGATTGGTGGACGTTTGTGAGGAACATACATACATACACCGGACAGACAGCTAAACGCTGTTCCAGATGGCATTGCTCTACGGACTACACTGTAAAAATATGGCTGCCGAACTACGTGACCAATGACGTCATCATTTTGTTTTTCTCGACCAATTTATCTCTAGATCACGCCCAAGAAATTTCATACTGATCGGATCAAGCGTTCTAATTGTTGATTTATGACGTCATAATGAAGGCGCCTATGACATCATCATTACCATATGTTATTCCACATGGGGAGTATCTTACAATGAGCCACCTTAAAAAAAATTTCCATGTCGTGGTTTTGGAGATGGAGGTGCAAAGTTTTTCAGTTTTTCCAAGATGGCACCCGTACCGTGACCTATGACGTCATAATTATCATTTAAAATTCTACAGGCAAATATGGTGCAAATTTCGTGTCAATCGGACCAATGGTTGAGAGAAAACAAATTGTAAAAGGAATAAACCCGAAATCTCGGCTCTCTGCTCACCTTCACTCTTTCATTCCTCTTTTCTCCCGCCTGTGGAACAAACTCCCACACTCCCTTCAATCCCTCTCCTCCCTCCAGGTCTTTAAAACAGCTGTTCACCACCATCTCTTATCTTCCCCTATCCATAACCTTGATCTTTTCTACCCCCACTAATTCACCCCAGATCCACCTCGTTTGAAATTCCAACTTCTTTCCTGGAAATCCTGGCAGTGTCCATATGTTTATACCTCTCCCACCCCCCCCCCCCCCTTCACATGCCTCACCCCCTTCACATGCCTCCCCCCCAAAGCCCTCTCCCTCCCACAGATCTCTCGATGTCTCCATGTCTCTCAGTCCCTGCTCTCAAATGTTGTGTTTGTGTCCTTCCCCCTCTCCCCCTCTCTCCCCATCTTGTCTACCGCTCCCGATGTTATTTGTTTTATGTGTCTGTTTGTCTTTCTGTGTGATTAATGTTCGCTCTTTCACGAGCCTCGATCTTGTATACAAAAAAAAAAAAAAAAAAAAAAAAAAAAAACCCACAAAAATGCTGGCGGAAAGGACATACACACATATGGACAGACAAACGCTGTTCCAGACGCCATTGCCATACGGGCTACACAATAAAAATCCATATTTGACTTTTTCATGGCAAAACGAGATGACCAGTCGGTGATTAGTCAGCAAGCACTTACCATTCACTTACTTAAGCACTTACCACTTACTTACCATTAGTCAGCAAGCACTTACCATGCTTACCAAGCAAGCACTTACCAAGTCAGACCATTCATTGCATCAATCATTCATATAAATTTGCCGCTGGAACATGTGGCTACAGAGGTAGCAAAAGAGCTTGGTAAAATGTTTGGTGCAATCAACAAGTTAAAAGAGATACAAGTACAGATACATTCAAAGTACACCACCCCCATGCCAAATAATTAAATATCCGACAGCGCGGCATTGCCGTGGCGCCTCCGGCGCCCGGCAATACCGCAGTGCAGCTCATAGAGACTGCGTTGGGAGGGAGAGTGTACAATAATTGATTGATTAATTGCATAATTAAAATCAATAAAAGACTCACAAAATATTTTCTTAATCAATTGGCTAATAGCATAACTAAACCACTAGTGCTTCATCCGAAGATGTATCTTTTAGAAATTTAATTAAACAAGTCATTAATAAAAAATAAAATAACTAATTGATTAATCAATAAATAATTAATCGATTAAATGAATAATCAATAAATCAAAAATATCCTTTATGGCCACATCACCTGGTCACTGTCATGTCCAAATATTAGCTTCCTAGCTCAAAAGGTGCCTGAGATATTGCCCAGATGAGAAAGAAAATAAATAAATGATTAATAATGAAAATAAATAAATAATAATCATAAAAAAATTAAATAGTTAATCAATTGGTTCATAGAATACATAAACCACCACCATTTCATCCGAATCTGTAACTTAAAAAATTAATTAATTAAGTCATTCATCGAATAATTAAATAATTAATCGATTAATTAATTAATCAATAAATAAAAAATACCTTTTACAGCCAAATCACTTGGTCATTGTCATGTCCAATTATCAGCTTCCGAGCTCAAAAGGTGCCTGAGATATTGCCCAGATGAGAAAGAAAATAAAAAAATAATTAGTAATGAAAATAAAAAATTAATAATAATAAAAAATAAAATAATTAATCAATTCGCTAATAGAACACATTAACCACCACCATTTCATCCGAATCTGTAACATAAAAAAAAAAAGAAGTCATTAATCAAATAATTAAATAATTGATCGATTAATTGATTAATCAATAAATCAAAAATAGCCTTTGCAGCCAAATCACTTGGTCATTGGCATGTCCAAATATTAGCTTCCTAACTCAAAAGGTGCCTGAGATAATGAGCAGAAGAGAAAGTAAATTTATAAGTACTTAATTAATTGCTAATAATTAAATAACATCAATTAATTGATTAATCAAAAAACAAAAAATAGCGTTTTTGACAAAGTACTTGCTCACTATTGTGCCGAAATTTCAGCTTCCTAGCTCAAAGGATGGCTGAGATATCGCCTGGACAAACAAACAAGAAAACAAGTACAGATACATTAAAAGTACATCGCCCCCATGCCAAATAATTAAATATGCTACAGCGCGGCATTGCCGGGCCGCCTCTGGCGCCCGGCAATACAGCAGTGCGGCTCATCGAGACTGCATTGGGAGGAAGAGGTGTACAATAATTGATTGATTAATTGTATAATTAAAATCAATAAAAGATTTATCACAAAATATTTTCTTAATCAATTGGCTAATAGCATAACTGAACCACTAGTTCTTCATCCGAAGATGTATCTTTGAGAAATTTATTTAAATAAGTCATTAATAAAAAATTAAATAATTAATTGATTAATCAATAAATAATTATTCGATTAAATGATTAATCAATAAATCAAAAATATCCTTGATAGCCACATCACTTGGTCACTGTCATGTCCAAATATTAGCTTCCTAGCTCAAAAGGTGCCTGAGATATTGGCCAAATGAGAAAGAAAATAAATAAATGATTAATAATGAAAATAAATAAATAATCATCATTAAAAAATTAAATTACTAATCAATTCGGTCAAAGAACACATAAACCACCACCATTTCATCAGAATCTGTAACTTAAAAAAAAAAAAATAGTCATTAATTGAATAATTAAATAATTAATTGATTAATTGATTAATTGATTAATTAATAAATCAAAAATAGCCTTTGCAGCCAAATCACCTGGCCATTGGCATGTCTAAATATGAGCTTCCTAACTCAAAAGGTGCCTGAGTTAATGGTCAGAAGAGAAAGGAAATTTAATTAATTAAATAAGTACTTAATTAATCGCTAATAATTAAATAACTCCTCAATTAATTGATTAATCAAAAAACAAAAAATACCTTTTTTGACAAAGGACTTGCTCACGACTGTGCCGAAATTTCAGCTTCCGAGCTCAAAGGATGGCTGAGACAAGGCCCGGACAAACAAGAAAGAAAGAAAGAAAACAAACAAACAAACAAACAACCAGAGTGAAAACTGAGTACTCCCTTTCAGCGTGTGTCACTGCCGAGCCCCCTTCGGTGCCCGGCTATGACGTTTTTCAATGCCTGGAGATGGCATAGGAAAGGAGCGGTGTACAATATTCTAAGATCATCATCCTCAACAAAATTACAAGAGGTGTCCCCTGCAAACTCACTTTGAAGATTGCATTAAACAGTGTGATGGATGCTGAATGTGGGCCATATCGGGGATAGTGGGAACAGAGGGGATTCTATGTTGTATGAAGTGTGAGGAAATAGCTCACATGAAGATAGTTATTGCAAGGTTGAAGTAACGAATAAATACTTTACAGCAGGTATGTGAAGAATTTGTCGAGAAAAGTTGGTTATGTTTGTGGAGTGAGTTTGTAGAGGAGATTGCCAATGGTAAGTGTGTTGAGAATGCAGTCATTGGTGAGGGTGTAGTGAATGCAGGCTGTGGTGAGGGTGTAGCTCGTGCAGGCAGTCATGAAGGTGTGGCATGTGCAGACAGTGGTGAGGGTGCAGCAAGTGCAGACAGTGGTGAGGGTGTAGTGAGTACAGGGAAAGGTGAGTGTGTAGAGAATGCAGGCATTGGTGAGGGTGTAGTGAATGCAGGCAGTGGGGAGGGTATAGCTAGTGCAGGCAGTGGTGAAGGTGTAGTGTGTGCAGACAGGGGCACCAATTTGATTCATACACCTGCATGAAGAAGTAAATGTATTTTATTTGTCAGATGTAGGGCACCCCTTTATATGAACTTTTGTAGAGCATTACTTGGTTCCTCCTAAGAACACATGGGTAGTACAGCATGCACACAATATTTTTTGAATGTCCCTTCTTTTCTATTGTTCAACATTTTATTTGAGCTATGGAATATCCCTTCTTTTCTCGACTTTGCCACAATACACATACCATTATATAAAGGGGCCTTTTCTATGCCCCTGGCATTTTACCCAATAATGTCACTTCTTTTCTGTAGTTTGCCACATGGCACATCCCATATAATGGGGCCTTTTCTATGCCCCTGGCATTTTTCACAAGATACATTTTAAATACAAACAAAATGCATTTGTTCATCATACAAGACTTTATTCAAGACGATATAAAAGACTTGATGAAAAATTAAGGGGTAAAAATATTCAACCCAGACAGGATTCAAACCCACAATCCCCAGCTTGGGAGTCTGATGCTTTATCCATTAGGCCATTGAACCAGCATGTTAGAAATTTAAAATATTGGTATGTCGGTGGGGTAGAGTGATATATAGAGTCAGGTAGATCTGCATATGTAGGTGCTCCGATGATCGTGGGTAGAAAGAACCACTTTGATGTACATAAGTCAGGGACCTGTGTAGTCAGGGAACTTTTGAACTGACTGGCCACTTCGCCTGGTGTATATATATATATATACTTGTATATATATATATATATATAGATACTTTTTTTTGAAGTTCAATCAAACGAATGAACATTCCTTCAGGAGGCATGTAGCTGAATCCAGCGAGATGGGATGTATGATGTGAAAATGTCCCATAATTTACCCTCGCCAGAGGAGAGGGTATTGCATTTGAGTCAGTTTGTCTGTCTGTCTGTTTGTCCGCACAGAATAAATATGATTTTCTCTGCAACCGTTGGTCTGATTGACAGGAAATTTTCACCATAGGTGCAACTCCACGTGTAGAATTTTTGTAGAACTCCACGTGTCATAGATCACGTGGTTCCGCCGCCATCTTGGAAAACTCGAAAAACTTTTCACCTCTATATCTCCAAAAGCGCTGAATAGAAAAAATTGAGACATGGCTCATTGTAAAGAACTCTTCATGGGGAATAAAATATGTTAATGATGATGTCATAGGTGCCTCCATTATGACGTCATAATTCGACAAGTACAAAACTTCATCCGATCAAGATTAAATTCCTTGAGCATAATCTAGGAATAAATTAGTTTAGAAAAAAAAAAGATGACGTCATCGGTCACGTGGTACGGCCGCCGTATTTGTTTTAACACAAAAGCCTTAAAAAACCACTGAAAATACATCCTGGCGAGGGTTTGCAATCTCTGATTGCACTTTTTCTTGTTATGTTTGCAGAAGGAAGGAACATGTGTGGCATGAAAACAATTAAGACAAAAACTTGACAACTTAAAGCTGCAAAATCTTTAGATACAACAATGTGGATCAACCTTTTTTGTAACTGAAATGACATGTTCTATGAAGGCGAAACGGTGTTTACAGTAGATATAATCACTATATTCGAATTTGTAAAGTTGTTTATACTCAAGGATATGTATTATCAACAATTTACCTGAATCCATTGTGTACAATTACATCATAATTGTTCCAAAATAAACCAGATGGTCTGCATTGGTCAAAACCACAACTTTCTCTTTTTGTTTGACTGATGTGAAAAAAATATACCACGAGGGAATTGGCTCGCTCGGGAATGAAATGGTGGTAAGGATCATTATTAATTCATAAAATATAGTTGATCGTGAAACTTTAGACTTGCAAGCCTTAAGGGCCTAACATTTGCGATTTGGAAATCAATTTGAAAAAAAAAAGAGACAGCTCAGAGGATTGAAAGGGTGTATGTGGGTGTTTCACAATCACCGAGCTTTCCTGGAGCTTGAGCCAAGCAACCACCACCTCTGAAAGACTCAGAGCAACCAATGAGGCATAGAAAATGAATGTTTTATTGTGCAGTGTGCCATGCAAAATAGGATTCTGAGACATGCATGTGAAAATAAACTTGCCGCTTCTGTAAGTGGCTCCCTATTAATTAACAAAGACAGATCGAGAGAAGTAAGAAATTAAGCTTTGCTTGCATACAAAAATGTTATTATCTCTCAAATCAAACATAAGACAATTGGCGTTGTCAGTTTCACTGAGTGCTGTAAACATACATACATTATATAAACCTTCTTTCATTGTCTACTTTATATCCTTCACATTTGTAGCTGACATTTTTAGTTATATAATTCTGGCTGCATAACCAATCAGCCTCCCATGCGTCCTTTGTCGGAGGCAGTTCACCGTAAACAATCTGCATTGCACTTCTGTTCAAACAGAAACAAAAAAACTTCTCACAACACACGAAACAGTTTCTTACCCGTCTTGACACAATCTCAAGACAATTATATACAGAATGTAGCATCAAACGCACTGTTGGAACTTAAAGTTTCTCTGGAATTTCTGACGGTGGGAAAGAAAAAAAATGGTTGCAAGAGTAAGCCGATCTCTGAGCATGCATCACCTTGCCTTGTTGTGTTTGCTTGGTAGAATTTCACTTGAGCCAAGCCCAAACTTTCTCTTCCATTAAAACCAAATTTCTGGAATGATCGCAAATTGAAGGAAGATTCCCAACCATTTCCATAACTACAAGTCTTGGTGACTAGTGTGACCAAGGAAGTGGGATTAGCCGGATTTGTGAAAAAATGGCAAATACTTCATAAATAAAACAAATGAAGTGGCCAAATAAGGTTTTCCATGTATCTTCCATACATGAGCACCGGAGAGTGCACAGTCCTGGAATGCAACAAAATTACATGAAACAGAGTGGTAGTCATTCAACAGCCTCTGCCATGGTGATGGCTTGAGGATGAATGTACTTCAAGCGCTCAGGTCAACTTTTTAATCATTTCACGGGTGGTTATTCAATCTCCTGATAGTGGAATGACTCCATCGTTTTGAAGAGGTCCACTCGCACCTCCGTTGCCATACAGTGGAAAGGAAAACCCAGGAAGGAATGTTTCATTTGAAGGAAACACTGGCAGATGCTGGAGGTTTGCAGAGCCCAAAACAGGCCCTGCGAAAGGGGATGGAACACCTAGAGATGGCATGTGCTGGTACAGCAAGCCCAAGTGGGCCTTTCCTTCTATGTTACAAGTAGAAGTCGGAACCGTATGGTTAAATCTTGGATTATCCTCAGATTCCCCAATACGACCATATGCAGCTGGATCAGCAGGGGCATACCTGATTGTTCCAGCTGTATATGCTGCTCGCAAAGGTGTGATGTTGGAAGCCAAAGTCAAGGGAAGTGGCCTGGAGATCCCATCGAGGGCAGAGGGTGGGCTGGCAGGGAGGGCAAGTGATGCAAGCTTTACATCACGTGGTGAGGCCGAGAGTGGAGGTGACAGTGGGTCTGTGGGTGCAAGAACAGATGTTTGAAGGGCAGAAAGGCCAGGAGATGGAACAAAAAGTGAACTTTGACTCGTAGCGCTGTCTGGTCCTGGAGGAGTAAGCACAGAGTCTGGGATAGTGACATGCAAGTTTGGTAGCATGCAACCTGAATAGGGTCCCATGAGAGTAGAAGTCATATTCCTGCTTCCAGTAGCCATATTGTTGTCACAGTTCAGGAATGATGATTCCACAGATGCTATTTCACGGTTTGGTGGGTAATCCCAGAGGTTGCTACTAGGTTCAAATGCCAAAGAGTCCACAGTCTCGGTTTTGATGCAATCAAGGCATCCTGCATCATTCCGAGAGTTTTGTGTTGCATGTTGCTCCAAAATACCTTCATGTGGCTGCTTTCTCCTCTTTGTGGGCCTTTTCCTCATTCCACGTCTTTGTCTACAACGCCCAGTCTCAGCCAGTCGCTCTAATTTAACAGGTTCTGGCGTCCACGAAGAAACGGTGCAATTGGGGCTTCTTGGAGCGGAACTATCGCCTCTAGACTCGCTGGATTCCTCAAAGTCTTCATCCACATGACAGCTAGTGTCCTCATGGTCAAACACCAAGTAGTCAGCTTGCTTGGTTGTCCCTGGTGACTGGCCACTTCGCCTGGTGTAGCTGTTGCAGTGTACCTTTTGCACGTGTTGTTCATCTCCTGAAAAAGAGCCAAAAATTAAGCGTTAAAATCTCCAGATAATTCTGCTTTCGATTCTCATTATATATCAAACCGTACAACCTTGGACACTCCAGCAAGGTTGGCACTAAAAGGCCCAAAATTGTCTTATATTGGATTTGTTTGAAACTCAATAGGAAAATTCAAAATTAATAAATGAAAAAACTCTTATAATTATACTACGAAGTTATTTAAGAGCAAAGTATTGGAAAACACACAAATTCCAGCGATCACATTCTTATTTAATGTGGTCTAACTACATATTGCCCACAAGATCGTTTCGAGGATGTTCTGTCTCAAGTCAAAACCGCACAAATGATCATCACTTTCTCCCCAACAATTTCAATCGTTAAGTTTAACGGTATCACAAAGTGTCCCCGAGCGTTAACAATCATCTCCTTGTTTTAATGAATGAAAAGGCCCAGGGACCGTCAAACAGAGGCTAACAACATGAGCTGTCGGCTCTGCAATAACAGAACAAACTTTGGAGGAAATACGAAACCAATGTGTGCATTTCTTCGGAATCATCGTGGGTGTTTGATTGACATTGTTTATGGCATGACCGGCTCTGTGAAAACAAAAATTCTGCTCGCATTTCATATTTGTTTAAATGCAATTTGCTAACAGCTCTGCAAAGCTTTTCACCGTTGTAAGCACAGCACAACAACAATTAGTATTTGCTTCTTTTTGCACAGCATATAATAAAAAAAAAAGTGCAACGCAGCATTTTCTGAGATGGATAACTTGATGTATTTAAAATTGCAAATATCATATGAACTCCAACACTTTCCATCAATGCCACATGCCACTTAATATGTGATGATTCACAGTCTCCAGCCGATGAAACAGATACAGTGAACAGTTTCAACAAGGGGATGGGGAATGGGTTATAAACTTACAAAGAAGTGAAAGGATAGAGTGGTCTCTGCTCAGCTCAAAGAATGAATCACAAACCATAGTCTCAGGCCATGTTTTCAAGGTCTAAACATATTATCATTAGAATTTTGTCTGTGTAGACTTCGCTTTTGAATATACTCATATTTTATAATCCCTCACATCATTGGGTTTGATGACAATGAAAATCCTCATTCACAAAAACATTTATACTGCATCTAAATCGGCATAAGATCCGATTAGACGACATAGTCGTATTTGCATGAATTGCTTCAATTGGCCGAGCAATACCAGGCCAATCAAGATGGTGAGGTCGTTTAAGATAGTTAGGTTAGCATTTATATCATGCCTGGCGAGAAACATGCCTATTCCGATGACTGACATCACGTGTGCTGTGACAATGCTTTCCCATGCGGATTCAAACGTATCCCAGATTATTAAATTATTATTTGGGTTGCACCCTCTCAATTTATTGTGATTTTTTAAGGAGTTTTATATTCTTGTTGCAGTTTTTTTTAAGCTTCTCCATGCATTCAACTGCAGATAAATTTAGTGTGGCGACGAGTGTCCAGACATTCTCCCCAAGTCTAACTCGGCGGTTTCTTAGGCCGAAACTTTGCGAACGGCCCACAGTTCCAATTGAATTGGCTACTTGCAAGAGTTTAAAAGACATACAAAAACTTGCACATGGCCCACCTAACATAAACTGTTAGCCGCTTGTTTGGATTATAAAAGCGGTGTACTGTACTGTATATATGTACTCCATTACCCATTGGTATCATCATATTTGCAGTTGGTGGGTATCGTGATACGATATGACAAATAAAAGAACTCAGGGATATTTTTGACAATGTTCAAGAAATTATAAAATCAATCAGTCCTCCCAACCCAAGTGAATCACCATCATTGACAAATTGAAGCATGGGTCCCCCTAACCCAAATTCCCTCCCCCCCATCCCCCTCCCACGCCTCCTGCCCCCAAGCCCTCTCCCTCCCACACTTCTCCCTGCTCTCAAATGTTGTGGTTGTGTGCTTCCCCTTCTCTCCCCATCTTGTCTTCCACTCCCTCTTTTTGTATATTTTGTTTGTCTGGTTGATTTGTTTGTGAAATAAATGTTAGCTCTTTCACGAGCCTCGATTCAGTATCCCCCAAAAAAAAAAAAAAAAAAAAATTGAAGCATATCAAAATGATGGATAATAATCTGTCCAAGAACCTGTAACACACGTTTATGACAGCCTCTGAATGCCAGGAGATCACTATTGGGACATTGAAAATGTAGAAGTAAAAAATGCAATCTAACTCTGATTAGCAAATGCTTTAGGCCTGCAAATGTCAATTGGAAGAGGTTCTGCCTTTCTGATCCAACCTATCTATGAACGAGGGAAATACTTAGTTTTTGTGGTATTAGGTTTGGGCTCATAAAAGAGCAAGGGGTGTGTAGAAGGCTATGCATTGACATTGGGACAATAAGACAATGTTTGGACACAAAATATGTTGAACGAACAGGGGGAGAGATAAGAGGAAAGGAAACATAGCAATCTGCAAATAAACGGGGAGAGGTTAATAAAAAGAGGGTTGATGATGGAAAATATCACAGTAGGAATGGAGTATGATCTGACATGGTGGTGCGCACTGCCACCTTGAAAACCTGGAGGAAAGTGTGGGATTTAACAAAGTTAGTGAGGAAGTTCCACAATGCACAGGTGGTAGAAAGGATATCAAATACTTGTGCAATATGAAACTGGCAAAGCAGCCTCAGATTATTTTGAAACACCTAAACATGGATCATGAAATTATCATCAGACCTGGAATCAAGAATTTGATTTGGCAAATGTGGGGATCAAGGACATATTTGATCACTCAGGATTTACGGTTTTGAAAAACCTCCAATTAATTTTGGAAAAAAGGTGCCAATGGTGAGCCTTGTGGGGCACAACTTTCCTTTACAGAGATGGCACACAAAAGGAACTTCAATCTGAAACTACCAATAGAGTCTAGTATAAACTCTGTCAATAGAAATTGATAGTCAATAAATAGTCAATAGAAACTCTGTTATGTCCAATCTCAAATTTATTAAATGGAAGAATGTTCAAAATGAGTATACTTGAAGAAAAAACGAGTTCTACTTTTGTTGGACAGAAAGATATTGTTTCGGATGTGGTATTTATTGGAATACATTTGGCTTGGACTTCGTTTTCACTGACAAAGTAAAGCCCTTGCCATATGACGAGTCTTCTCCATCTACATCATTTTCATGGCATGGATAGCGATTCTATCATTAAATAAACCTATTTGAATGTGCCCGTTCCTGCATTGTTCGTGCAGGCGATGATATGCTTGAAAATCGGGTGATAAAAACAAATTCATACTTTATTTTCTCATTAAGTTTAGTTGGATGCCTAATGCAAGTACTTTGGTACAAATGGCAATATTATTTAACTAATCTACCATATAAAACACAATGTGTTTGTGTGTTTGTACAGATGTCTGTCCCCCTTCTAAGGGTAGGTTTTAAAAGCCAATCTTTTAACATGAATGTGTGTTCACTACGGTCTATTTTTGAGGATAAAACAAACTCGAAAAACATTTTCCATAACAGAGTAATTATGTTTCTTTAATTGGAATTGTAGACGGTGGCTTGCAAACCGAGCCTCAAGGGCGGTGTACAGAAGCGTTTTTTAAAATAATAATAAATACAAGGTGCAGGGAGGTGAAATTCGCTGCACGTCATGAGCAACATGCACAGAGTAAAACGATTGTTCATTTACATCCATATTATGTCCAATAAATGAAGAATATATAAGCACATCTGACACTAGGCCGAGGCTTCAGATTTTGGCACGCTCACGTGGCTGCACCGTCGAATAAACTGTTCCAACCCGTCATTTTTGACGGGCTTTTTACTAGTGTAGATATAAGTCGACCTACACTGTGTAAACTTCTGGGTTCTGCTTACTTTGTAATGGTCATGGGCTAAGCAGTGTGAGCTAATTTATTGAGTATAAATCACATTAATGATTTCTTTCTTTAATATAATCCTTTCACTAAAATGATTGAGGGGTGGGATCAGGGGGAGGAACTGATGTATGAAGCCAAACTAACCAGAACAAAAGCTAGTTTGAAATTCCAAAGGCATTTGAGTTTATGGAGCCATTGATGAAGTACATATTACAAACAATAATGTGAGGGTAACATATAATAATGTGCAGTACATGTTAAGTTGTGATGTCACTTCCTGGGCAGGTGCCTCTTAAAGGTGTTCCTGTGTGGCACGGCCCACACTCTTTCTTTGGTTTGCTATTTCTTGAATAAAAAGTTTTGCTGTCTGTTCACTAATTTATTGACCGCTGCAACACAAAATATTCAGCGATGTGGATACATGGCAAATTTCTTTTTTAGCGCTCGTACTTAACATTGTCATGATGGCCACCAATAGGAGGATGTATAATTCTGTACACATAGAGATGTGGGCAATATTTTGAGGCAAACAACATCAATGATGACAATAAATGCAAATGCATGCTTTTGAATGTGTTTGGTGCGAAGTCTTTCTCACTAGTACAGAGTTTAGTTACCGCTTCAAGCTGACAGCGAAGATGTTCAATGAACTTGTCAGACTTTTCGAGCAACAGGATAACCAACCCCAAGCCATCTTTCATTGAGCAATGCTACAAGTTCAGCATGTACACACATAAACAACGTAAATCTGTCCAGCTAGGTTGCTGAACTTTGCAGATTCAGTGAAATACTGTGACTTCAGCCCAACACTGTCAGAAATGTTGAGGGACCATACTGCAAGACTTTGGATTTCAACAAAGTACTCAATATTTGCATTGGTACCAGCTACACACTTTTCATGATCTTCAAGTACAGTGTAGCCATGGGTACCAGCAAAGGACATTCAATAATGTCAAAAATATCATTTCTTGCAGATCCGCAGGTAAGAAGATTCCCCGTAAGTCATACTCTGATCAGAATCACACACCAACCCAACAGGAAAAAATGGAGGCTGTGCTATTGTTGTAGCAACCTACACAATTTCCTTTCCTGTTAGTGGAGGAATTGCGAGTGCTGTAGCCTACACGTGGGATGAGAAAAGAGATATATCGAAGGTCCACAAACCAAGTATTGCTATGAATACCAGGAATCAAGCACAACTGCTTCGTGTTGTTAGTAAAATGCCAACTCAATTAGTTGGCGAATTCACTAGTTAAGTTAGACAAGTATGTGGTGGGTACTGGACAATCAGCATGTGAAGTTCTGATAACATTGGATGGACATTATATAATATTTGAGGTCCATCCTCGTGCATCTGTTGGTATCCTTCCATAAGATATTTACAGTTCGGAAGCTTTTCACGGAGCAGTGTGGAATATTGGTTTAAGAGCTGCAGGTCACTTCCTAGGCAGATGCCATTTGAAAGTAATGTCTAGTTCTGATCATGTGCTAGGGCCACCAGCATTGTTAGGGTTTTCTTTGCTGTACTTTGCTTGATGGAGAAGTGTGAGTCAAAAATTGTCAATTTTTGTGATTATCTAATCCAAGCTCACATGGCTTACATGGGCAGGTTCACTTAAGCAAGGTAAAGGAAAGAAGCAGCAGAAGAGGTGAAAGTAATGGGAATTAAATATATGGTAAATGGCGATGAGGGACAAAAGCCTGCCTTTTGCAAAATATATTATGTATTATGGATTATGTATATGGCCATAAGTATATTATGATATGATATAAAATAGGCTTTGAAGTTACAATGAATAGGAGAGAGATGGCAAAGCCTGCACTTGATTGGGGAGGGTGGTGGGGGCAAAAATGTTGGAAAGGAATGAGTCAATATTTTCCCATTTTTGTATAGGTGACCTCCACACACTCGTGGAGAGGGATGGGGAGGGGGGTAACCTGACCTGGCCTTGGGTATCCTGAGCATGTATGCAAAATTTGGTGGAGATTGGCTCAGCTGTTTTTGGTTCTATAATAATCAAACTTACATACACATGCAGGGAATTACCTTGTTGTAGTTAGACTAGCACATCCGCGCATTATGGGAGCGACAGGGGTCATGCTATTATCCTCATTATTATTATTATTGACAGTTATTTTTTTACTATAACCTATGTTAGATCAGGTCATCGAAAATATCAGACTATACCTCACCATTTTAAATTCCTGATAATACAATTTACTTAACATAATGGTGTCGTGGGGAGGGCATGTAGGAAGGGTGGGGAAAAACGCTCGTCACGAAATCCCCTTGGGGAGGGAGGATATTGTTTCGTAATATCATTATGCTATTATCTATCACAAGTGTTGTTATTACCCTTGCCAGAGGAGAAGGTATGTCATTTGAGTCCGTTTGTTTGTCTGTCTGTCTGTTTGTCCACACAGAATAAATATGATTTCTCTGCAAGCGTTGGTCTGTCCAATTGACAGGAAATTTTCACCATAGGTGCATCTCCTCCTGTACAATTTTTAATGATAATTATGACGCCATAGGTCACGTGGTATGGACGCCATCCTTGAAAAACCGTAAAGCTTTGCACCTCTATATCTCCGAAAGCGCTGCATAGAAATCATTGAGACAAGGCTCATTGTAAAGAACTCTCCATGGGGAATAATATAGGTTATTGATGATGTCATAATCCCTGGTGTTGGGCTAGCGGCTAGGGTGCCGGCTTAGGATCCTAGGATCCTGGGTTTGAATTCTGGTCAATCGCTGAATTAACGCCAGGGGGGTTGACTCAGCCTGTCATCCTTCCGAGGTCGGCAAATTGAGTGCCAGTTCACTGGTAATTCCCTGCTTGTCGTTAAAGGCGGCAAAAAGGGTTGGCGTCAGGAAGGGCATCCGGCCGTAAAACATTGCTTCAAAAAGGGGACCGAAAAACAACAACAACCACAGTTCTCGAAAAAGGCCAAGCCCCGCTTGCGGGGAAAAATGGCCTCTAAAGGTGGTTTTTTTATTGATGATGTCATAGGTGCCTCCATTATGACATCATAATTCGACAAGTACAAAACTTCATCCGATCAAGATGAAATTTATTGCGCATCATCTGTGGAGGAAAAAAAAACAATGATGACCATCGGTCATGTGGTCACACATCATCGGTTATGTCGGCCGCCATATTTGTTTTAACACAAAAGCCTTTAAAAAAACACCAAAAACACGTCCTGGCGATGTTCTGAAATCTCTGATTGCTCTTTCTTGTTGCTTTTGTAATGAGAAGTGGCTTTGGAAGAACACCACGAAAAACACCTTGGAAGAACTCCACGGAAGCGGCAGGAGAGGTCGAGTTATTAACAATTATGTGGTATATAGACTACAGTAGATCTTTGATCAGGTGCGTTTGTCAACGTGATACGCATAGACCGATGTCCGGATTCCTCCAAATTTCTTTAGTTTAGTGTTAAACAGCATTAACGGCTGTTTAAATAGGTAATCATACGTGTTTGTGGTTTATAATATTTTTACTTCTGGTAGGGGATGCTCCAACGAAAACGGCATGATAAGATGTTTATACACGTTAACACTGCATTTGTTCAAGGAGGAACTACCCCTTGGGGAGGTGGGATATTATTAGTATTAATATTGTTTTGTAATAACATTATTATGATATTATCGTTAGTTTTGTTATTAGAAGAGTCCTTTGAAAAATGTCATGATAATGCAATCTTAACACGGATATACACCTCAACACGCATCCCCGTTGGCGGGGAAACTCCCTTTGGGATGGGGGGGAGTTAAACCACAACACCATCCATCATGTGACTCTTAGTACTGTCAAGTTTGGTCGAGAAGAACGATCGAATGTATCACGATCAAAAATCAGTCAGACAGACAGACACCAAATTGCGTATTTTTAGTATGTTATGGCAGATATTTTTGACTTAGCCACTAATTATGCACATCCTATATACACCACTACTTACGTTTGATTAAAATTAATTAGTTACCGGTACATGTATAATAACAAATGTAACAGTGCAGTATTCAGTCTCACCTGAACTTTCCCGTGAGTCAAAGTCTGAGTCTGAAGGCTCCGAAGACTCAGAAGACCTCTTGCGTTCTGGTGTCACTTGTTGTATGTCTAATAGACAACCACGTCGTTCATGGTTACTGCAACACCAAATAGTCAAACGTATTATGGGCAATGAATCAGTCAAGTAATAGCATGACCAATGGACCTTTCTGAACAGAGTAATTGAAACGATCCATTTCATCCACCTTGCATTATAAGTCCTTTGTTTTTTTTTGACAAACTTTAATTTCAGAATTCAGCATGCCATAAAAACCTTTTCTGTCCTTTTGACCAAGGATTGCCTGCTGCTTTGCTATTTTAGCTCCAATAGCATTATTTAGCAACAAAGAATAGTGTGAAGCTTTACCTGAGTACATAGTTGATCCAGATAACAGATTTTTCCCCTGAAGCCTTCGTGTTAACTGCAATAGTGGCAACAGACTGGAGCCACACATATCCCCCAGCACGCTGCATCCAACGGTAGTACTTGGTCACGCACTGGCCCTTGTTCAACACTGCGGGGAGAGAAAGAAGGAGGCAACAGGCTTAGCTCAAGCTTAGCTAACATCACATAGCAGGAGTGAAAAGAAGATTGCTGAAGAAGGTGGGGGCCTTGCTATCGTTGTTTCACAAAATCCAATATGCTTCACGATGTGTAAAATATAGTCGAAAATTTTTAACTTTCAAAGGGTAACTGTTAACCATTTTTAGCATTGCATTTTACCTTTATGTGCATGGTATTATTCAAATCGTATCCTAAAGGTCACTTATTCTCCCAACTTTTTTGTATGTCATATGTAAATAGCCTCAAATGGGATGTGTGGAGTTCTGCTTATATATGCAACATTTATTTCAAATCTGAATTTGCCCTGCTATTTCAGAGGACATTCCAGAGTGATCCAGGAAGTGTATAATGGAACCATCTGTAAGCCAGACCAGGCAGGGCAGGCAGATTAGGCCTCTCTGCAGGCCATTAGTAAGCCAGCTGTATTTATTGAAAATCACAAAGTCACGTATTCATTCTCCTCTGACAAGACTGGATTTGAGATGCAATCCAAATGGCTAAAATACAGATGATACTAATATCCGCTTTCCAAAATAAATGATGATTGCAAAAAAGGAGAAGATATTAAACAAAAGTAATTATGTGTTCCTCAAGTTTTTCTCATTGCATGAAGGTTGTCAAGCAGCATCATAAGCTGTAACATCAATAGAGGATGTTTAGTCGTAGTTACCCACGAAAGCATTGTCGATTTTATGTCACTGACACTGGATTGCTAATAAAAACACAGAGAAGAAGTCAGGGCATGACAAGTGTGCCAATTTCAAAACTATGTTGTAAAATTGCAAATGTCAGGCCAAAATAAACTTGTTAATTTCGCAGCAAGGCAAAGACTGAGACTTTTTGGGTATTGCATGATATTATGCAATGAACCAATGCTAAAGATTTATCGTGAAACAGAGAAACACAGCTAGTTTTATAATATTCTGAGAAATAGTAGAAATAAACCAAATTCTGAGCTAGCATGGGATTAAGAAACCTAACATTGGGAATTTTAAAAGCATTTTTACCCTTCGCTGACTTGTATTATTATAGAAAACACACCCTATTATGAAGCGTTCAAAAGTGGAGACTTAAAAAATCTTATCGATAATGTGTTTCATGTTGTACATAATACAAAAATTCTTCTTTCGTAAATAAAACCAAGCAATTCATGTCAAAATGCAACAATAACAGATTAATAATACAATTCAGAGCGTGGAAAACCTATCATTGGGGGTATTTTGGGTCCTCATGGTCTTTTGGTTCTCCAGAGTCCTTGGGCTCTTCTGGGTCCTTAGTGTCTTTTGGGTCCTCTGGGTCGTTTGGATCCTCAAGGTCATTTGGGTCTTTTGGAACCTTGGAGTATTTTGTGTCTTCTGGGTCCTTGGGGTATTTTGGGTCCTCGGAGTCTTTTAGGTCTTTTAACCGATGGACGCACAGTGGTGTTCAAAGATTGTCCAATAAAACCTCACTCAAATCCCTCCTAAAGCGCCTTACAAAGTCTTTAAAACCCAGCCTTATGAAGGGCGACAGACACACAAATACATAAACACACATTGTGTTTTATATGGTAGATAAAAATTAATGCTCAAACTAGAAGTTTGAATTTTTCTTATTATAGCTATAAATATTTAATTTTTCTTTATTTTTACCTGTTACATGTCACAGGTCTACAAGAGCTCCGCATGGTTGTCGTTGGGGTTCGATTTTTGAACTGTGCACCCATTAGTCGGACAGCTGCCGGAGCTCACCCACATTTATCGCTTGACTCCACCCACCATGACACCCAGAATTTTTTTTTATGGCCGCCATCTTAGTTTTCTGGTGGGCCTGAGGCTTCAGGCCTGTAGGCCTCTGCTGATTATGCACTGCTGGGGTTTGTTGTGACAGATTTCTATTGGCTTTGTTTGGGTTGAGTGTTACTCATGATGTGGGGCCACAAAAAATCTAATCAATGTCGAATAAAAATTATTAGTAAGGTCTATCAACCCGTCAGCATGCAAACCCATGTGTTGGCATTAGTTGGTGGACTTTAAAGATCCCTCGGTGTCTTTCGTATAGAGTCAGCGAATTATCCCTGGCACCCTGAACTAATTCCAAATTCCTGTACTAATCAGTTAAAGTCAAAATGTCATACTTGATATATTTTGGCCAAGAGCTACATGAGCTTCCGCCTCCAACTAAAAGAGGGAATGGCTTAAATTGAATATAGTAAAAGATTGACTTGGCAGTCAATTAAAAAAAAAATCCAAAAGTGGTGCATAAAAAGAAGGAAGAACGATGGGAAGAAGAAAAAGAAGGACATACATAAGGAAGTGGAAAAAAAAAAAAGTGAATAAGAAAAAAAGACAAAATTATGTTGTGGTTTTGAGAAGGAAGGTGGTGAAAGGTGGAGGGGACATGTGGCCTTGTGGAGATAAAGTACACCAGCTATGCCAAGAAGTAGAAAAGAGGTCACAATAGGAAGATGAAGTAGAAGAAAAAAGAAGAAGAAGCAGAGGAAGCATGAATGAAGAAGCAGAAGAATAAGCATTTAAGAGAACAAAGAAAGAAGAAAAAGAAGAGGGAAAAGAGGAAAAATAAAATTTGAATCCATTGAAATTAACGAGCCAAAGAGCTCGTCTATGATGGACAGTAAAAACAGGAAGTTCCCATAAATACCATAAATATTCTCTTTCAGCTCATATAACCCCGTTCTGCATATAATATAACCATGTTCTGTATATAATATAATAATTATATAATGTAACCATTATGTAATATAACCATACAACCATGTTCATATAACCATGTTCTTTCAGCTCATATAACTATTTTCTGCATATAATATAACCATGTGCTGTATATAATATAACTATGTGCTGTATATAATATCACCATTGCATAATATAACCATATAACCATGATCATATAATCATATAATACAATCATTATATAATATAACCACATAACCATGTTCATATAACCATGTTCTGTTTATAATATGATAATTATAGAACTTAACCATTATATAATATAAGCATATAACTCTCCTCAGATAACCATGTTATTTCAGCTCATATAACCATGTTCTGCATAAAATATAATCATTACATAATAAAAACATATAGCCATGTTCTGTATATAATATAATAATTACATAATATAACCATTATATAATATAACCATATAATTCTGCTCATATAACCATGTTCTTTCAGCTTGTATAACCATGTTCATTCAGCTCATTTAACATGTTCTGCATAAAATATAATCATTATATAATAAAAACATATAGCCATGTTCTGTATATAATATAATAATTACATAATATAACCATTATATAATATAACCATATAATTCTGCTCGTATAACCATGTTCTTTCAGCTCGTATAACCATGTTCATTCAGCTCATATAACCATGTTCTGCATAAAATATAATCATTATATAATAAAAACATATAGCCATGTTCTGTATATAATATAATAATTACATAATATAACCATTACTAGCGGGGTCACCCGTGGGAATCCCACGGGCATGGATGTGTGTGACATTTCGACATATTGAGTTAGATGCTGCACCTGCACATTCAGTTATATAAAATGGTTACTGGCAATAATTGATCACATCCACAAATGATGTAATCCACACAATTTATGTACTTTACATAACGTTAATAGGAATACATACATGCCCGTGTAGATGGGAAATACAGTTTGTTTGAAAGAAATCACAAATATCAGAAGAAAGTTTTAAAAATTTAGAACTATTCTCACTCAGAGTTAAACAACACCGTAATATTATGCGGTTGCTTCAACGTTTTCGTTGAATTATATGTCATCATTGTGAGATTTTTTTGGAATTTTTTTTTTTGAAATGAGATTTTTAGGCAAAACGGCAAAAAAGCAACAGAACAGCTGTGAAACAACATCAAAACAGCAGTGAAAAAGCATCAAAACAACAGTGGAAAGCGTCAAAACAGCAGTGAAAAAGCATCAAAACAGCTGAAAAAGCATCAAAACAGCAGTGAAAAAGCATCAAAACAGCAGTGAAAAAGCATCAGAACAGCTGTGAAAAAACAGCACTGAAAAAGCATCAAAACAGCAGTGAAAAAGCATCAAAACAGCAGTAAAAAGCATCAAAACAGCAACAATAGTCCGGTGATTTTTCAATCACCGCAACTAAATGTGTCGGAGTAATTAACTATTTTCCTTCGTGACCTCCTTTTGTTGCCTGAATGGTGTCACTGCAGGACCTCCGGGTAAACAACATTACGGGTGAAGATTCCACTGCGGCCATCAATTTTTCCCTGTTGGCCATTACTGACTACCTTTACCTTGACATCCTCAAATCGTTTAGCACGCGACAATGCAACATATAATTGGCCATGGCTGAAGACGGGTTCTGGTAGGTAAATCCCAACTTTGTGTAATGTTTGACCTTGACTCTTGTTTATTGAGAAAGAGAATGCCACACGAACTGGAAATTGATGGCGTTTGAGTACGAATGGTAGTGTTGTATCGGAAGGTGCAATACTAATCCTGGGTAAAAATGTGCGTGTTCCTTTGTGACTGCCAGAAATTATTTCTCCATCTATTATGTTTGGCAACAATCTTTTAACAACCAATCTTGCACCATTGCACAGTCCCTGTTTCGGATCAAAGTTACGGAGTAACATGATGACAGCACCATCTTTGAGACGAAGTTTGTGCAATGGCATTCCAGAAGGAGTTAATTGATTTAGGAATTCCATAGGATAATTTAGTGCCTCTTCAGGGTCATCACAGACAATGGAATCAGCGCTGAAGTACGTCTTTTCTTCCCCAGGAAATGCATCCAGTATCTCATCGTTGATCACAAATGTGGATTCATTCTTTGGACACAACACGGCTCGTTGTGCCAGCGCATCATAGTTTGAATGGATTTCGTTCAAATTACCAAAAACAGCCTCTGCTAAAGACATGTTGTCTTCTACACAGATACGATCAGGCAGTCGTATTAAATCTGAGTCAGGAATTGTTTCCACAGTCCCATTTCCAACCGACAGTAACCATTTTGAGAATTCTTCGTCATCATTAGCTCTCATGTTTGATTTTAAGTTCAGCAGTTTGAACTTTGGCCACAACTTGCTACGCTTGATGCATGTGGCGATGATTGCTGCAGGTGCAGCGCGAGGTACAACGGGCAAAACCTGCCTGAAGTCCCCACCAAGAAGTAAGACCTTTCCACCAAAAGGAATGTTGTTGCTGGTTACATCCCGGAGACATCGATCAACAGCCGCTAAAGCATATGCTGGAGCCATAGGTGCTTCATCCCAAATGAATAGGTTGGCCTTCCTTAGAGTATCTGCATCTTTACTCGTAGGTGATATGTTGCATGTGGAGTTTTCCAAAATGGGCACTGGCAATTTAAATCGATGGTGCGATGTACGGCCCCCTGCTAGCAATGTTGCTGCAATGCCCGAGTACGCCATTGGAAGAACCAAACGACACTGGCCTTGCAAGATGTGCAGAAGCGTATTATAGAGAAAGGTCTTGCCACTTCCGCTCGGTCCATCAACGAAAAACAACCGGTTGCCTGTGTACTGGTCCCTACAATGAACGGCCTGTAGGACCTCATCTACAATTTTGATTTGGTCATCATTTAGTAGTTGTCTGTTGTTTTCACCTTTTTCATGTTCATCTCCCGGTACATACTGATAATCATCGCTCGAAAGATCTTCAACAGTGTCTGGAGGTACTGGTAACTGAAATGCTTCCAAGGTCTGTCCATGTCTTAGGAGGAAGGACTGTATTTCTCGCAATGCCATGAAAATACTTTGTTCCAAGATATGGCCGCTGTGCACAAAATCTTCGCAAAGGTCGTTTTTATATTTTTCCCACAGTGCCGACGTGTCTGTTGGTGTGCAGAATATGCATAGGGTTGCAAAAAGAGATCTCAATTGTTGTGGCATGGCAAAGATAACTCCATCAGCTAAGGACCTGTCCCATTCTGTATCATCTTCTGTTAAATGTAATTTCCTGGCTGCATCCTTGTATGTTTCACAAACTGCTCCATCTACGGTTCTGAGATCTTCAAATGATGTTTTACCAGGGCAGTGCAGCAGGAGTACACAAAGATGAAAGCGCTCAATGTCCATAGGGCTTGCCGAAACCATGCGTCCGATAACCTTGTTGCCGCCCCGGCGTCGAAGTTTCCATGTCTTTTGTCCATCTTCAAATACGTAATATTTTGGAATGTCATGGTACAGATAACTTCGTGCCTCAGGGTCTCTCTGGTTTAACTGAAACCAAGCTGTAAGTGTTGTACCCCTATGTCGTACAATGGCTTCTTCCTCGTTACCATCCCTGAACACAACAGTCTGCAATTCAGGTAAGTGTACCGCAAGTCTGGTGATGGAATGGGACTGTTTGTGCATTTCAAATTCCATCAATCTCCATGCTGCCTCTGGGGCACTGACATATCTACAGTCCAAATAGGTCTTTATTTCGTCCACCTCCACTCTCCCGCGCTCTCGAATTTCGATGCTGGCACAGTCATGTCCCTTGTACACATATTTAAATAAGTACTTTATACTCTTTATGCTTGCGCAAACCTCAATGTTGATGTGTGCTCTGTACTTCTTCAGTAAATAAGCATTGAATGGGACGACATATTGGCAATCAACATCGGTTCCATGAACGGTTATGGTGGGTCCATTTGGGGGACGCTTGTAAAGGGCATAGCCATCTATGCTCGCAAGTGTCTCTGCAGCATACGCTTTTGGAAAGCCTTTACTGCACACTCCATCTTTCACACAAATCGAATGGCGATTTAAATTGCCACACGGACCATGTATCATGTGAGACTTCACCAAGGAATGGATCTCTGGTGACTCATTTGAATTAGGAATTTGTGCGGAAACAATTCTGTCAATGTCTTCAGCGGTACAAATTTTATCTTCTTGGCACAGCATGAGTAATATGTGGGCATGCGGTAGGCCACGCTTCTGATACTCGACGACGTAGAGAAATGCACGTACTTTGCCCAACACGTGCTTCTTCGTTATATCGTCGATTAACTCTTTTAATTTCAGATGAAACACGCGTGCCACTAAATCTGGTCTGCCTTCAGCTCGTTGGTGTTGGCCGATGTTTTCTTGTATCTCTGTCCATTTTGGATTACACGTGAACGTGATGAAAAGATCTGGTTTTCCGAATTTGCGAACAATGGCCATAGCATCTTGGTAGTTCTGCTGCATAGCTCTGGGACTCCCTGCAAAACTCGACGGCAAAATGACGATACGACCGACAGGACGTTGGTTATCAGCAGCAACGTTCTGGACGTGGTCCAGTAGTCCTCTGTATTCCATGGCTCTAAGGGTTTCCTGATTTTGTTTGAAGTATTGCAGTCGATTTGCTTCTGCCTTGCAATAACCGTCGACAACATACTGCTGGAACAATTTCCCCGAAGAATGGATAGTGCTGAATTCATTTCGAATAGCCAGTCGGTAGGCATAGAATTCACGATGAGTTACCTTGTTTCGAACCGCAGTCTGTCGCTGGTGAGGCATGTTTATCATCCATCCAGGCTCGCCATGTGGAAAGAGAATGGGATATGTCATGGGATCAATGTGAGAGGAAAGTGGAGAGAGATTGTGTAAGCCCTGGTCATGCAAATGAACCTGGAAATCCCTGTTTGCAGGTGGTTCACCATCTTGTCCACTAACGAAGACAGCAGCAATTTCATCAGCAGTTGGTATGTTGTAACGTCTTTGGTCGTCTGCACACAGTCGACGAAAATGCATTTCCAAGGTAGAAGGGAGGCGATCTTCAAGGACAGCTTTCCTGATTTCTTCCTGTTCACGCTCGAACATAGTCTTGTAACATGTGACATAAGGATTAACGTCAGATAGTATGTTGTGCAGTTCTGCCATCAATTCTTGCAAACATCTGTGATTCTCAGGTCGATTCATACGTTCCTTTGTAGCTTGAGCTGTATCCAAAATAAATAATTGTGCAAATTGTGCTTGTTCATGTACATGTGATGGATGTAATGGACCACAGCGATGGTAAATTTGACCGTGGATTTTGAAACAGTATGGTCCATTTCCTGGAGGAGATGAGATCTGAGCACCCATTGATGCAAAAGCTAATGCCGAATTGTAATTCCGGATATTGTCTCGGAAGTTGCGACATTTTCCATCGTCACCCTGATAAAGTTGTTGCAGTCGAGCAGGTACGGCAAATAGTGGAGGCAATTTAACTTTTCCCTTGGAACAACACAGTGTAAATCCATCCCCTTGTCCTGTTGATTCATTTGTGAAATGGTGTGCAGAACAGTACACACATGGTGACGTCATTGGACCGCATTTATGCTCTTGAACAATATTATCGGATACTTCGGCCGGATCCATTATGGCTGCGGTTGTATATGTTTGCTGAGCACTCCAACGTCTTTGTTGCTCAGCATGCCGTGCGAGTCTGTGTTGGCGTTCATCGACGGTCTCGTTCTCGCACCTCATCGTTGTTGCAGCAGCATCCTGTGCGAGTCTGTGTTCACGTTCGTCGAGGGTCTCGTTCTCCCTCCTCATCGTTGTTGCAGCAGCATCCTGTGCGAGTCTGTGTTCACGTTCGTCGAGGGTCTCGTTCTCCCTCCTCATCGTTGTTGCAGCAGCATCCTGTGCGAGTCTGTGTTCACGTTCGTCGAGGGTCTCGTTCTCCCTCCTCATCGTTGTTGCAGCAGCATCCTGTGCGAGTCTGTGTTCACGTTCGTCGAGGGTCTCGTTCTCCCTCCTCATCGTTGTTGCAGCAGCATCCTGTGCGAGTCTGTGTTCACGTTCGTCGAGGGTCTCGTTCTCCCTCCTCATCGTTGTTGCAGCAGCATCCTGTGCGAGTCTGTGTTCACGTTCGTCGAGGGTCTCGTTCTCCATCCTCATCGTTGTTGCAGCAGCATCCTGTGCGAGTCTGTGTTCACGTTCGTCGAGGGTCTCGTTCTCCCTCATCATCGTTGTTGCAGCAGCATCCTGTGCGAGTCGGTGTTCACGTTCCTCAACTGTCTCGTTCTCCTGTCTCATTCGTTTTCTTGCTGCAACCTGTTCAAGTCTGCATTGACGTTCGTCGACGGACTCGTTCTCCCGTCTCATTCGTTTTCTGGCTGCATCCTGTTCAAGTCTGCATTGACGTTCGACGACGGACTCGTTCGCCCTTCTCATTCGTTTTCTAGCTGCATCCTGTTCAGGTCTGCGTTCTTCATTCATTTTGGAAATGGAAGTTTCCACGCACCGCATGAATTGTCACGATCCTCAATAGGAAGTGTCTCATAATTATCAAATGACAAATGGCAAGTAAATTACATTGTGAAAATTTAATATTTCAAATAGACCTATTTAAAGTGTATGCGCAAATAACTAATAAATAAAAAAACGAAGAAATATGTCTCGGTAATTTCCTGAACTCGGTAATTTCTCGGTAATTTTACTTCCGGCTAAAAATGTTGAATGAAATAAAAACGAAGAAATATATGTCGTTTTGTGACGACTGTCACCAAAGGTAAACGGTGAATTCACTCGGTTTATTCGGTTCGGCTCGGTTTAAAGAAAAAGCGATAATGTCGAAATGTTGACGTCTGTGTCATGTTGGGCGGTGTATGATACTTGTTGGCTGTTGGGCGGTGATATGGTGTATTTTAAAAAATATATCTCTGCGTTTTCCCGCGTTGCTGACACCGAGTCTAAAACCATGATGGTGAGTTATATTGGAGATAAAGGCGTGAGAGAGACTCAATGGCCTTGAAGTTACAGGCCTTTGAGAATTCATTTCGTTCTATAAACGGCAACTTTCATTGGATTTTCTTCCCGTTTTTTTTCAACCGAGTCTAAAACTATGTTAGCGACTGTGAAAAATGAAATGATTTATCGAATTTGATTTGAAATAAAACTGGGGGAGAGCAAGACACCACGGGCCTACAAAACAGGACTCAAAGCTATGCGAGTTAATAAAATGGTGGATATTTGTTTATAGCCACTCCCAGAATGGGTGGAGCTATGGGTGGAGCTACTCTGCAAACCGAGTAAGCCACACCCCGGACAGACACCCAACAGATAGACAGACAGACAGACAGACAGAATCATCTACGGCTATTATAATATAGATATAATATAATATAATATAACCATATAATTCTGCTCATATAACCATGTTCTTTCAGCTCGTATAACCATGTTCATTCAGCTCATATAACCATGTTCTGCATAAAATATAATCATTATATAATAAAAACATATAGCCATGTTCTGTATATAATATAATAATTACATAATATAACCATTATATAATATAACCATATAATTCTGCTCGTATAACCATGTTCTTTCAGCTCGTATAACCATGTTCATTCAGCTCATATAACCATGTTCTGCATAAAATATAATCATTATATAATAAAAACATATAGCCATGTTCTGTATATAATATAATAATTACATAATATAACCATTATATAATATAACCATATAATTCTGCTCATATAACCATGTTCTTTCAGCTCGTATAACCATGTTCATTCAGCTCATATAACCATGTTCTGCATAAAATATAATCATTATATAATAAAAACATATAGCCATGTTCTGTATATAATATAATAATTACATAATATAACCATTATATAATATTACCATATAATTCTGCTCGTATAACCATGTTCTTTCAGCTCATATAACCATGTTCTGCATAAAATATAATCATTATATAATAAAAACATATAGCCATGTTCTGTATATAATATAATAATTACATAATATAACCATTATATAAGATAACCATATAATTCTGCTCATATAACCATGTTCTTTCAGCTCGTATAACCATGTTCATTCAGCTCATTTAACATGTTCTGCATATAATATTGTTGCGGTTCTATAAACCGGCCCCAAAGGTAATTGCAATCTCATACAGGTCCCTCAGTGTCGCTATTTCCATAGTATAAGATCAAATAGAATGGCTGTTTCCCCTTGTGTAGTGGGTTAGGATGTGATATAATGCATTGGCGAAGGGTAGAGAGGTTTTTCCCCCTTTTTCTCATTTCTTAGTGGATAATTGCGTGCCGTGATTTAGTTCAATAGTTCCGTCTGGCGCGAGCTGGTTGCCACAGCATGCCAAAAGGCATTTGCATATCGCACCAAAGCTGGTTTGAATCGCGCGCCGTAACCTAACAGCCACTTTCCTTTATTCCCCATTATCTTCTCTTTAAACGACAAATAAGTACACCACAAATATCAATAATTTAAACACATTTTTAGTTACACTTTATTTTGGTTTCTTTATAATTTTCACGTCAATTTCCATTGCATTAAGATAGTGTACACACCTCTCTTTTTTTTCTTTTTTACAAGTTCGAGGCTCGTGTAAGAGCTAACATTAATCATAAAAACATAAACGGACATATAAAACATATAATAAAGGGAGTGGGAGACAAGATGGGGAGAGAGAGAGGGAAGCACACAAGCACAACAACAGTATAGAACAGGGACAAAGGGAGATCTGTGGGAGGGAGAGGGCTTGAGGGGAGGGGGCAGGGGAAGTGTGGGAGGTGGGAGAGTTATACAACAAATGGACACTGCGAGGACTTCCAGGAAGGAAGTCGGTATTTCAAAAAGGTGGATCTGGGGTGAATTAACGGGGGTAGAAAAGATCAAAGTTTTGGATGGGGGAAGATAAGAGATGGTGGTGAACAGCTGTTTTAAAGACATGGAGGGAGGAGTGGGATTGAAGAGAGTGAGGGAGTTTGTAGTGGAGTTTGTTGTGGCTAGGGTAGTGGAGCAGCAGCATCCAATGCCTTCATTCACTGGACTTCATTACCCCTCAGAACAGACAAGCGCTTACTGGCCACTAGCGTCCTGTGGACATTTAATCCCTCCGTCTGTCATCTGTCTTTACAAAACAATTATGCGTTCCCAGTGTTTCACCCACCCTCTACAGTCACCCACCCGAGACGCCACAAGTATTGCTCCCCTCTTTACCACCTCCTTTAGCGGTTGGGTTGCGGAAGCACGTCTGCTTCCATCCGGTAAGCAAGAGGCCGTTGACCCTCGTACTCTATCTTCTGTTCTTTTCTCCCTCCGCGGATGGTCTGATGGGTGCCCTATATTGTGTCTAGCCAGTAGATAAGGCATATAATTAAGTCTGCATCTTGTCCATTTCCTTCACTTTGTAAATATCGCTGCACCCTTCATTGCTTGCGATCACTTGTACATTTTAAATCTGCATTCCCCCATTAAAAATAACCTTACTCAAACTAAATAATTAAATTACTAAAGACTTAAATTGAGTACCAGTTTACTGGTAATTCTCCGTGTGTCGCAAGAGGTGACCAACAGGGTTGGCGGCAGGAAGGGCATCCATCCGGCCATAAAACATTGCTTCAAAAAGGGGACCACGGTGCCCGAAAAAGCCCAACCCCCGTTCTGTGGGGAAAAATGGCCTCTAAAGGTGGTTCTTTCTTTTATTCCCCCATTGTTCCCTTCGCATGCACTTTCCATCCTCCCTCCCCCCCAACCTACGAACATTAAAGTCCTTGAGTTCCCTCCCACCTTTGTATGATCCCGCTTGTATAAATAAATCCCTTGTTGATGTGACGTTCTTTTCCAATCTGTCTGTGTCCGTCATTTCCTCCATTGATCCAGCGCTGTTTGCACATTAGGTTGGACTTAGTCAGAGAGCCTACTACACTCTATTTCAACCCATAGCATACAAAAGGTTTGACCCCCTAGAGTTGTTGGGGGTATCAAGCTGAGTAAAAAAAAGTATGTAAGATTGACCCCCCCTGCTGGAACTAGTCACCAGACCCCCCTAAAATGACCCCAATAATGGGTTATTTCAACCCATCTCATACATGGACCAAATTTGGTTACAATATAGTGTCATGTCAGGACATTACAAAAATGTCAAATCTAACAACTTACCCTGCTGGAAAGGTGATGTTAGACCCCCCGCAAAGTACCCCCCAATAATGGGTTATTTCAACCCATCTCATACATGGACCAAATTTGGTCACAATATAGTGTCATGTTAGGACATTACAAAAACATCAAATCTAACAACTTACCCTGCTGGAAAGGTGATGTTAGACCCCCCGCAAAGTGCCCCCCCCTAAAAACGGGTTATTTCAACCCATCTCATACATGGACCAAATTTGGTCACAATATAGTGTCATGTCAGGACATTGCAAAAACATCAAATCTAACAACTTACCCTGCTGGGTAGGTGATGTTAGACCCCCCCCCCCCCCGGCCCCAAAGTACCCCTGTTTCAAGCCATCGTTTACATGAACCAACTTCGGTCACAATCATGTCATCAGGATATTACAAATTATCAAATGTAACAACTTAACAGCTTAAGACATGTCTGTACATTGACATACATCATCATTTAATGCCCCTAGTTTAGTAAAAGTATGCAAATGACCTTGCTAGGCCCTCCTTGGTAATATTTTTTGTAAACTACGGAAGCCAATAGAGGACAACCAATAAAATATTGTTGATGCACTTATAATAGCATGACATGATCAAATATAATATAATAATAGAAGCCTGAATGAAACCAATCAGAGATGATTGACTTGTAGGCATACTATCCTAAATTTCATGAGCATTATATGGTCAAATAGCAAATACATTTTGTATTTAACTTTCACAGATACTGAACGAGCCCCTCCTTGAGGAACTGCATATTCTAGATTTTCCAGTTTTTAAGCAACATGCTTTCATATAGTAAGTATGGAAACTTAATCTGAAGAATTTATGTTTTCCTCTTGACATTCCCCTCTTCTTTTGGTTAATAATGATAACAAAGTTGATATTTGTTCCACATTAGAGGATATTAAAATGTTTAACAATCAAACATTATTTGAAATGCATTGGTTTGATAATTTAAAATGTTTAATCTTATTACAAAGATTAACTAATAAAGCTCAGAAGCCTCTTACAATGGAGATTAATAGTTAAATCAAACTTCTATACTTGTAGTTGTAACTTGTAGTGTGTATGCTGATTTCATTAACCAACACTTGTAGTGTATGCTGACTTTATTTGATTTGTGATATTAATTTTCAGATACAGATGGACTCTGACAGAGATACCACAATGGATTGTGGTATAATATATATATAATTGTGTGTAGATTGTTTTGAGGAAGGGTCTAACATCACCCACCTTTTCCAGAAGGGTAACGTTAGATTTGTTATATTTGTACATCGTGACCAAATTTGGTTCATATATGCAATAGGAGATTGCGGGGGGTCTAACATCACCTACCCAGCAGGGTAAGTTGTTAGATTTGATGTTTTTGCAATGTCCTGACATGACACTATATTGTGACCAAATTTGGTCCATGTATGAGATGGGTTGAAATAACCCGTTTTTAGGGGGGGGCACTTTGCGGGGGGTCTAACATCACCTTTCCAGCAGGGTAAGTTGTTAGATTTGATGTTTTTGTAATGTCCTAACATGACACTATATTGTGACCAAATTTGGTCCATGTATGAGATGGGTTGAAATAACCCATTATTGGGGGGTACTTTGCGGGGGGTCTAACATCACCTTTCCAGCAGGGTAAGTTGTTAGATTTGACATTTTTGTAATGTCCTGACATGACACTATATTGTAACCAAATTTGGTCCATGTATGAGATGTGTTGAAATAACCCATTATTGGGGTCATTTTAGGGGGGTCTGGTGACTAGTTCCAGCAGGGGGGGTCAATCTTACATACTTTTTTTTACTCAGCTTGATACCCCCAACAACTCTAGGGGGTCAAACCTTTTGTATGCTATGGGTTGAAATAGAGTGTAGTAGGCTCTCTGACTAACTGGGTGATTATCATTCCCCAATTGATTGGCTCATTATGGTCCAGCATGCGCCAGTGCTTGCTCAGCTACCCTAATTAAGATCGGATTAAGATAATATTGGTGCATAGGCGAGGGCACATTCCCCAGTTGGAAAGTGCAGCACGTGGTGCAGGTAAATGGTAGTTAGACGGAGAACCCTGTAACCACGTGGTGGACCAATTGGCATTCGCGGTTGGCCTGCAACATGCCGTGGTACGAAGTTATTTGTGCTTGGTAGCCTCAGGCCCAGTAAGTTCAACAACAACTAGGGATTCCCCCTTGTAGTAAACCCGTAGCTTTAACAATATAATCATATAATATAACCATATAATCATGCTCAGATAACCATGTTCTGAATGTAATATAAACATGTTCTGCATTACTGCATATAATTGATCCACTATATAATATAACCATATAACCATGCTCATATAACACTGTTCTGTATGTGATATAACCATTATATAAGACTAGCTGAACGACCCAGCATTGCTTGGGAAAATTCAATGAAATATGCATTTTAATATTTCCTGCATCACAAATTGGGTAATGTTGGCCTTGAGGTTTCGTATGATGTCAATTTCAACTTATTTTTAGAGAAAAGTGTGAGTTATTTGAAAAAAGTGCAAAGGTGCCAATATTTTTGGCCAAAACTGTACATACATACATACACACATACATGCATACATACACACTGTACATGCATATATATATATATATATATATATATATATATATATACACACACAGACTTGGAATTTAATATGGAATTTTTTTTTTTCTTGTCTTGGGTTTACTTTCTGAACTCAGTATATCAATCTGGTGAGTTTCTTTTACGCTTTGGTGATTTCTTTGTTAAAAGAACCATGTCACTGATTGTCTGTCACAGCAAGAAGTCAATAACAGGATTATATCACAGGTGGCGTGACAAAATGTACGGACTGGTACATTTGACGATTGGCTTCACAATCGGGTATATAAGGGTTGTTGCATTCTGTATTGGTGGAAAGCAACTGCTGCACGTCTACAAAAGTTATTGCCGCTTCCTCTGGAGATGGTCCGTCAACTTGACAATGCTGTTTGTCATGGAGTAGTGGCTTTACGAAATTCCGGCATGAGACAGCGTGCGATTGCTCGGCAGTATCGCATCACTCAAGGTCAGGTGTCAAAGATCCTGAAACGAAATGCTCAGAGGGGTGTCCCTACTCCAATCCCCGCAGAACCATAAGGAGGGATGCTCGCCAGCTGCACCGGTTAGTCCGCACTGGCCGTACCAAGTCAGCTAATTGGCTTAGAGCTGAGTGGCAGCAACTGACAAATGTGCCTGTATCCAGAAGGCTAGTCAACCAACGACTGGTTCAACCAGGCTATCGTGCCAAGCGTCCCCTGAGAAAGCCAGGCCTGACCAGACAACACCGCCAGCGCCAATTGCAGTGGGCCAGAGAGCACCGTCAATGGCAGCCAGGATACTGGAATCACGTGATCTTCAGTGATGAGTCTAGATTTCTGGTCTATCGTCAAGATGGCCATATCCGTGTGCGCAGACAAGTGCATGAAGCCTACAACGAAGATTGTATAGTGCCAAGAGTCCAAGCTGGAGGTGGTGGGGTGACCGTTTGTGCTGCTTTTTCATGCAGGGGACAAAACTGACCTGGTTGTTCTGAATGGAAACCTGATCCAGTTCAAGTACAGGGCCATTCTGGAAGAAACATTGCTTCCATTTGCTCGTGCAGCCTTTCGAGGAAACTTTGTCTTCCAAGATGACAGGGCACGGCCTCATCATGCTCGCATGATCCAACACTTTCTTGCTGACTGTGGTGTAGAGCATATGGAGTGGCCTGCCATGTCCCCAGATATGAATCCGATAGAGAACTTGTGGGCAGAATTAACGCGTCAAATCGACAACTTGGACCAGCAGCCGACCTCTGTGCGTGAATTGCAGCAGGCTATTGTCACTGCATGGCAAGCGATTCCTGTCCAAACGTTGGCAAATCTCGTGAACAGCATGGCTCAACGTGTACGTGCTCTCCTGAATGCTCGTGGGGGTTACACGAAGTAACCACCTTTAGAGGCCATTTTTCCCTGCAAGCGGGGGTTGGCCTTTTTCGGGAACGTGGTTGTTGTTGTTTTTCGGTCCCCTTTTTGAAGCAATGTTTTACGGCAGGATGCCCTTCCTGACGCCAACCCTTTTTGCCGCCTTTAACGACAAACAGGGAATTACCAGTGAACTGGTCCTCAATTAGCCGACCTCGGAAGGATGACAGGCTGAGTCAACCCCCCTGGCGTTAATTCAGCGATCGACCGGGATTCGAACCGGGAACCCAGGATCCTAGGATCCTAAGCTAACACCCTAGCCACTAGCCCAACACCAGGGTTGGGGGTTACACGAAGTACTGAACTGTAATTTTACTGTCCGTAATCCCAGTCGTAATTTAACTTTTGTTTTCGTTAAAAAAAAATTCGCTAATGTGCAAAATAAAGAGATACTTCTGGAAAACGTACAGAAGTTTAACACAGTACTGTCCATGAATTGAGTTCGATATCAGTTTACATCACTTTCAAGGATCAATTTATTTGCTTTGAAATGTCAAATGTGGTTTTTGTTTCTTTTAAAGGTCACATTAACAAAATCGAGAATAATTTCAACATAATTCCAATTAACTTTTGGTTCTAAGTCATCTTGAAAAGTAAGTTCAGCCCCACAAAAAAATATTCCACATTAAATGCCAAGTCTGTATATATATATATATATATATACATATATATACATACATACATACATACATACATACATATATATATATATATATATATATATATATATAGATATATATATATATATATATATATATATATATATATATATATATATATATATATATATATATATATATATATATATATATATGTATATATATATATATGTATATATATATATACAGTATATGTATATATATATATATATATATATATATATATATATATATATATATATATATATATATATATATATATATATATATATATATATATGTTGGAACCCATCTGTGGATCGGTCCCATCGGCCGATGGGTCTGACCCATTTGCGGATCCGCAGATGGGTCGCCCATCGGCCGGATGCACGAGAAATGACAATGCAGACCCATCGGCCGATGGGTCTGCGCCATCTGCGGATGTGTTGTTCACCTTGAAGGAATGTGTATGCATCAATGGTAATCCTGGTGATCAGGTTTGTGATGAACTTGTTGCAAAAGTTATCGGCAGTAAACGCTCACTGGTTATTACGGACGAAAAGTACGACAAAATTGTTAGTCATCTAAGTAATCCTGGTGATCCAGTTGGCGCACACTTCAGACACTGGGTGAAATCTAAACAGTTTCAAGTCATGGATCTGCCGGTTCTTGGAGTAACAAACGCTCTTGTTTTCCCTGGTAAACCCAAAAAAGCTGGCGATAATATCAACAAATTCCTACCACATGTAATTCCAATGACTGTGTACCTGATTGAAGAGCACCATTCTGTCAACACATTCCTTCAAGGTGAACAACACATCCGCAGATGGCGCAGACCCATCGGCCGATGGGTCTGCATTGTCATTTCTCGTGCATCCACAGATAGGTCGCCCATCGGCCGATGGGCGACCCATCTGCGGAACAGCAAACGGGTCAGACCCATCGGCCGATGGGACCGATCCACAGATGGGTTCCAACATATATATATATATATATATATATATATATATATATATACAAACTGGTGGGAGTCTGGAAGGTCTGTCTCTGTGTCTGTGTGTGTGTCTGTCTGGGCCATAACATTTTTTTTTTTAACCATTTTAGATATTGACATCAAATTTTCACCAAAGCTTTATTATAATAATACAGAGAAGGAAAATTCATAATTTTGAAAAGGTCAAAAGGTTAAAGGTCAGTGTCACCTTAAATCATCAATTTTCATCTAGCTGACCTGAAATTTCATTTTACCATTTCAGTTTTGTCATCAAAGTTACAACAAAGCTTTATTATGAGAATATGGAGAAGAAAAATTAATAATTTGGTCAAAAGGTAAAAGGTCAGCATCCCATAAAATCATCAATTGTCATCCGATTGACTTGAATTTTTAAGAATTTACATATTGGGTCACTGAATTGGTTCACCAATCAAAAGCTAGAAGCTGATTGTTTTTTATTTTCAGATCAAAAGGTCAAGGTTGCCTAAAAATGCCAACTTTCACCTGATTGACCTGAAATTTAAAGAATTTGCTTATTAGGTCACTGAATAGGTTGACTAATCAAAGATCGAGTCGATTGTTTTTTTAGATCAAAATTTCAAAGGTCAAGGTTGCATAAAATTGTCAATTTTCATCCAATTGACCGGAAATTTTAAGAATTCGCATATTGGGTCACTGAAGTGGTTCACCAATCAAAAGCTACAAGCTGATTGTTTTTTTTAGATAAAAAGTTCAAAGGTCATGGTTGTATTAAATTGTCAATTTTCGTCCAATTGACCTGAAATTTTAATAATATGCATATTGGGTTACAGAATTGGTTCACAAATCAAAAGCTAGAAGCCGATTTTTTTTTTTTGATCTGAAGCTCAAAGGTCAAAGCTGCATAAAATCATCAATTTTCATTTTGTATTTTTTAAAAAACTGTCCGTTATTTTGAGCATACGGAAGAATAAGAACACATCTGCATACAAACGGACGTGAACGGGCTTTGTGTTTTCAGATGCTTTCTGGTTGCATTTGGAATTCAAAGACCATTTGTATTTCTTGCTCCATAGTTGAGCTGCAGGACCTGATCAAAAAATTTGTGTCATACACATGGCCATTCAATAACTTCCACGACTAGTAAAATCCCTGTAAAAAAAAGACCACGCGTGCATCCACTTAACCGTTATCAATGCTCCAATTTCCCACTTACCCTGACTTATTGTATAATCGCCCATTGAATGAGCCCACTCTCCTTCACTCTTCCCAGTCCTATTCATCCCTGAAGGCCTGTCAAAGTCAATAGACATTTTCAGCTACCGTACAGCAGTATCAAATCCCATGCCAACCTTTTCATTATTTTCAGCTGCCATGCAGCTCATTCCCTATAGTTTCTGTTGATCATATCCCATTCTTTTTATTCCTTTCCCTTTCTCCTGCCAGAAAGATCATAACCCAGAAGATCATACATAACCTGCCTTTGATTTGTTTGGCATTTTTCATGAACTGTGATACCTATTACGTAAAAATAAATTGTTTGTCCATTTTGAAGCAAAGGAATTTCTGCAGTTACAACCAGCATGACAAAATAACTTGCTGGAATGTACCATTCCCCCTGTAAAAACTGATAAGGGGAGGATGAATATTTGTGAATACATGTGTGATATACACAAATTAATGACCCTAATTGCCTGCGAGAAGAATGTTAGGGGGTAAACATTTATGCAAGAACATTTTAAAGGGATGGTGTCCACAGAATGTAGCTTTTACTAGTTGAAAATGTCTTTGGTTGTGTGGCCCCCTAGGTGATGAGGAATTTTGGTTTTGGCCCACAATAAAAAATAGTTAAGGACCCCTGTCTTAAAAGCTTCTTCGTTCACAGCTGTTATGCCTGGGCACTTGGCATATATAGAGCCTCGCGGGTCTGAAAACACCATAAAAACTTTTGGATACAAAGTCGAGGCTCATATAAGAGCTAACACGTATAAATATATTACAAAGGGAGCGGGAGACAAGAGGGGGAGAGAAGGAAGCACAACAACAGTAATTATCTTGCCGCCCGATGTTGCACCACCATTAAAGGATAGTGCAGATATTAAAGATACATGCCCAGTGAACTTAATTAACACTAAAATTAATACATTGGGTACAATGAGCTCCGTTACAAGGACATCAGGAGATATGTAGAAGAGAGAGAGTGTACATGGGATAAACAAGATGGACACCAAAGGGACTTTCAGGAAGGAAAACAGGTAATTTGTAGGAGGTGGGTTAAAACTTATGAAGAAAAGGAAGAAGCAGAACCCTCCTTCTCTATGTTCAGTGAAGCGACAGGTGGAATTTGCTAGCAATGGGTGGTATTTTGAAAGAAACCAGCGGTGTGTCTCCACGATGTTCACACGTCTTTTTATGACGTGGCAATGCTGAGTGAGCGACGTGGTAAGGTGACCTGAACAATGAGGTATTGCGTACGCAGTTCAGTCACCTGTGCTCCGTTACAGTGCTAATTCATGGGCAAATAAAAATAATAGCAGACTGTGTGCTTGTATGTGTGTGTGTGTGTGTGTGTGTGTGTGTGTGTGTGTGTGTGTGTGTGTGTGTGTGTGTGTGTGTGTGCGGATGACTGACTTTAATTGAATTTTTTTTTTTTTGTAGACTGAATCGAGGCTCGTGAAAGAGCTGACAACCGCGAGGGAAAGACAGCACAGGGGGACCACGAGGGAAAGACAGCACAGGGGGACCACGAGGGAAAGACAGTACAGGGGGACCGCGAGGGAAAGACAGCACAGGGGGACCACGAGGGAAAGACAGCACAGGGGGACCGCAAGGGAAAGACAGTACAGGGGGACCGCGAGGGAAAGACAGCACAGGGGGACCGCGAGGGAAAGACAGCACAGGGGGACTGCGAGGGAAAGACAGCACAGGGGGACTGCGAGGGAAAGACAGCACAGGGGGACCGCGAGGGAAAGGCAGCACAGGGGGACTGCGAGGGAAAGACAGTACAGGGGGACCACGAGGGAAAGACAGCACAGGGGGACCACGAGGGAAAGACAGTACAGGGGGACCGCGAGGGAAAGACAGCACAGGGGGACCACGAGGGAAAGACAGTACAGGGGGACCGCGAGGGAAAGACAGCACAGGGGGACCACGAGGGAAAGACAGTACAGGGGGACCGCGAGGGAAAGACAGCACAGGGGGACTGCGAGGGAAAGACAGTACAGGGGGACCACGAGGGAAAGACAGCACAGGGGGACCACGAGGGAAAGACAGTACAGGGGGACCGCGAGGGAAAGACAGCACAGGGGGACCACGAGGGAAAGACAGTACAGGGGGACCGCGAGGGAAAGACAGCACAGATTACTTTTATTCCACTATTTTGACCCTTATTTCAGTTCCATTGCAGCTTGTAACTGCCATGATTACATCTGTGTGAGGTTTGTCGCCTAATATGTAACCTCATGAGAAATACTTGGTGTGAAGTAATTTTCTAAAATGTGTCACTGCGTATGACGTCATTGACTTTAATTGAATACTTCTATTCCACTACGTGGTGTAAAATAATTATATTTGTGGGAGTCCAGAGGGAGTGTTGGGATGGAAGGAGGGATGAGAAAGGGTGGGGCAAGAGTCTGGAGGGAGGGGGAGTGAGAGATGGTGGGAGGGAGGGCAAGAGTGCGGTGGGAGTCTGGAAGGAGGAGCGTTGTGGTGTGAGAGGGCAGGGGTAGTGGTGGGATGAAGGAGAGGAATGGGGTGGGAGGAGCGACAAACGTTGCCAGGCAACGCCGGGTACTTTTGCTAGTGTGTAATAAAGATGGCTGTTATTTACATTTTTCTCTGTGTGAGGACTTCTCCTAATCATTCTATCCATGACAATTATGTGTTAACTCGATTTGAAAACTTTATAGAGCCTTCATTTGCTTCTCTGCTCTCTCTCTTTCTCTCTCTGCTTTTTCCCTGTCTCTGTAAATCCTTAACTGCAAAAGACATGTGCGTTCTCGCGAACATGCGCACACACTTGCTCAACTCGCCGCCCAATGTTCACCACAATTTCGCGGTGGGGGGTATACATAGCTCAGAGCTCTGGTTCTGAATCATAGGAAGAGTGAAACACAATTAGCCTTTTTAAAGTCCATGAAATAATTTAAATTGAAAGAACAACTTAAACTTTTTCCGTCACTGGGGACGGATACCTTTGCTTGCTTTCCTGTTACTGGAGACGAGTACTTTCGCTAATCTATATGTATAAAAGAAAGTTTTGTTTGTTTGTTTGTTTGTCTGCACGCGCTAATCTCCTGAACGGTGAAAGATAGGAGGAAACCTCTGAAACCAAAAATGTCGGGACAGGCCCCGGGAAGGTTATAGGCTAGGTGGCGAGGCCGGTCGAGGCCGCCTCACCCGGGCTCGGCCCATTTCGCAATTAAAAGCTGAGCTGAATTACAGTAGTCAATCTTCTACGGCCGCGAGTAAAAGCTGAATTATAGTAGTAAATGAACGAAATGCGGCCGCGGCCGGATAGTCAAACTCCGCTGCTTCGCAAGGCCGTGTTCTATTCCTTTTTGATCTCACAGATAAATCTCACAGAATCAGAATCACAGCTTCTCTTGAATCAATCTCACGTAATAACAAAAGAACCCGCGCAACGCCGGGTGCATTCAGCTAGTCTACTATATAAGAGAGCCGTTGCTCTGTCTGTGTGTGTCGCCATCTTTCTCAGAGATGGCTGAACGGATGTTCGTCAAACTTTCAGAGGTCCATCAGTGAGTGTCAGGGAGTGTTTTAGGCAAAAAAGAAAAAAAAGAAGAAAAAAAAGCTCGTTTTTAACATTTTTTTAAAAATCACTCTTTCATGCCCGAGCTTTTTGATTAATGACAGTTATAATTATATACAAGTACACATTCATATAAATAAATAGAAAATAATTCGCAAACATTTGAACACAAATAAATCAAACTGTTCTGGAAGTGTACGATGTTGGTAGTAAGGCTTCTTCTTCTTCCTGAACCTCATCATACTTAACTCAGAAACGAGATCAACTGTACATTCACCAGCATATATTCAACAAAAAGGGAAAATGATGATTTGACATTTGTGATGGATTCTGATTTGGATGTAATTGGTTTTCCATTATATTTGCCCTCATTTCAAATATGTTAATGCTTCTTTTTCCCTTGAACAATGCCGGGTACTCCAGCTATAAACACCTATATACTGTACTTGGGGTACAAATACAAATACAACTTTGCCTGGGGGGTAACATAGGCTATGTGGCTGCGGCCTCATTCGGGGATGTGGGGGACCAGGAGAGAGGCGTAAATTCTCGATGTAAATGTGTACCGTGTAGCGCCACCTGGTGTTGGTGGCAGAGGATATTACAATTTTCCTTTTTACCTGGGCAACACTGAGGTAAGAGGACATTACAATTTCCTTTTTACCTGGGCGACACTGGGGTTAAAGCACTCTTTGCACAGGTACATTTTTTTCTCCTTCTCATCCCCCTCCCCCAAAACGGAGGGGCTTGTCAAAGCCACCCCCCCCCCCCCCAAATATGCATATGTAGTATATATTTCGCCTCCCTCACCCCTCACCTCACCTCTCGCACCCTTACCCCTTCCACTCCCCACATCCCTTCCTCACCTCTCCCTCTCCTGCCTCCTCCCTCCTCCTCCTCCCCTGCCCCCCCCCCCCCCCCCCGGGCAACGCTGGGTACTCTTGCTCGTACCAAATATTTCAAAAAATATACATGATGCTTTCATGGTTAACATTCGGCATTAAAGGATAGAGCACGGACAAACTGCATCAGATAGCTTCCATTCGGAAGAGTAAATGTCTAATTTAATGCCCCCCCCCCCCCACCTAAATGTGAAATGAAAAGCGACGTCATCAATATGGCGTCTCGATTACTCAGAGTGCTTTGGGATGTGACGTCACTTCATCAAAGCTCAGTGGCCGTGCGTGCCTGGTCAAATTCCGGCGTTGTCTCACGTATTTGTCTGCATGTGCGTGCGTGGTTCGTGTTACAGTTCTTCCACAAGCCTTCGACCTTGTAAAAATAAATAAAAGTAATCACTCAGTTCGACACCACAAAACAGCGGTGCCATGCCCGAACCGAAAGAACAAATTTAGCAAACCAAGTGACAGCCACAAACGGATTTGAATAAGTACAAAGACTGTTGGCAGAGTCTTGTATACAGTGCATTCAGAAAGTATTCAGACCCCTTCACTTTTTTCACATTTTGTTATGTTGCAGCCTTATGCTGAAATCGATTAAATTCATTTTTCCTCATCAATCTACACTCAATACCCCATAATGACAAAGAGAAAACAGGATTTTAGAAAGTTTTGCAAATTTATTAAAAAGAAAAACTGAAATATCACATTTACATAAGTATTCAGACCCTTTGCTATGACACTTGAAATTTAGCTCACGTGCCTCCCATTTCTCTTGATCATCTTTGAGATGTTTCTACACCTTGATTGGAGTCCACCTGTGGTAAATTCAATTGATTGGACATGATTTGGAAAGGCACACACCTGTCTATATAAGGTCTCACAGCTGACAATGCATATCAGAGCAAAAACCAAGCCATGAGGTCGAAGGAACTGCCTGCAGAGCTCAGAGACAGGATTGTGTCGAGGCCCAGATCTGGGGATGTCTACAAAAAAAAATTCTGCTGCATTGAAGGTTCCAAAGAGCACAGTGGCCTCCATAATTCTTAAATCGAAGAAGTTTGGAACAACCTTCCTAGAGCCTTCCTTCCTAGAGCTGGCTGGCCTAGAGCTAGAGCCACCTTCCTAGAGCCTTCCTTCCTAGAGCTGGCTGGCCTAGAGCTAGAGCCACCTTCCTAGAGCCTTCCTTCCTAGAGCTGGCTGGCCTAGAGCTAGAGCCACCTTCCTAGAGCTGGCCGCCCGGCCAAACTGAGCAATCGGGGGGAGAAGGGCCTTGGTAAGAGAGGTGACCAAGAACCCGATGGGCACTCTGGCTGAGCTCCAGAGATCCTGTGTGGAGATGGGAGAAACTTCCAGAAGGACAAACATCACTGCAACAATCCACCGATCTGGGATTTATGGCCGAGTGGCCAGTCGGAAGCCTCTCGTCAGTGAAAGACACATGAAAGCCCGCTTGGAAATTGCAAAAAAGCACCAAAAGGACTCTCAGACTGTGAGAAACAAGATTCTGTGGTCTGATGAAACTAAGATTGAACTGTTTGGCTTCCGTCTGGCCACTCTGCAGATTGATGAGGGATAAAAATAATTTAAACGATTTCAGCATAAGGCTGCAACATAACAAAATGTGAAAAAAGTGAAGGGGTCTGAATACTTTCTGAATGCACTGCATGTACTTACACACAGGAACAGGCAAGACCGTGTGGGGAAGAAACGTTGTTTTCAAACAGCGTTACCTGCGGCCTTTCTATTAACTCCACTGACCGCGTTTGTGCAAGATAGCACCATTAAGCTGTCACAACACGTGGAGACAACCACATTCCAGCTCAAGGTCTGGCTAAAGGGCAGAAAGCTTCCGACGTCTTGGTTCCAGCAGCAGAGAGCCCAATTAAATTGAATGTTTCAATGGCTGCAGGCTTTGCGTTATATTATTAGTGTTGCAGTTTTAATCTCTCGGTAGCCTGATGAAATCTCGCTGCTTTCAAGGTTCAGACTATATGGCATGAATCTAAATGGGATGGCAATTCTGAGATAACACCTACCAAGAAAGAGCCGTTTCTGGAAAGGAAATGCAATTTTTTTTTCACAAGGCATTTAGCGTGACGACTTGCACCTTAGACAGGGAAGCAGAACAAATTACCTTCTGTTGTTGATTCTTTAGAGGGGTAGAGGAGGACGTTTTTTTATACAGGAAGCCTGGGAAGTCTCAAAACATTTGAAGCTCTCCATCATTGGCCTTGTGTGAGTCCCGCGTCAAAAAGAAAAGAAAAGTAGGAGAACCAAATAAAGAATTACCGCCTGTTGGAAATCTCACGGAATGTTGTAAATTGATCTTCGGGAGAGAGAGAATGGTGTCCTGTGTTTGACCAGACTCTGGTTTTGTCGACATTTGTACGTTATCTGCACATGTTCGGAGCATGTGACACCAAATTTTGTTACTGACACTTGCTCTTGAAATTGTCAATGACAGCCAATCTGTTAGGCCATTGGAAGATTTACAGTTAGACTTGGCATGCATCGTAAGGTTAGAAGTTTTGTCAGAACTGGCGATGATGTAAACGTTTGTAAAAGATGACATCATTATATACACTGCCCATTTAAAGATGGTGCTTTGTGAAGATTCTGTTTGTATTTCTCTTGGTTCCAACGTTGTTCGTCACAAAGCATCGGGTGAAAGGTGTGGAATTGCCTCCCTACATATGTCCAATCTTCCTATCGAAAGAAAATCCTAAAAATAATAAATAAACAAGAAGACATCATGCAGAGCATGATACTTGCAAAATCCGCCACCCACCCCCAAGAAAAAAATATATTCCATTTATACAGCAAATTGTCCATTTCATTAAGATTAAAATTGACAATCTTGATCAAAGCTCGGGTCAACAGGAAGAAAAGTGACGATTTTTCAGATGAAAAATGATGATTTTGTAAGGTTGACCTTCAGTTGACCTTTGACTTTTTGACCTCAACAATAATTAGTTTCCCTATTTAATTTAGTGACTCAATGTGCAAATGCTGTTCAATTTTCAAGTCGATCGGATGAAAATTGAGGATTTTAAAAACTTGGCCTATGTTGACCTCAAAAATAGTTGGTGGTTGAATTCAGTGACCATATATGTAAATACTCTCAGAATTTCAAGCCTATCAAATGAAAATTGAGCATTTTAGAAATGTGGCCCATGTTGACGTTTTGGCCAATGTTGACCTCAAATATACTTGGTGGTTGAATTCAGTGACCAGATATGCAAGTCCTCTTCAAATTTCAAGTCAATTGGATGAAATTGAGGATTTTAGAAATTTGGCGTATGTTGACCATATGTTGACCTCAAACATACTTGGTGGTTGAATTCAGTGACCAGATATGCAAGTCCTCTTGAAATTTCAAGTCGATCGGATGAAAATTGAGGATTTTAGCAATTTAGCAAAGTTGGTGACCTTTGGCCTATGTTGACCTTTTGACCTATTAAACCCAAAAACAATAGTCTTCTTGCTTTTGATCAACTCTACCATTTGGTGAAGTTTCGTGAAGATCGGTTGAAAATTGTGATCTGTAGGCTGGTGACAAACAGACAAACAGACAAATGAAAAATCGGTCAGAGACCGAGGACTTGCCTGAATTTTCTTTTTTATCGGCCATTTAGGACAAATATGGCGGCCGAACCACGTGACTGATGACGTCATCATTAACATATTTTATTCCCCATGGAGAGTTCTTTACAATGAGCCATGTCTCAATTTTTTATATTCAGCACTTTCGGAGATATGGAGGTGCACATTTTTTCGGTTTTTCCAAGATGGCGGCCGAACCACGTGACTGATGACGTCATCATTCACATATTTTATTCCCCATGGAGAGTTCTTTATAATGAGCCATGTCTCAATTTTTTCAGTACAGCACTTTCGGAGATATAGAGGTGCAAAATTTTTCGGTTTTTCCAAGATGACGGCCGAACCACGTGACTGACGTCATCAATTGGGCACAGTCTCTTCCAGGGCAAGACAAATACGGGTGCAAAGTTTGGCGATTCCATGTGCAACGGTGTAGACGTAGTGCTGCAAACAGACAGACAGACAAACAGACAGACAGACAAACGAACAGATCAACATACTTGCCGGAATCTTTTCCGGCAAGTAACAAACAAACAGACAGACAGACAGAACCACAAACACAACCGACCAATATACTTGAAAAATCTTCGATTTTGCAAGTAACAAGAAGACGTCGTATGGAGCACGATACTTGCAAAACCCGCTTTCCCCCTCCCCCAAGAAAAAAAATTATATTGATACAGCAAATTGTCCATTTCATCAAGATAAAAATTGACAATCTTGATCAAAGCTCAGGTCAATAGGAAGAAAAGTGACGATTTTTCAGATGATAAATGATGATTTTGGAGGGTTGACCTTGAGTTGACCTTTGACCTTTTGACCTCAAAAATAGTTACTTCCCCTATTTAGTGACTCAATCTGCAAATGTTGTTCAATTTTCAATTCAATCAGATGAAATTTGAGGATTTTTTTATACTTGGCCTATGTTGACCTCAAAAATACTTATTGGTTGAATTGAGTGACCAGATATGCAAGTCCTCTTCAAATTTCAAGTCAATTGGATGAAAAATGAGGATTTTAGAAATTTAGCAAAGTTGGTGACCTTTGGCCTATGTTGACCTTTTGACCTTTTGACCCCAAAAACAATAGGCTTCTTGCTTTTGACCAACTCTACCATTTGGTGAAGGTTTCGTGAAGATCGGTTGGAAATTGTGACCTGTAGGCCGGTGACAAACAATCAAACAGACAGACAAACAGACAGACAGACAAACAGACAGAGACAGACAGACAGACAGAACCACAAACGCAACCGACCAATATACTTGAAAAATCTTCGATTTTGCAAGTAATAAATCTTGCTCTTTCCTTTAGTCCTTTTAAGGTGGTGACCCACCGCCATGTTGTTTTTTCTTCCATGTATAACTTTGATCTTCTATATCCTCAATGTGCTTTCCCCTCCATTCACCTATAACTTCCTCTGTTTGTCACAACCCTATTTATTGGCTGTCGTGTCTGTTATTATGCCCCTCGTCCATCTGTCATCTTCTATCCCACCGTGCTGTGTCTGTGTCCCTAATTATTGTCATGTCTGTCTGTCCTCTGCCAATTTGTGCCATTTGGGTTTCTCTTCTCCAATGCCAGTCCACTGCCCTCTCTCCGTTTGCCATTTAACTACTCTGTGATCCGTGACCCCTGCACTACAAACAGGAAGAGAGGAGGACGGAGCAGATGGAACGTTGCAGAGTTTTGTTTAAACTAAAATTGCATCCATAAAATATGACCTTATGAACATTCTACCTCACAAAAGCAATTTAAATCTTATTGATTTTATCAGGAGAGGAAGATGGTGAGATCAATAATCCAGACCCAACATCTCACTTTTATAAGAGTCTGATAAAATAATGTGTACGTCGTGGTTAAAATGATCGGGTTTCATAAAAACTTATCATAATTTTGAAAAATCACAGTTTTAATCATAAAATTACCAGTGATGTGAATAAAAGCAGAGAGGATCTGAGCACATGGGTAGTTGGAAGATGGAAAACAGGGTTGGGGGGGGGGGGGGGGAGGTTGGGGGGGTTAGTGGGGTGGTGAGGGGTGAGGAGGCATCATAAAGGCTTGGGAGGATGAACATCGTGAATGAGATAGAATGGGGAGAGAAGTGTCATACACATAGAGAAAGAGGTTGTGGGGGGAAGGGGAGGGGTGGTCGGGTGGTCATGCACACAGAAGTGAGGCGACTAGGGGTTATGCACATATCAGGTTAGGTTGGGATGGGGGGGGGGGGCTGTGTAACACCCACAATGAGTGAGACTGGGGAAGAGAGTGGAGCTTGGGTCACATGCACAATGAAAGTGAAGTGGAGAAGAGGAGGCAGTGATACAATGCAAATGAGACAGAGAGGGGGAGTATGTCATAGTCATAGTGATTGAGATTGAGTAGGGAAATGGGGGGTTACATGTACAGCTGGTGAAGTGAATGAGTCACAAGTATAACGAGAGAGAAAGAGTGGGGGTATGCACACAGTATGAGGTGGTGGGGGCAAGGAAGGTCATGTGCTCATCAAATGAGGAGGAGAGAGGGAGGGGAAGAGGGGAAGGGTCACACTTGCAGAGATGCAGTGAGAAAGGTGAAAGAGGTTGATGCACATATCAAGTAAGACAAAGGGCTGACCCCAATAGTGAGTGATATGGAGAGAGGGGACGCTGGTGGGGGTCACGCACACAACACAATAGGTGAGATGGTATTGGGGGGGTAGGGGAGGGGTTATCATTGATGCACAACTAGCCTAGGTTTGGGGGGGGGGGGGAGGGTAGACACACAATGAGTGACTTGAGGGTGGGGATGGAAGGATGTCATGAGCACAGCAAGTGATGTGGAAGATCATGTGGAATGTGAATGTAACAAAGGTACTTTAGAATTGTGAAAACCATACAATGAGTGTGGCAGTCCCGGAGACCATCACCATCATGGGCGTGCACGAAATGGTAGCAGTTTTTGCCAACCAGCTCAGCTGCTGTGAGGTCCATGTAATCACTGACTCTGCACACCACGTGCAAAACCAAGCACACACACACACACACACACACACACACACACACACACACACACACACACACACACACACACACACACACACACACACCGTTTATATTGTGATCTGCACACACTGAAGTTGGCATGCACTTCTCCAAATTAGCCAAAATGTATTCCCAGTGAATACCAAACAAAAGGTTCATCAATTAATACATTGGGTACACCTTTCTTCAATAGCCATTGCAGCCCACCATTTATGACTTACAAACACCAAATTTCACTTCATACAGAACAGCAAATCAAATCAAAGTCTTATATAGAAATATTATAATCCACCTTTCAGGTAGCACTTCAGTTACACAAAGCAATGCACAAACAGAAACATAATCAACCACCTCATTATTGAGGAAGGAAAAGGAACTACTTCATGCAGTGGTTCAATATTGGCTTGTTCGATAAACCACAAAACACTGATGTCATAATGGTTGTGGGAGGATCAGAGTGGAGACTCCATGTTTTGGTCCTTGCCCACGACTTGGAAATTACACTCAATATCTACACAAAGTTGATGATCTACTATATAAGAGAGATGTCTGTCTGTGTGTCTGTCTGTGTGTCGCCATTTTTTTCAGAGATGGCTGAACGGATCTTCGTCAAACTTTCAGAGGTTCATCAGTGAGTGCCTGGGAGTGTTTTAGGCAAAAAAAAAGAAGTGAAAAAGATGGGTTTTTAAAAAGTTTTTTTTGTTTTTAAAAATCGCTCGATAGTGCCGAAGCCTTTTAAAATTAATGACAGTTATATACAAGTACACATTCGCATAAATAAATACAAAACAATCACCAGACATTTGAATACAAATAAATCAAACAACACCGGAAGTGTACGAATTTGGTAGTACGGCTTCTTCTTCTTCCTTATCGGCATCACACTTAACTCAGAAACGTGAGCCACATTCACCCACCAGCATATACATGAACCCCCTTCCTCTCCTGCCTCCACCCCCTACCCTCCTCTTACCCCCCTTCCCCCCTTTCCCCCTTCACCCTCCCCCCTTCTCTCCTCCCCCCCTCTGCCCCCCTCTGCCCCCCTCCCCCACCATCCCCCACCCGGCAACGCCGGGTACTTCTGCTAGTAATAATATAAAGGGAGGTGGTAATGGGTGGTTGGTGTGTGGCACTTAATAATGGCACCGCAACCTTCATTGTGATGAATGACTGGTCATACAAGAACTTTTTGGACATTCAACTCAGCATATGAAATTATTGGCTTGGGCTGTGTTAGTTCACTAGTGCAAGGGATATAAAGAGAAGCTTCTTTGGCAGTAATGACGGTTTAATTAGTCAAGAGACTACAGAATGTTTATTGTAAACCAATGATTCGTGCTCTCTCCTCAACACACTGACATTAATGGCAGAATGAAAACCTGAATATTGATCCTTGGAAATGGTTGGGATCATTTCAAGGAGAGATGGATCAAGGCCAAAATAAATCAACGAAGGATATTAAAGATACATGACCAAACATAAATGGGTGTTTAAGACTTCTACAAATTAATATTGAAAAATGAATGTTATCGATTTCCTCTTGCTTGTTACATCCCAGTAGTTTGACAGCAGGTAAAGTTTAAAGCAAAGCAATCGTAATTTCCAATTATTTGAAGCAAAACAAAACAAATACATCATAAAAACGGGGACGCATCTCCAAATGCAAAGCCTGTCCTCATTCCCTTTGTACTCAAACTAAACTTGATGAAAACAACAGATTTAAAAAATGTATATTTTATTAACAAGTACACCCACTCCGTACGGGAGCGGCAGGAAGGGTCATGGTATTTTCTTTCCTCTCTGGGATATATAGATTACAGTAGATCTAGGCTCGGGTCTCAAGAACAACAGGGGTGTGTTGAATTAGCAAGTTTCTTTTAGAGCGCTCGCCAAGTGGTTTGGGCAAGGACTCAATTCAAAACCGTTAATTAAAGGAACGGCTGACTTGGCGAGGGCTTTCGCTAGTTGCTTGGTAACTGAACACACCCCGGGTTTCCTCCTTTTCAGTTTCGTGTTAACCAGCAGTAGCGACTGGTTGAAAAGGTAAGCACATGTGTTTGTGGTTTATAATATTTTTGGGATGCCCCACAAAACTCTCTGATAAGCTATTTATAAATGTTAACATGGCATTTGTTCAAGGAGGAAAAACCCCTTGGGTAACGAGGATACTATTAGTATTAATTACCTCCGCCACCAAAGGTGGATGGAGGTTATCTTTTCACCCCTGTCTGTCTGTTTGTCTGTCCGTTTGTGAACAAGATATTTCAAAACGTTGTGGACAGATTCGGACGAAATTTGCCAGAGAGGTAGCATATGTGACAAGGACGAAATGGTTAGATTTTGGTGAAGATCCGGATTCACATCTCAAAAAGTTGGAGACGGATTTGGACTAAACTTGGTGGACCGGTTGAGTGTCTGACAAGTACAAACAGATTCGATTTTGGTGAAGATCTGAATATGGATTCGGATATGAGAATTATTTAATTTTTAAGTGATTCTTCACCATTTGGAGATAGGGCTAAAACCAACATATAGCAGGATATCTCAAGAAGTTATGGATGGATTTTGACGAAACTTGTTGGACAGGTCGTGTGTGTCAAGAAAGAATCAATTCAATTTTGGTGAAGATCTGGATACGGAACCGGCTAGTAGAATTTATAAAGTGAATCTTCACCATTGAGAGATTGGGTGAAAAGCGATATATAACATGATATTTAAAAGAGTTATGGACGAGTTATGAATAAACTTGGTGGACGAGTTGGTTCGGTGACAAGAACAAGTCGATTCGATTTTGGTTCCGGTCTGAATCCAGATCCGGCCTCTCAGTGGGATACAAAACGTAAACTGTTCACTAGGCGGAGGTATACCCTCTACTGAGTGCCGTTATAGTTTTGTTTTGTAATAACATTAATATTACGCTGTTATCATTCGTGTTGTTATTATTTTTGTTATTAGAAACGGACTTGGAAAAATGCCATGATTAGCTGTCTTAACACATATACACCTTAACAGAGATTTCACCCAAGGTGGTAAATTCCCTTGGGGATGGGGCAAATTAATTCGCTCCAACATTCATTGTGTGACCCTTAATCCTCCTGTCAAGTTTGGTTTAGATTGGATAAGTAACAACTGAATGTATCGTGGTCAGACAGACAGATAGACCGACACAAAATTGCGTTTTTTAGTATGCTAGTTCACCCACTTTCTACGAGAGCAGCAGAAAGGGTCATGTTATTATACTTCGGGTGTATATATATATATATATATATATATATATATATATATATATATGTTGGAACCCATCTGTGGATCGGTCCCATCGGCCGATGGGTCTGACCCGTTTGCGGATCCGCAGATGGGCGACCCATCTGTGGATCCACAAACGGGTCAGACCCATCGCTGAGGGCCTCATAGAATCACATAGGGCCTCATAGAATCACACTGAGGGCCTCATAGAATCACATAATGCGTTATTGTGTTTATATAATTGACAATGCCCCGATTACGAAGCCACACCTTCATCTTTAGCTTTGGGGTGATTAAGGCATGCCAGGAATTGCTATATAAACAATGGAGAGCTGAGTCTGCCAGTGCCACCAGCGAAGTAGACCAGCGTTTTTAAATGGAGCGACATTATCTTATTTTTATCTTATCGACAAACGGTTATCGACAAACCACATGTCACGGACTGCTTTATAAACATTTATGACATCAATTGCTTATTTTTAGGTTCAAATAAACATACTCATCCATCATTGATGCATACACATTCCTTCAAGGTGAACAACACATCCGCAGATGGCGCAGACCCATCGACCGAAGGGTCTGCATTGTCATTTCTCGTGCATCCACAGATGGGTCGCCCATCTGCGGATCCGCAAACGGGTCAGACCCATCGGCCGATGCGACCGATCCACAGATGGGTTCCAACATATATATATATATATATATATATATATATATATATATATATACTGTATATATATACTGTATATATATATATATATATATATATATATATATATATATATATATATTTATTGTTGTAGATATGAGGATTGTGTTTTTTTTATTGTGTTTTTTTATTGTATAGTAAATTGTTGTTAAAATATCGCCCTCCTTACTCCAGTGTTGTATAAAGGTCAAAGGGCGTTCCCGTAGTTAGTTCCATAAAGCATACATGAAGGACACCATAATATCCCTGTTCAGTAGTTTATTTCCTTATTATGTGTATCAGGGTAAGGCCTTGTCTTCCATTAAGATGACACTCCATTGCACCAAGTGAAATAAGAGTAGATTCCGTTCACATTCCCTTTTCGTCAATTGCCATTCGCATTGCCAACTACAATTGCCTCCATTAAGCATGTGCTCAGCTCGGGGAAGAAGGGCATGCCCGCCCATCGTCATCAAGGGTGGAGTCAGAGGGCCTGTGCCCACCAATCAGGGCCGAAGCGAGCTCACCGAGGGGCGTGTCCTGAAGGCCGGCGGCTTGATCGCCTGAGGCGCTATAAAAGTGCACGCGCAAGAGCCGAGTGCATGGTTGGACCAAGCAAGAGAGAAAGAGGTGGTTGGACCAAGCGAGAGACGTGCAAAGAAAGGCGCGTCAGAACGTTGGTTGGTGGTTGGTGGCAGAAAGAGAGTTGGTTACAAAAGAGAGTGGGAGAAGTAAAGAGAAGTGAGGCGGAGTGAGGCAGAGTGAAGCCAAGAAAGACAGAAAGCCTTGTGAGGGTTGAGTTGAGGGGGAGCACAAAAAGGGACACCAAGAGTTGTGTCGACGCCACCGAGGTTTTCCTGCCAAGAACGCGAGGAGTCGGAGCTGTCACCTCCAGCCCTGCCGTTTGCAGGGACCTGACCCTTCCTCCCCCTCCAGCCATCCACCTCCTGCCATTCCTATCATCATCCCCCGTGTAAGTGTGTTCGTAGTCTGTCTTTTGTCTTGTCCCTGGGTATAAGTAAGCTTGTATAAGTTAATATTTGCACTGTCACCTGTTTTTTTCCATTTTCCCTGTATATAACCTTGACTGCTCCTTTTGCTTAGTGTGTGTAGATAATAAATCCTGTTACTCTTCTGTACGTCTTCTTCTTCTTCCTCTTTACATTCGGTCGCTTTAGAGGTTTCCCCATTGAATATCTGTGGCGCGATTCGGCCAACGTTCAGGAATCGGGTTAGTCGGGGTAACTGTTAGGGCCGCGGTGCCATCCGCTCGGCAAAACAACATTTTATCCGCGGTCCGTAACAATATATATATATATATATATATATATATATATATATACACATACATACATACATACATACATACATACATACATACGTATGTATATATATATATATATATATATATATATATATATATATATATATATATATATATATATATATATATATATATATATATATATATATATTTCTAAACATACACATACATCCAATACATACATACATCCATTCTAAACAATTCCCTGTAAATATTCCCATCTTCAAAAGGTTAAAGGTCGCACCCTAATTAGTCCATATACAACACGTAGGGCACCATAGGAACTCTAGTTATTTCATTAGTATGTGTTTCAGGTAAGGCTCTGTTTCCCATAGTTTGAATCTGCGTTGTATTAATTAAATAAGATAGGTCCTTCAATCCCGTGCATTTTGATCTCTCTCTCTCCAAGCTACTCCATCATGCGCACCTACAAGCGGGGGTTGTCTCTCTCTTGCTATTACGCGCCTTAGCGCTTGCTTGCTAGCAGCGTTCGCTGCATCAAACGCCATTGCGCACGCGGTCAGGCTGGCGAAGAAGGGCGGAGCGCGGGGAGGAGGCGTGGCCCCCCCGTCAACTCATCATCAAAGGTGGAGCCAGCGAGCCCTCGCCGACCAACCAGGGCTGAGGTAAGCTCGCTAGTGGGCGTAGCCCTATGAAGGCGGCTTGATTTCAACGCGCGAGATATAAGCGCGAGCGCGAAGCTCTATTACGGACTGCGCAGGGGAGGGTTGATTGACACGTTACGGAGAGGACAGCGCCGAGGAGCCATCAATCGTATCGGACTGCGCCGGGGAATTCTGTTGAACTGCAGCACGTTATGAACGTTGAGGGAGAGAAACCCGAATACCTTCCCCGATATATGAACCCCGCTAAGTAAGGTCCGCTCGCGTGCAACAATATACGAGCAGCGCTACTTCCCGGGTTTCGTCGCGGACCTGGAGTGTGGATCGGAACCGGAGCGGAGCGTGGATTGGAGCCGGAGCCCACGCCGTCCTTCTGCTTGGACCTTCCCTCCCTGCCACCATTACTCCTTCCATGTAAGTCTGTTTGTGTTGTCCTGGGGCGTGATCATTAAGACTGTTTAAGATTGCCCTGTGTCTGCTTCTTCCTCTTCCTTGTACATTCCCTTCTTTCGTTTCCTCTTCTAATTGTACAAAGTGTTAATAAATTGCCCTGTTCTTTCTGTTTTCTCCTTATTCGATCGTCTTCGTCTTTTCTCTCCATTGAGTACCTGTGGCACGATTCGGAACCGCTTTAATCGGGTTTAGTCCTTTTGTTAATGGCTCGGGCTTTGGATTGCTAACCGCTCGGCAAATTCCATCTTGTCCGTGGTCCGAACGGGAATTATCTCCCTGCTTTGCGGAGAGATTGGCACGCAGGTATTTGGGACCTCCATTGACCAATCACCCTGGCCAATCTCGACTGCAGAGGAGCGTTATAGTTTCCAGGATCGGGGGGACGGCCAGCTTAAAAGACAAGGGGATTAACCCCTCCTTGGTAAGGGGAGCGCCGACCCCCAAATCCGCAACAATACAGTCACGTGAAAAAGTAAGTACACCCCATGTAAAGTTTTGACTTTTTCAACATATTTCAACATAAAGCTATTTGATCTGCATTTCAACAATATTGATAGATAAAGGTGATATAATATAACAAATATCATGAAACTTTTTTTTTTCTTTTTTTTTTTTTTAATACAAGATCGAGGCTCGTGAAAGAGCTAACATTAATCACACAAAAAGACAAACCGACACACAAAACACAAAAAACAAGGGGAGCGGCAGACAAGATGGGGAGAGAGGGGGAAGGACACAAACACAACATTTGAGAGCAGGGACATCGGGAGGACTTGGGGGGAGGTGGGAGAGGAATAAAACATATGAACACTGCAAGGACTCTGGGGTGAATTACCGGGGGTAGAAAAGATCAAGGTTTTCGATGGGGGAAGATAAGAGATGGTGGTGAACAGCTGTTTTAAAGACCTGGAGGGAGGAGTGGGATTGAAGGGAGTGGGGGAGTTTGTTCCAGAGGCGGGAGAAAAGGGGAATGAAAGAGTGAAGGTGAGCAGAGAGCCTAGACTTTGGCAGTTTAACCATAAGAGGGTTGAAGGCAGATCTTGTGCGACCTGAAGGAATATTGGGGGGACAGAGCACAGAGAGAGCTGGGGGAGCAAGGCCGGAGAGGAGTCGGTAGAAGACAGAAAGACCACCAACCTGCCTGCGGTGAGTGAGTGAAAGGCCCTCGGAGTTGACTACATCGCAGGAGATTCCAATGATTCTGAAATCTTTGGCCTCAACAGCATGAAGCCGAGCAGGTGTGAGGCAGGAGCACCAGCCCAGAGGGGGGAACAGTATTCCATTGAGCTGCGGATGAAAGCCTTGTATGTGGTGAGGAGCTCAGGTGTGCCAAGGAAGGACTTCACACGACGGAGGATGCCCAGTCGGCGACTGGCTTTGGAGGCCAGCTTGGAAATGTGGTTTTCCCAAGAAAGATCATGGCAGATAGTGAGACCCAAAAGCTTGAGCGACAGAACTTCTTGGAGAGGATTGTTGAGAAAGTAGATGGGAGGGTTGTCCAGTCGGTCCTTTCGGAGAGACATTGTAAGAGTGTGAGATTTGTCAGGATTGAAAGACATGTTCCACTTCTTTGACCAGTCTGTGATTTTGTCCAGGTCTGCAGAGAGTGAGGAGGCTGCAGACTGCCGATCTGAGGGATGAGGAATGGAGCGGCAGATAGTGGAGTCATCAGCAAAGAGATAGAGAGGATTTTCTAGAGAGTCGGAGAGGGTCATTGATGAAGACCAGAAATAGCACAGGGCCCAGAACACTACCTTGGGGAACTCCAGCCAGAACAGGAAGGGGAGATGAGAGAAATCCATTCAGGGCCACACGTTGCCTACGACCAGAGAGGAAATCCGCAAGCCATGAGTGGAGATTTCCCTGAATACCATAGGAGGTGAGTTTGGTGAGCAGAGCTGGGTGCCAGACCGTATCGAAGGCACGTGATATGTCGAGGGAGACAGCTCTAATTTCCTGTTTGGCATTGAGGACCTCCATCCATTGTTGAGACAGCAGAAGCAGCATGTCCAGAGTAGAGTGACCTGGTCTGAATCCAAATTGATGATCAGAGATCAAGCCGTTGGAGAAGAGGAAGGATTTGATATCTGAAGCAATGAAGCAATTTACATTTTGTACTCCATTGTATAATTTAAATAAACATAAATGCAAATTTCACATGTGGAAAAAGTAAGTACACCCCTACATTTATCACTACTTCAAACACATAAAATTAGAATTAGGTGCACCAGCTCATGTGCAAATGATTAGAACATCGTTAGAGAGGATCTTGGAGGAACCTGTCTTATTTAAACCTCAGACATTTAATTTGGTTTGCTCTTTGTTGTTGAAGTGTGCGGCATCACCATGCCTAGATCAAAAGACCTCTCTGAGGCCTTCAGAAAGAAGGTTATTGATGCCTACGAGTCTGGGAAGGGATTTAAAAAGATCTCCAAACAATTTGAAATCAATCATTCGACTGTCCAGAAGATCATCTTCAAGTGGAGAAGATTCCAAACAACTGCCAACTTATTCAGGCCAGGCCGCCCCAGCAAGTTCAGCCCGAGAGTAGACCGCAAGATGCTGAAAGAAGTCTCTAAGAACCCCAGAATGTCATCACGGTACCTACAGGTAGCTCTTGCCACTGTTGATGTCAAAGTGCACGAGTCTACCATTAGAAAGAGGCTGCACAAATTTGATCTACATGGGACGTGTGTCAGGAGGAAACCTTTGCTGTCCAGAAAGAACATCAGGGCAAGACTAAAGTTTGCCAATGAACACCTGGGCAAAGACCAGCACTTCTGGAACAATGTGCTCTGGATAGATGAGTCAAAGGTAGAGCTATTTGGCCACAGTACCAGAAGTCATGTTTGGCGAAAACCAAAGACAGCATTTGACCACAAGAACCTGATACCAACTGTAAAGCATGGTGGTGGAAATATTATGGTTTGGGGCAGCTTTGCTGCATCAGGGCCTGGGCAGGTCACCATCATAGAATCCACTATGAATTATTCATTGTACCAGAGGGTGCTTGAGGATAATGTGAGGCCGTCTGTCGGAAAGTTGAAGCTCAACCGAAGGTGGACCTTGCAACATGACAATGACCCGAAACATACCAGTAAATCCACCAAGGAATGGCTGAAAAGAAAGAAATGGAGGGTTCTGGAATGGCCAAGTCAAAGCCCGGATCTAAATCCCATCGAGATGTTGTGGGCGGATTTGAAACGAGCTGTGCATGCAAGAAACCCCTCAAACATTGCACAGCTGAAAGAATTCTGCATGGAGGAGTGAGCAAAAATTTCTCCCAGTCGATGTCAAAGACTGGTAGACAGTTATAAGAAACGCCTACTTGAGGTTGTTTCTGCCAAAGGGGGCAATACCACCTATTAGGGCCAAGGGTGTACTTACTTTTTCCACATGTGAAATTTGCATTTATGTTCATTTAAATTATACAATGGACGACAAAATGTAAATGTTTCATGATATTTGTTATATTATATCACCTTTATCTTTCAATATTGGTGAAATGAAGATCAAATACCTGTATGTTGAAATATGTTGAAAAAGTCAAAACTTTACATGGGGTGTACTTACTTTTTCATGTGACTCTATATACTACTCAAAAGAAGTTAAGGGTCAAAAATATTTGTGCATATAGATATAAGCTAATGAGCTAAAATGGTGATGACTAATGACAAAATAATTCTTTGATGGCTCAAGAACAGAAAACACAAAACAAAAACTTTTGATTGGACACTAGTTTATTACCCTGATGAAAAAAAGTCATGCACCCCCAAAATGGTGTTCACACAAGTCGCAGAAGCTTCAGTAACTGGTGTAGCCACCATCAGCATTCACACATTCTTGACAACGTTGGCGCATGCTGTTCATCAGGCATTGGAAATAACGTTGAGGGATCGCTTGCCATTCTGCGACTAATCACTGAGCCAGTTGCCGGATGTTGACGGCAGGGATGTGATGTGATCGAACTCGCTGCCCGAGTTCATCCCACGCATGCTCAATGGGTGACAAGTCGGGTGAATATGCAGGCCAATCCATGTGCTGAACGTTCTGCTGCTGCAGGAAGTCGGTCACCACCCTGGTACGATGAGGTCTTGCGTTGTCGTCCTGGAACCAAGCTCCTGCTCCAATCCGCTGCAGAAGTGGAAATACCAGAGGCTGAACAATCTCGTTGAGATAACGCTGACCAGTCAAATTTCCGTTGACGATGTACAGAGGGGTTCTGTGGTTCATGGATATCACCGCCCACACCATCACACTTCCTCCTCCAAATGGTAGATGTTGAGCAACGTTGAGGTCAGCAAATCTCTCTCCTTGACGACGATAAACACGAGCCCGGACATCATTGAACTGGAGCGAGAAGCGTGACTCATCTGTGAACATTGTCTCTGCCCACTGACCACGGTTCCACCCGGATATGACGTCTGCACCAATCTTGGCGAGCCCTTCTGTGACGGTCAAGTAGCGGTGGTCGGACTGCAGGACACCGGCATCGCAAACCTCGGTCTCGCAGACGATTCCTAATGGTCTGGTCGGACACGTTGGTGCCTCTGGCAGCTCAGAGTTGATCCCGAAGATGCCGTGCAGTCACAAAGTAGTCGCAACGCCGTTATCAGGAAGCGGTCTTCTCGTGCTGTTGTTGATCGGGGTCGATTCTGAACAGCATTAGTTGTCCTGAACCTCTGCCAGAGTCTGCCGACAACGCCTTGGCTTACATTTAGACGCTGAGCCACAGTTCTCTGAGTTTGTCCATCTTGTAGCCAGCCAATGGCCCTTCCCCTGTCTTGGATGCTGAGTTGTCGTCGAACCATCTTCAAATTTCAAGTGATGATGAATGGAAAATGCTCAGCCATTTTATTGCTAAAATTGGCATGCATGGAATGACACTCATGCAAAACACGTGCAAATGGTGCATGAGGTGTCACAATGGGTGTTTCGAGGCAGTTTGTCAGTTTAGTCTGACTAAGTTCGTGCTTCAAATCCATGAAAAGGAAATCTGGGTTAACGTAAAAAGTTTCTAAAGATAAGTGCAATGATTGCATGTCCCATAATAACGTGATGACCATAGTCCAAATGACAACCCAAAGGGGGATATTCTAACCCGATCTGGCTTAAAAAGACATACTTACAAAAATGATCAAAAAATTTCCTTTGACCCTTAAATTCTTTTGAGTAGTATATATATATACATATATATATATATATATATATATATATATGTATATATATATATATATATATATATATACATATATATATATATATATATATATATATATATATATATATATATTACAGTAGATCTAGGCTCCGGTCTGTTAATCTGTGGTGAATGTGATAAGCATAAAGTGCCTCAAGGATGTCGGGATTCCTCCAGATTTTTTCTCAGTTTAATGTTAAACAGGAGTAACAACTGTTCAAAAAGGTAATCAAACATGTTTTTGGTTTATAATAAGTTTACTTCTAGAAGGCTTGCCCCACGATACACCATGCCAAGCTATTTATTCACGTTAACAGCGCGTTTGTCCAAGGAGGAAAAACTCTTTGAAGACGGGCGATAGTATTGGTATTAATATTGTTTTGCAATAACATTAATATTATGCTATTAACATTAATGTTGTTTTTACTTTTGTTTTTAAAAGTGGCCTTGGAAAAACACCACAATTAGCTTTCTTAACATGGATATACACCTCAACATGGATATCACCTAAGGCGATAATCTCCCATGGGGAGGCGAGTAAATAAAGTTGCTACAGCCCCCATCGTGAGACCCTTCGTCTTCCTGTTAAAATTGTTGAGATTGGTTAAGTAATGACCGAATGGTCTGACAGACAGACACCAAATAGTGTATTATCGTATTATTATTATTTTTTTTTGTACACAGGATCGAGGCTAGTGAAAGAGCTAACATTTATCACACAAAAAATCAAACAGACACACAAAGTATATAATAAGGGGAGTGGTAGACAAGATGGGGAGAGAAGGGGAAGCACACAAACACAACATTTGAGAGCAGGGAAATCGGGAGATCTGTGAGAGGGAGAGGGCTTGGGGGGAGGAGGCATGGGAAGTGGGGGGGGGGTGGGGGGTGGAAGAAGTATAAAACACAAGGACACTGCAAGGACTTCCAGGAAAGAAGTTGGTATTTCAAAAGAGTGGATCTGGGGTGAAATTAGCGTGGGTAGAAAAGATCAAGGTTTTGGATGGGGGAAGATAAGAGATGGTGGTGAACAGCTGTTTTAAAGACATGGAGGGAGGAGTGGGATTGAAGAGTGAGGGAGTTTGTTCCAGAGGCGGGAGAAAAGAGGGATGAAGGACTGAAGGTGAGCAGAGAGTCTTGATTTTGGCAGTTTAACCATAAGAGGGTTGCAGGCAGATATTGTGTGACCTGTAGGAATATTTGGGGGACAGAGCCCAGAGAGAGCTGGGGGAGCAAGGCCAGAGAGGAGTCGGTAGAAGACAGAAATACCACCAACCCGCCTGCGGTGAGTAAGTGGAAGGCCCTCGGAGTTAGCTTCATCGCAGGAGATTCCAATGATTCTGAAAGCTTTCGTTTCAAAAGCGTGAAGCCGAGCTAGGTGTGAGGCAGGAGCACCGGCCCAGAGGGGAGAACAGTATTCCATTGAGCTGCGGATGAAAGCCTTGTATGTGGTGAGGAGCTCAGGTGTGCCAAGGAAGGACTTCACACGACGGAGGATGCCCAGTCGGTGACTGGATTTGGAGGCCAGATTAGAAATGTGATTTTCCCAGGAAAGATCGTGGCAGATAGTGAGACCCAAAAGCTTGAGTGACAGAACTTCTTGGAGGGGATTGTTCAGAAAGTGGATGGGAGGGTTGTCCAGTCGGTCTTATCAGAGAGACATAGAAAGAGTGTGAGATTTGTCAGGATTGAAAGACATGTTCCACTTGTTTGACCAGTCTGTGATTTTGTCCAGGTATGCAGAGAGTGAGGAGGCTGCAGACTGCCGATCTGAGGGAAGAGGAATGGAGCGGCAGAGAGTGGGGTCATCAGCAAAGAGATAGAGAGGATTTTCAAGTGAGTCAGAGAGATCATTGATGAAGACCAGAAAAAGCACAGGACACAGAACACTGCCTTGGGGAACTCCAGCCTGAACAGGAAGAGGAGATGAGAGAAACCCATTCAGGGCCATACATTGACTATGACTAGAGACGACTTCCGCAAGCCATGCGTGGAGATTTCCATGGATAACATAGGAGAGTTTGGTGAACAGAGCGGGGTGCCAGACCGTATCGAATGCACGTGATATGTCAAGGGAGACAGCTCTAATTTCCTGTTTGGCATTGAGGACCTCCATCCATTGTTGAGACAGCAGAAGCAGCATGTCCAGAGTAGAGTGACCTGGTCTGAAACCAAATTGATGATCAGAGATCAAGCCATTGGAGAAAAGGAAAGATTTGATATCTGAAGCAATGACGGATTCCATGACTTTGCTGATAATTGGGAGAAGGCTGATTGGTCTGTCGTTGCAAGGATCTGTTTTTGCACCTTTTTGTGTAAAGCGGTGATGTTGGCTGATTTCCAAGCTTATGGCAGATGACCTTGAGCAAAAGAGAGGGTGAAGAAAACAGAGAGGGGGTGAGATAGAGCGGCAGAGCAGGATTTTAGGACCCGTAGAGTGATGCCATCAGGTCCACTTGCAGAATTAGAGTCGAGGGTTGACAGAAACTTCTCCACCTTGTCAGGAGGAAAGGAGACAGTGTCCAGGAGCAGCTGGGTACGACTGGGTACAGAGAGGGATGGGTTTGGGACACAAGATTTAGAGTTGAGGCATTCAGCTTTTTCACGTCCGGAGTCAGCTGTGTAGCCGTTTGAGGTAAGGGAGGGGATGGAGGGGGAACAAACACCAGAAATAGATTTGACCAGATGCCACCAGGATTTGGAAGAGGGAGACAGGTCTGAGAGTTCGGTCTTGAGAGTGGATAGATATTGTTTCCTGGCTCTCCTGAGGGTGGACACACTCTTGTTTCGGGCTTTGTGAAAGGAAATTAGATTTCCTTCCGTTGGATTTGCTTTTCAGGAGACGAAGGCAAGTTGTTTCTGGGCAACAGCCTCACCACAAGATTCCGTGTACCATGGAAGGGAGGAAGGGTATGACAACTGAAGACGAGATGGGATAAATCTGTGCATGAGAGAGAGCAATTTACTTTGGAAGAATTCCCAGGATGAGTTGATGTCAGAGGCGGTAGAGATGGGAGACCAGTCCAGATGATTTATGGCTGCTTGAAGACCGTGCCAGTTGGCCTGAGTTAAATGCCAGACTCGTCGACGCTGTGGAGGCTCTCTGAGAATGGTCAGAGAGATGTCCACTTTAACAAGCAGCTGATCAGATAGTATGATTAGTGTTTTCCATATTTTCATAATAATGGTTTGTGAAATTCTGATGATAAAAGCTCAAATGTCAAAACGTTTATGGCCTGACAGGCACACTGAAGCTCAAATGGTAAATGAATAAAGAAACATAGAAACAAAAAACATGGCCATCTCACACAGCACAGCCGGAAGGACTAGTAAGGCCTATTTCTACTAACTGTGACTTCGTCCTTTGACATTTTGAACCAATTGTGAATTAGTCTTCTCCATATTCTTATAATAAAGGTTTGTTGAAAATTTGACGGCAAAAGCTCAAATGATAAAAAGGTTATTCCCGGAATGAACACACACACACACACACACACACACACACACACACACACACACACACACACACACACACACACACACACACACACACACATATATATATATATATACACACAAACACACACACACACACACACACATATATATACACAGACACACACGCACACACACACACACACATATACACACACACACACACATACACACACACACATACACACATACACAAAAAAAAAACAAAAAAAAAACCACCTTTAGAGGCCATTTTTCCCCACAAGCGGGGGTTGGCCTTTTTCGGGAACCTTGGTTGTTGTTGTTTTTCGGTCCCCTTTTTGAAGCAATGTTTTACGGCCGGATGCCCTTCCTGACGCCAACCCTTTTTGCCGCCTCTAACGACAAACAGGGAATTACCAGTGAACTGGTCCTCAATTAGCCGACCTCTGAAGGATGACAGGCTGAGTCAACCCCCCTGGCGTTAATTCAGCGATCGACCGGGATTCGAACCCAGGATCCATAGGATCCTAAGCCAGCACCCTAGCCGCTAGCCCAACACCAGGGACAACACACACACATACACACACACACACATATATATATATATACACACACACACACACACACACACACACACACACACACATATATATACACACACACACACACACACACACACACACACACACACATATATGCATATATATATATATATATATATATATATATATATATATATATATATATATATATATATATGTAGGGGCTGTGCTCCCACGTCAATCGGAAGAATGGACGCGACAAAAAGCTGGAATTCGTCCGAGTTTCTTTATTGTCACAAAACAACTCGGGTACTCTGAAAAGCCCGTTTATCGGGCAGCAATATATATACACACATTATCCCGGAGCGTTTGCCCGGGAAAGGCGAGAGGGGGCGTGGCCGGGCAAGTCGAGGGCGGGCATGCCCGGGCGTCCTGGACGAGCCCGGCATGGTGATCGCTCCGCGTCCTTGGTAGGTGCAAGGCGATTGTGTAAACCCAGCGGTAGCCGCTACACACGTCCCCCCAGAATCGACTTGCACCGGCAGGGTCAGTTTGAGGGGGGTCCTGATGACCCGGCCGAAGCGACCCCTGGCGGGTCGTGGGGGGGGGGTCCGGTGTGGTGGTGGGCGGTCGAGTGGGGGGCACCGTGGACGGGGCGTGGCCTCGCCGTGGCGGAAGGGCCAACTGTGGCGGTTGGTCGATGTCCACGTGCGCCGGCTTGAGGTGGTCCACCGCAATCCAGTCCGACCTGCCGCCGATGTCGATGACGAACGACTTGTCGTCCCGTCGCAGGACCCGGAAGGGCCCGTCGTACGGCGGCCAGAGTGGCCCCCGATGTGCGTCATGACGCACAAAAACGTACTCCGCTGTGCGAAGCGCTGGGGGGATGTAGGACTGGGGGTCACCGTGGTGGGATGTTGGCACGGGGGCAAACCGTCGGGCGGCCTCCTGGAGGTCCGAGCGCTGGTGAGCTGTGGACCAGGGATTGGTAGCGCCAGGCACGAATTCGCCCGGGACGCGTAGCGCCTGGCCGTAGACAAGCTCGGCGGTGGATGCCCGGAGGTCCTCCTTGGGGGCCGTGCAGAGGCCCAAAAGGACCCACGGCAGCCGGTCGGCCCAACCGCCGTCTTGAAGGCCGGCCATGAGCGCGGCCTTCATGGAGCGGTGGAATCGCTCGCACAACCCGTTGGCTTGGGGGTGGTAGGCCATAGTACGGTGGAGCTTGACCCCCAGGTTGCGGGCGACCGCGCCCACAGCTCGGAGGTGAACTGCGGTCCGCGGTCCGACCAGATGTCCGCCGGTGCGCCGAAGCGGGCGACCCAGGTGGCGATGAAAGCCTGTGCCACGTCGGCGGTGGTGGTGGAGACGAGGGGAACGGCCTCCGGCCACCTGGTGGTCCTGTCCACCATGGTGAGCAAGGGTGTGAACCCCCGCGATGGGGGGAGGGGGCCCACCAGATCCACGTTGACGTGGTCGAAACGTCGTTCGGGCACGGTGAAAGGTGCCAGTGGGGCCTGGGTGTGTCGGTGGACCTTGGCCTGTTGGCAGGCTGTGCAGGTGCTGGTCCAATCGCGGACGTCCCGTCGAAGGCCGTGCCAGACGAATCGCGCCGACACCAGCTTCTGGGATGCTTTCCGGCCCGGGTGGGAAAGGCCGTGGAGGGAGGCGAAGATGCGGCGTTGCCAGGTAACGGGCACGATGGGGCGAGGCTGGCCTTGGGAGACGTCGCAGAGCAGGACAGTGTCCGCGAAGGGGATGTCGGCCAGGCGGAGGCCCGTGTCTGCCGCCCGGAGGGCTTGCACCGTGGTGTCGGTGGTTTGGTCCACCGCCATAAGCGCGAAGTCCACGCCGAGGTGGACCGCGTTTGCGCTGGCCCGAGAAAGACAGTCGGCCACGGCGTTGTTTTTGCCGGCGAAGTGCCGGATGTCCGTGGTAAACTCCGACACGGCAGAGAGGTGGCGCTGTTGGCGGGCCGACCACGGCTCTGTGACCTTGGCCATTGCATAAACCAACGGCTTGTGGTCGACGAACGCCGTGAAGGGTCGGCCCTCCAGGAGGTGGCGGAAATGGCGAACGGCCAGGTGTAGACCGAGGAGCTCACGGTCAAACGTGCTGTATTTGAGCTCGTTCGGCCGGAGCTGCCGGCTGAAAAAAGCGAGTGGCTGCCAAACCCCGTTCCCCCATTGCTCATGTACGGCGCCCACCGTGTAGTCGGAGGCATCCGTGGTGAGGGCGATGGGAGCATTGAGCACTGGGTGAGCGAGCAGTGTTGCGTCGGCGAGGGCCCGCTTTGAGCTTTGGAAGGCCGCGCGCCGCGTCCATTGCTGCGGACCAGACGATGTCGTGCTTGGCCGGCTTGCCCCGGAGGGCTTCGTAGAGGGGCCGCATGAGTTGAACAGCGCGGGGCACGAAGCGGTGATAGAAATTCACCATTCCCAGGAATTCCTGCAGGGCCTTTATGGAGCGGGGACGCGGAAACGTGGTGATGGCCTCGACCTTGGTTGGCAGCGGCACGGCCCCGTTCTTGGTGATGTGGTGGCCCAAAAAATCAACGGCCATCGTGCCGAAGTGGCATTTGGCCGGGTTGATGATGAGGCCGTGCTCGCTGAGGCACCCGAACAGTGTTCGGAGGTGGAGGAGGTGCTCGGCCCGGGACGTGCTGGCGACGAGGATGTCGTCCAGGTAAACGAAGAGGAACGGCAGGTCACGCAGCACGCCGTCGATCAAGCGCTGGAATGCCTGAGCCGCATTCTTGAGGCCAAACGGCATCCGTAGGAATTTTAATAAGCCGAACGGCGTGATGATGGCCGTTTTAGGGACGTCGGCTGCCCTGACAGGTACCTGGTGATATCCCCGTATGAGATCGATTTTTAAAAATGACCCGTCCTGCCAGACGGGCGGAGAAGTCTTGGATGTGTGGGATCGGATACCTGTCGGGGGTGGTAGCGTCGTTAAGGCGGCGGTAGTCGCCACATGGGTGCCAGCCGCCCCCTGGCTTTGGGACGATGTGTAGTGGCGAAGCCCACGCGCTATCGGAGCGCCGCATGATGCCGAGGTGTTCCAAAGCGTCGAACTCGGCTTTGGCCACGGCGAGCTTGGCTGGGTCGAGGTGGCGGGCTCTGGCGTAGACCGGCGGGCCCGTGGTTGGTATGTGGTGCTCGATCCCATGTTGTACTGCGACGGCCGAAAACGTCGGCCGCGTGAGGGCCGGGAACTCCGTGAGCAGGCGAGCAAACTCGTTCGCCGCCGGGAGGGCGCATGCCAGCTCGGTCGGAGCGGAGCTGCTCAATGTGCATACCAGGGAGCTGAAGGTCTCGGCGTTGATGAGGCGACGCCGTTGGACATCCACCTGCAGTCCGTGTGCGCAGAGGAAGTCGGTGCCTAGCAGAGCCATGGGCACGTTTGCGGTTACAAACGTCCAAGTAAAGTGTTGGCCGCCGAAGCAGAGGGTGACGTTGCGCGGGCCGAAGGTGCGGATGGCCGATCCGTTGGCCGCAACCAAGGAGGGGCCGCAAACCACGGACTGCCTGTCCTGATCAGAGGCGGGTATGACGCTCAGTTGGGCGTCGGTGTCGCACAGGAAGCGCCGTCCGGACGCTTTGTCCGTGATGAAAAGTAGGTTGCCCGTGTGGCCGGCGCTCATGGCTGGTAATAAACGCCGGCCCGGCCGTTTCCCGGCCTGCCGAAGGTGCACGGGGGTCGGCATGTCCGGGCCTTCTGTCCGAACCTGGCATGATAGTAACACCACGCTTGGTCAGGTGGAGGCCCCGGTCGTCGTGCTGGAGGTGGTCGGCTCGGCGTAGCGGCCGCCAATTGCGTCGGCCGTTCAGTCGTCGACCGAGCCGGGTGCTCGGGCGCCATGGGCGTTGCGTCGGACGGCGGTGGGCCCCAGGTCGCTGCTGCAATGCGTTGGCCTGCCGCGGAGATCTTGTCGGCTTCCCTGGCGAGGGCGCGGGGATCCGTGATCGTCGTGCTTGCCAGGGCGAGGCATACCGGGCTAGGCAGCTGATGGAGGAACAGCTCCCGGAACAGGAATTCCGGAGAGTGCTCGCCGAGCAGCGAAAGCATGTAGTCCATTTGCTCGGACGGGCGCGTGTCGCCGAGCTCGGGCAGGTCGAGCAGGCGCCGTGCGCGTTCCGCCGATGGGAGGGCGAAAGCGTCGAGGAGGAGCTTTTTAATCGCGCCGTATTTGTCAGCGGCTGGCGGGCTCTCGAGGAGGCTCAGGGCGCGGGCCGCGGTGGCTGAACCGAGCGCTGCTACCACATGGTGGAAGCGGGTGTCGTCGGCCGTGATGCCTCGCAGGGCGAACAGGGAGTCCGCCTGGGTGAACCAAACCGCCGCGTGAGCCTCCCAGAAGGTAGGCAGTTTAAGGGCAACTGCCGTGTCCATGTCGGTAGGTCACCAATGTAGGGGCTGTGCTCCCACGTCAATCGGAAGAATGGACGCGCCAAAAAGCTGGAATTCGTCCGAGTTTCTTTATTGTCACAAAACAACTCGGGTACTCTGAAAAGCCCGTTTATCGGGCAGCAATATATATACACACATTATCCCAGAGCGTTTGCCCGGGAAAGGCGAGAGGGGGCATGCCCGGGCGTCCCGGCCGAGGCCTGGCAAGTTGAGCGCGGGTCTGCCCTGGCGTCCTGGACGAGCCCGGCATGGTGATCGCTCCGCGTCCTTGGTAGGTGCAAGGCGATTGTGTAAACCCAGCGGTAGCCGCTACATATATATATATATATATATATATATATATATATATATACACACACACACACACACACACACACACACACACACACACACACACACACACACACACACACATATATACATACACACACACACACACACACACACACACACACACACATACATATACACACACACACACACACACGTCTCGAGCTGTGCGGGGGTCGGGCTGAAGATCCTTAAGGCCAACCCCCTCGCTCCAGCCATTAAAGGAAAGGCATCATAAAGGACGTTGAAATTCGTGGTAATGTTACAGCCTGACCCAATCAAAGAGCTAGTATTCGGTATATCAACTATCAAGTGTGTCATATTATTTTGGACTTATTAAACATGTAACAACAAGATTAAAGCAAAACTTTACAACGACAACGGCGTTCGGTAGAGCGCATACCGACACGAGGTTGAACAGTTTCCTTTTTGTATCCCACTGATAGGCCGGGTCTGGATTTGGACCTGAACCAAAATCGAATCAGCTTGTTTTTGTCACCTACCCAGCCCATCCACCAAGTTTTGTCATAATCCGTCCACAACGTTTTGAAATGTGATGACATATATTGTTTTGACAAAAATTCTCCTATTCAGATCCTGATATTCACCAAAATCGAAAATATTCGTCCTTGTCAAACACCCAACCTGTCCACCAAGGTTCATCCAAATCTATCCGTAACTTTGTGAGATATCATGCTACATATAGTTTTTGTCCCTATCTCTGAATGATGAAGAATTACTTAAAAATTATAGTATCCAGATCCAGGTCTGGATCTTTACCAAGTTTATTCATCCACTTTTGAATAATCCTCTCCAAGAAGTTCTGTCACTCAAGCTTTTGGGTCTCACTATCTGCCATGATCTTTCCTGGGAAAACCACATTTCAAATCTGGCCTCCAAAGCCAGTCGCCGACTGGGCTTCCTCCGTCGTGTGAAGTCCTTTCTTGGCACACCTGAGCTCCTCACCACATACAAGGCTTTCATCCGCAGCTCAATGGAATACTGCTCTCCCCTCTGGGCTGGTGCTCCTGCCTCACACCCAGCTCGGCTTCACGCTGTTGAAACCAAAGCGTTCAGAATCATTGGAATCTCCCGTGATGAAGGTAACTCCGAGGGCCTTTCACTTACTCACCGCAGGCAGGTTGGTGGTCTTTCTGTCTTCTACCGACTCCTCTCCGGCCTTGCTCCTCCAGCTCTCTCTGGGCTCTGTCCCCCAAATATTCCTAAAGGTCGCACAAGATCTGCCTGCAACCCTCTTATGGTTAAACTGCCAAAATCAAGACTCTCTGCTCACCTTCACTCCTTCATTCCCCTTTTCTCCCGCCTCTGGAACAAACTCCATCACTCTCTTCAATCCCACTCCTCCCTCCAGGTCTTTAAAACAGCTGTTCACCACCATCTCTTATCTTCCCCCATCCAAAACCTTGATCTTTTCTACCCCCGCTAATTTCACCCCAAATCCTCTTTTTTGAAACACCAACTTCTTTCCTGGAAGTCCTTGGTGTCCTTGTGTTTATACTTCTCCCCCCCCCCCCCCCCCCTTCGCACGCCGCCTCCCCCCAAGCCCTCTCCCTCCCACACATTCCCGATGTCCCTCACAAATGTTGTGTTAATGTTTATGCTGTGCTTCCCCTTCTCTCCCCATCTTGTCTACCGCTCCCCTTTTTTATATACTTTGTTTGTTTGTCTGTTTGATTTGTTTGTGTGATAAATGTTAGCTCTTTCACGAGCCTCGATTATGTATACAAAAAAAAAAAAAAAAAAAAAATCGTCCTTGTCACACACCTAACCTGTTCACCAAATTTCTTCCGAATCCGTCCACAATATTTTGAGGTATCGTGCTCAAAGACAGACAAACAGACAGGGGTGAATACATAAACTTGTCCACCTTTGGCAACGGAGGTAATGATTCAGAAGTTCAAATAAATGATTCGTGGCTGGCTGTGTATATACATTTGGCTCCTCGTAGTTTATGAAGGGGCTGGCAGGATCACCTTGGGGCTAGCAGGATCATGTGCAGAAGTGGCTCGAAGCTGTCTAGCCTGGGTTCGAATCCTGGCCCAACTATAAAATATCATTCATCACAGGCAGGGTAGGATGATTCATCAATGTGTGTGCCATCCCTCGGATGGATGTTACAATGGTATTCCGCCTGCCAGCATGTGTTTGGTGGATTTTAAAGATCCTGACTTACATCCTTACTGAAGATCACTGAAGATGACAACTGAGATGAAGATGATTACTGAAGATGATTTACACCCTTACTGAAGATTACTGAAGATGACAACTGAGATGAAGATGATTACTGAAGATGATTTACATCCTCACTGAAGATTACTGAAGATGACAACTGAGATGAAGATGATTACTGAAGATGATTTACACCCTTAATGAAGATGATTTACATCCTTACTGAAGAGTCGCTGACATCATGGGTAAATTATGAATTTTTTATATAACCCAATCTATGTTCTAGCTCTTCCATGAGCATTGACATTGTACACCAAAAAATATATATACTAATCGTTCTTATTGGATTTTAAATCCACTGAAGAATTGTGACCCTGGTTGATCAAACTGGCACACTCTCGTTTTGCAGGAAATTGGGCTATAATAGGGTTGTGGGTTCATAAAAGATATTTAGGGGTTCATAAAACTGTTTAGGAGAACAATAGTTATTTCTTCGGATTTGTTTCAATAAGCATGACGTACTTTTATGCATTGTGTGTGTATGTATATATATATAATATATATGTGTATATATGCATATATATATAATATATATGTGTATATATGTATATATATATAATATATATGTGTATATATGTATATATATAATATATATGTGTATATATGTATATATATATAATATATATGTGTATATATGTATATATATATAATATATATGTGTATATATGTATATATATATAATATATATGTGTATATATGTATATATATATAATATATATGTGTATATATGTATATATATATATAATATATATGTGTATATATGTATATATATATAATATATATGTGTATATATGTACAGTGGGGAGAACAAGTATTTGATACACTGCCGATTTTGCAGGTTTTCCCACTTACAAAGCACGTAGAGGTCTGTAATTTTTATCATAGGTACACGTCAACTGTGAAAGACGGAATCTAAAACAAAAATCCTGAAAATCACATTGTATGATTTTTAAGTAATTAATTTGCATTTTATTGCATGAAATAAGTATTTGATACATCAGAAAAACAGAACTTAATATTTGGTACAGAAACCTTTGTTTGCAATTACAGAGATCAGACGTTTCCTGTAGTTCTTAACCAGGTTTGCACACACTGCAGCAGGGATTTTGGCCCACTCCTCCATACAGATCTTCACCAGATCCTTCAGGTTTCGGGGCTGTCGCTGCGCAACACAGACTTTCAGCTCCCTCCAAAGATTTTCTATTGGGTTCAGGTCTGGAGACTGGCTAGGCCACTCCAGGACCTTGAGATGCTTCTTACGGAGCCACTCCTTAGATGCCCTGGCTGTGTGTTTCGGGTCGTTGTCATGCTGGAAGACCCAGCCACGCCCCATCTTCAATGCTCTTATTGAGGGAAGGAGATTGTTGGCCAAGATCTCGCGATACATGGCCCCATCCATCCTCCCCTCAATACGGTGCAGTCGTCCTGTCCCCTTTGCAGAAAAGCATCCCCAAAGAATGATGTTTCCACCTCCATGCTTCACGGTTGGGATGGTGTTCTTGGGGTTGTACTCATCCTTCTTCTTCCTCCAAACACGGCGAGTGGAGTTTAAACCAAAAAGCTCTATTTTGGTCTCATCAGACCACATGACCTTCTCCCATTCCTCCTCTGGATCATCCGGATGGTCATTGGCAAACTTCAGACGGGCCTGGACATGCGCTGGCTTGAGCAGAGGGACCTTGCGTGCGCTGCAGGATTTTAATCCATGACGGCGTAGTGTGTTACTTATGGTTTTCTTTGATACTGTGGTCCCAGCTCTCTTCAGGTCATTGACCAGGTCCTGCCGTGTAGTTCTGGGCTGATCCCTCACCTTTCTCATGATCATTGAGGCTCCACGAGGTGAGATCTTGCATGGAGCCCCAGACCGAGGGAGATTGACTGTCATCTTGAACTTCTTCCATTTTCTAATAATTGCGCCAACAGTTGTTGCCTTCTCACCAAGCTGCTTGCCTATTGTCCTGTAGCCCATCCCAGCCTTGTGCAAGTCTACAAATTTGTCCCTGATGTCCTTAGACAGCTCTCTGGTCTTGCCCATTGTGGAGAGGTTGGAGTCTGATTGATTGAGTGTGGACAGGTCTGGAGACGGCTTTGCGGTCGGTCTTTGCGGTCTTTGTGGTCGGAGACGGTCTGGAGACGTCTTTTATGCAGATAACGAGTTCAAACAGGTGCAGTTAATACAGGTAACGAGTGGAGAATGGGAGGGCTTCTTAAAGAAAAAACTAACAGGTCTGTGAGAGCCGGAATTCTTACTGGTTGGTAGGTGATCAAATACTTATTTCATGCAATAAAATGCAAATTAATTACTTAAAAATCATACAATGTGATTTTCAGGATTTTTGTTTTAGATTCCATCTTTCACAGTTGAAGTGTACCTATGATAAAAATTACAGACCTTTACGTGCTTTGTAAGTGGGAAAACCTGCAAAATCGGCAG